>NC_036253.1:15934472-16087168 GCF_002742605.1 Olea europaea var. sylvestris | reverse complement strand
TCAATTTTAATTGGTCCTCATAGACTTACGCCGGTGTTAATGGCACAAGAGTAATGGTCCTTCCATCCTTAATAAAACTATATCGATTTTTGTACCCATCATGCATTACCTTCCTATCATATTGCCATGGTCGTCCCAATAAAATATGTCCCGCTTGCATTGGCACCACATCACACACTAACTCGTCCTTATAACTCCCAATTGACAAATTAAGTAACACCCTTCGATTCACCCTCACCTCGCCACTCTCATTCAACCATTGCAATTTATAAGGTCTCAGGTGTCTCAACAATGTTAAACCCAATTTTTCTACAAGAGATACGCTAGCTACATTAGTGCAACTACCACCATCAATTATAAGACTACATACTGTATTGTTGATATGGCATCGAGTGTGGAAAATGTTCTCCCGTTGCAACTCCAAGTCATCCGCTTTGACATGAGTAGTGAGAGCTCGCCTTGTGACTAATAGATCCCCAACCGGCCCTTCAACTTTTTCTTCTTCACTAACACCCTCCAACACCGGCATGTCATCAAACTCGCCATCACTATCGTTCACAATCTCTCCATTATCCCGCAACATCATCGCCCGTTTGTTTGGGCATTGAGAAGCAATATGCCCCGTTCCCAAACACCTAAAACATTTGATGTCCCGATTGCGCGACGGTTGTGCTTCCGATTTCGATATTGGTTTGCTACAGTTTTCATCCTTGCCCTTTTGCCAATCATTTTTACCTCTAGGTGCAGCCCCATTTTAATTGTTGTCATCCCAGTTCGATTTTCATGTTGGATTAGAAGAACCGTGCCATGGTAGCTTCCCGATCTTCCTCCACATTAGCTCGAATCACAAGAATTTCCATCTCTTTGTGATAATCCTCTACGCTTTTCGATCCTTGGTACAAACCTTGTAATTTTTTATGGATTTCCCTATAATAGTGACTCGGAACAAACCTCCTCCTCATCAACATCTACAACTCATCCCAAGTGCTAATTGGACTTTCCCGACCCCTACGCCGTGATGTAAGTACTTGATCCCACCAAGATATCGTATAACCCACGAATTCAAGCACCGCCAATTTTACCTTTTTCTCCTCTGAATAATTATAGCACTCAAAAATCATCTCAACCTTCCTTTCCCACTCTAAATATGCTTCCGGATCGCTTCTCCCCTTAAATTGCGAAATAGTCATTTTAATACTCCCCAAATTTCCATCTACTTCATCTCCTAAGTTATTTCTACCCTATCTTTCCATCCTATCGCCCCTGTGCCTCGCTCGACCCATATCAATGTCATTTTCATCAAAATCATCCTCATCACTACTATACTCATCCCGCCTTCCTCTCCTAGATTCACACCTACCCGGCCCCCTAGCATTAGACATCTCCACTTGTCCCCGGATAAGATTAGCAATTGTAGTACCCATTTGTGCCATCCACTCCCCTTGCCTATCCACCTTCTCCCTAACATCACCAAGTACCCTTTCAAACCTCCTTATCATGTCCTCCGATGCATTGTTGTCATTATCGTTTCAGCTTGAATTAGAACCTTCTCTTTTTGACATCATATCAAACAATTTTTTTATGCCTCACAAAGATTTCACTCGAAAAACACTCACTATGGCTTTTTCCCTCTATTAAACTCACCACTCGGCCTTTTACCACTCAAAGTCTACCTCCAAGCACTTCAAAAAACCAAGTGAACTAAATCAATTATTTTACCGACAATTCAAACAAATCGAATATTAATCAAAGACCACGAGACTCAAAGGGCTTGAATAAATGGAATAGATGAATGTTTTGACACAAATATGTGAATAGACTCAAAAGAAGAATGAGAGACTCGAACCCAATTGAATATCCCAAAAATCAAACACAATGTAGGAATTGTTGTTGGTAGAAAAAAAACACAAAATCAAACAATGATATCAAATTTTTTTATATATATATATATTTTTTTGTTTTTTGTGAACAATACTTTGAGATGAACAGTACCTCGAATGTACAGTAACCCTTTTTTTTCATTTTTGTACTCTCTCTTTTTTTTTCCTCCTTGATGCAAGAAGGTGAGTAAACTACCAACAACTCAACAAAACGATGAAAAGAAAACAAGAATGAAGAAAAACTAAGAAAGAAAAATTAAAGACCCAAACAAATAAAGAAAAGATATAACCTTCAATTAATTTGGAGCCAAAGCTCTGATATCAACTGATGCGAATCCCGTAGTAACATTGACTACGAAACCCACAACGAGATTGACGAACCCATGAAAGCCAAATTAATTCAAAGTTTAGGATTAACCCAAAAGAAAGTCAAACCAAAAAATCCAACAAGAACGACGCTTGAAAGACCCCTTGATCACGCAATCCAAGAATTGAATCCGATTGTTTGAACGCCACAAATTAAAACTTGAGAAGTTCGAAAATTGTTCAATGAAGAACGATGAAGAGAAGACAATACGCCTCACTTTAACTCAATATCAATAATGTCAAAGGTTTTTAACAATTGAATGGAAACTCCTATTTATACTAAAAACTAGGTAAAAATCGTGCAAAAGTCGAGCATAATCTCCAAAAAATGGAAAAGAATCAAAATCTAACAAAATATGGAAAATTCGCCAAATTTTTAGCTTGTACGGCCGCATGGTGTATTTCCATGCGGTCGCATGGTTCAACCAAAAATCCCAATTTAAGTTTCAGTATGACACTGTGTGGCCACATGGTGTTTTTGCTGTGCGGTCCCACATGCTTATTTTTAGCCTCCGGTTTCGTCGCTTGATAATAAATTGATCCAAGTTGATTCGACCTTCGACCCAAACATGAAAGTTGCTCCATTTTGAGTCCCAAACATGGTTCCATCAATGGTTTCTTGAGCGAGCAATCCCATCACTTGTTTCACTTGCTTTGCTCTTAATCACGTCATTGGTTCGCCATCGACTATCAGTGGGTCTCGGCTCGCACTTGCTTTCGTCGGGCTCGACTCCGGGATCATATCAGTATCCAATCAACCTGCCAAATTTCGGCCCATTCTAACACCGTCGCGACAAATGACAAAATCGCCCTTGGTGCGGCTTTCTTTGTTAATTTTTTGTCCAACGCATCTTCAACCTGACATAATTAATACGAAAATTAATTATTCGGAGGCTTAAACGAAGGAATTTGGCTAAAATGCCGTGATCCCGGGTCTGTGCCCCGAATCCAATTTCTCGGGCCGTTTCCAATCAACCTGCCAAATTTCGACCCATTCCGACACCGTCGCGACAAATGACAAAATTGCCCCTGGTGCAGTTTTTCTTTGTTAATTTTCTGCCCAACACTTCTTCAGTCTGACATAATTAATACGAAAATTAATTATTTGGAGGCCTAAACGAAGGAATTTGGCTAAAATCCCGTGATCCCTGGACTGTCCAATTTTTCGGATCGTTTCAAATCAACCTGTCAAATTTCGGCCCATTCCGACACCGTCGCGACAAATGACAAAATTGCCCTTGGTGCGATTTTTCTTTGATAATTTTCTGTCCAACGCTTCTTCAGTCTAACATAATTAATACAGAAATTAATTATTCGACAGCCTAAACGAAGGAATTTGGCTAAAATCCCGTGATCCCTGGTCTGCGCTCCGAGTCCAATTTCTCGGACCGTTTCCAATCAACCTGCCAAATTTCGGCCCATTCCGACACCGTCGCGACAAATGACAAAATTGCCCCTCGTGCGATTTTTCTTTGTTAATTTTCTGTCCAACACTTCTTCAGTATGACATAATTAATACGAAAATTAATTATTCGACGGCCTAAACGAAGGAATTTGACTAAAATCCCGTGATCCCGGGTCTGTGCCCCTAGTCCAATTTCTCGGACCGTTTCCAATCAACCTTCCAAATTTCGGCCCATTTCGACACTGTCGCAACAAATGACGAAATTGCCCCTGGTGCGGTTTTGCGTTGTTAATTTTCTGTCCAACACTTCTTCAACCTGACATAATTAAAACGAAAATTAATTATTTGGAGGCTTAAACGAAGGAATTTGGCTAAACTGCCATGATCCTGGGTTTGTACCCCGAATCCAATTTCTCGGGCCGTTTCCAATCAACCAGCCAAATTTCGGCCCATTCCGACACCGTCGCGACAAATGAAAAAATTGCCCTTGGTGCGGTTTTTCTTCGTTAATTTTCTGTCCAACACTTCTTCAGTATGACATAATTAATATGAAAATTAATTATTCGACGGCCTAAACGAAGGAATTTGACTAAAATCCCGTGATCCCGGGTCTGTGTCCCGAGTCCAATTTCTAGGAACCGTTTCCAATCAACCTTCCAAATTTCGGCCCATTTCAACACTATCGCGACAAATGACAAAATTGCCCCTGGTGCGGTTTTGCGTTGTTAATTTTCTATCCAACACATCTTCAACCTGACATAATTAATATGGAAATTAATTATTCGGAGGCCTATACGAAGGAATTTGGCTAAAATCCCGTGATCCCGGGTCTATGCCCCGAGTCCAATTCCTCAGGCCGTTTCCAATTAACCGGTCGAATTTTGGCCCATTCCGACATCGTCGCGACAAATGACAAAATTGCCCCTGGTGCGATTTTGCGTTGTTAATTTTCTATCCAACACTTTTTCAGCTTGACATAATTAATACGAAAATTAATTATTCGGAGGCCAAAACGAAGGAATTTGGCTAAAATCCCGTGATCCCGGGTTTGTGCCCCGAGTCCAATATCTAGGGCCGTTTCCAATCAACTTGCCAAATTTAGGCCCATTCCGACATCGTTGCGATAAATGACAAAATTGCCCTTGGTGCGGTTTTTTTTGTCAATTTTTTGTCCAACGCTTCTTCAGTCTGACATAATTAATACAGAAATTAATTATTCGACGGCCTAAACGAAGGAATTTAGCTAAAACCCCGTGATCCCGGGTTTGTGCCCCGAGTCCAATTTCTCGGACTGTTTCCAATCAACCTGCCAAATTTCGGCCCATTCTGACACCGTCGAGACAAATGACGAAATTGCCCCTGGTGCGACTTTTCTTTGTTAATTTTCTGTCCAACACTTCTTTAACCTGACATAATTAATACGAAAATTAATTATTTGGAGGCTTAAACGAAGGAATTTGACAAAAATGCCGTGATCCCGGGTCTGTGCCCCAAATCCAATTTCTCGGGCTGCTTCCAATCAACCTACCAAATTTTGGCCCATTCCGACACTGTCGCGACAAATGGCAAAATTGCCCCTGGTGCGGTTTTTCTTTGCTAATTTTTTGTCCAACAATTCTTCAGTCCGACATAATTAATACGAAAATTAATAATTCGGAGGCCTAAATGAAGGACTTTGGCTAAAATTCCGTGATCCTGGGTCTGTGCCCCAAGTCCAATTTCTCGGACCGTTTCCAATCAACCTTCCAAATTTCGGCCCATTCCGACACCATCGCGACAAATGACGAAATTGCCCCTGGTGCAGTTTTGCATTGTTAATATTCTATCCAATACTTCTTCAACCTGACAAAATTAATACGAAAATTAATTATTCGGAGGCCTAAACGAAGGAATTTGGCTAAAATGCCGTGATCTTGGGTCTGTGCCCCTAATCCAATTTCTCGGGCCGTTTCCAATCAACCTGCCAAATTTCAGTCCATTTCGACACCATCGCGACAAATGACAAAATGGCCCCTGGTGTGGTTTTTTTTTGTTAATTTTCTATCCCACACTTCTTCAGTCTGACATAATTAATACGAAAATTAATTATTCGATGGCCTAAACGAAGGAATTTGGCAAAAATCCCGTGATCCTGGGTCTGTGCCCCGAGTCCAATTTCTCGGACCGTTTCCAATCAACCTGCCAAATTTTGGCCCATTCTGACACTGTCGCGACAAATGACGAAATTGCCCCTGGTACGGTTTTACGTTGTTAATTTTTTGTCCAACTTTTCTTCAACCTGGCATAATTAATACGAAAATTAATTATTTGGAGGCCTAAACGAATTAATTTGGCTAAAATCCAATGATCTCGGGTCTATGCCCCGAGTCCAATTTCTCGAGCCGTTTCCAATTAACCGGCCAAAATTTGGCACACTCCGACACCGTCACGACAAATGACGAAATTGCCTCTGGTACGATTTTGTGTTGTTAATTTTCTGTCCAACACTTCTTCAACCTGACATAATTAATACGAAAATTAATTACTCGGAGGCCTAAATGAAGGAATTTGGCTAAAATCCCGTGACCCCGAGTTTGTGCCCTGAGTCCAATATCTAGGGTCGTTTCCAATCAGCCGGCCAAATTTCGGCCTATTCCGACACCGTCCTAGAATCCTGTGATCCCGGGTCTGTGCCCCGAGTCAAATTTCGTGGGCTGTTTCCAATCAACCTGTCAAATTTGAGCGCAGTCCGACACCGTCACGTCAAATGACAAAATTGCCCCAGGTACCATTTTCCTTTGTTAATTTTCTGTCCAACACTTCTTCCGCCCGACATAATTAATACATAAATTAATTATTCGGAGGCCTAAATGATGGAATTTGGCAAAAATCCCGTGATCCTGGGTCTGTGCCCCGAGTCAAATTTCGTGGGCTGTTTCCAATCAACCTGTCAAATTTGAGCGCAGTCCGACACCGTCACGTCAAATGACAAAATTGCCCCAGGTACCATTTTCCTTTGTTAATTTTCTGTCCAACACTTCTTCCGCCCGACATAATTAATACATAAATTAATTATTCGGAGGCCTAAATGATGGAATTTGGCAAAAATCCCGTGATCCTGGGTCTGTGCCCCGAGTCAAATTTCGTGGGCTGTTTCCAATCAACCTGTCAAATTTGAGCGCAGTCCGACACCGTCACGTCAAATGACAAAATTGCCCCAGGTACCATTTTCCTTTGTTAATTTTCTGTCCAACACTTCTTCCGCCCGACATAATTAATACATAAATTAATTATTCGGAGGCCTAAATGATGGAATTTGGCAAAAATCCCGTGATCCTGGGTCTGTGCCCCGAGTCAAATTTCGTGGGCTGTTTCCAATCAACCTGTCAAATTTGAGCGCAGTCCGACACCGTCACGTCAAATGACAAAATTGCCCCAGGTACCATTTTCCTTTGTTAATTTTCTGTCCAACACTTCTTCCGCCCGACATAATTAATACATAAATTAATTATTCGGAGGCCTAAATGATGGAATTTGGCAAAAATCCCGTGATCCTGGGTCTGTGCCCCGAGTCAAATTTCGTGGGCTGTTTCCAATCAACCTGTCAAATTTGAGCGCAGTCCGACACCGTCACGTCAAATGACAAAATTGCCCCAGGTACCATTTTCCTTTGTTAATTTTCTGTCCAACACTTCTTCCGCCCGACATAATTAATACATAAATTAATTATTCGGAGGCCTAAATGATGGAATTTGGCAAAAATCCCGTGATCCTGGGTCTGTGCCCCGAGTCAAATTTCGTGGGCTGTTTCCAATCAACCTGTCAAATTTGAGCGCAGTCCGACACCGTCACGTCAAATGACAAAATTGCCCCAGGTACCATTTTCCTTTGTTAATTTTCTGTCCAACACTTCTTCCGCCCGACATAATTAATACATAAATTAATTATTCGGAGGCCTAAACGAAGGAATTTGGCTAAAATCCCGTGATCCCAGATCTGTGCCCCGAGTCAAATTTCGTGGGCTGTTTCCAATCAACCTACCAAATTTCAGCGCAGTCCGACACCGTCACGACAAATGACAAAATTGCCCCAGGTACCATTTTCCTTTGTTAATTTTCTGTCCAACACTTCTTCAGCCCGACATAATTAATACATAAATTAATTATTCGGAGGCCTAAACGATGGAATTTGGCTAAAATCCCGTGATCCCGGGTCTTTGCCCCGAGTCCAATTTTTCGAGCCGTTTCCAATCAACCTGCCAAATTTCGGCAATTTCGTCACCGTCACGACAAATGACGAAATTACCGCCGGTGCGGTTTTGCCTTGTTAATTTTCTGTCCTACACTTCTTCAACCTGACAAAATTAATACGGAAATTAATTATTCGGAGGCCTAAACGAAGGAATTTGGCTAAAATCTAGTGATCCCGGGTCTGTGCCCCGAGTCCAATTTGTCGGTCCGTTTCCAATCAAGCTGCCAAATTTTGGCCCATTCCGACATCGTCACGATAAATGGCTAAATTTGCCCTAGTGCGGTTTTGCGTAGTTAATTTTCTGTCCAACACTTCTTCAACCTCACATAATTAATACGGAAATTAATTATTCGGAGGCCTAAACAAAGGAATTTGGCTAAAATCCTGTGATCTCCGATTTGTACCCCCAAGTCCAATTACTCGGGCCGTTTCCATTCAACCTGCCAAATTTTGGAAAATTTCGACACCGTCGCTACAAATGACGAAATTGCCCATGGTGCCATTTTGCGTTGTTAATTTTCTATCCTACACTTCTTCAACCTGACAAAATTAATACAAAAATTAATTATTTGGAGGCCTAAACGAAGGAATTTGGCTAAAATCTAGTGATTCCGGGTCTTTGCCCCGAGAACAATTTCTCGGGCCGTTTCCAATCAACCTGCCAAATTTCGGCCCATTCCGACACCGTCGCGACAAATGACTAAATTGCCCCTGGTTCGATTTTGCGATGTTAATTTTCTGTCCAACACTTCTTCAACCTAACATATTTAATACGAAAATTAATTATTCGAAGGCTTAAACGAAAGAATTTGGCTAAAATCCCGCAACCCTGGGTCCATGCCCGGACTCCAATTTCTCCGGATGTTTCCAATCAACCTGCCAAAGTTCGGCCCATTTTGACGCCGTTGCGACAAATGACGAAATTACCCCAGGTGCGGTTTTGCGTTGCTAATTTTCTGTCCAACACTTCTTCAATCAAACATAATTAACACGGAAATTAATTATTCGGAGGCCTAAACGAAGGAATTTGGCTAAAATCCTACGATCCCGGGTCTGTGCCCCGATTCCAATTTCTCGCGCAGTTTCCAATCAACCTGTCGAATTTCGGCCCATTCTGACACCGTCGCGACAAATGGCAAAATTGCCCCTGGTGCGGTTTTTCTTTGTTAATTTTCTGTCCGACACTTATTCAGCCCGACATAATTAATACGACAATTAATTATTCGGAAGCCAAAATGAAGGAATTTGGCTAAAATCCCGTGATTCCAGGTTCGTGCCACGAGTCCAATTTCTCTGACCGTTTCCAATCAACATGCCAAATTTCGGCCCATTCCGACATCGTCGTGACAAATGACGAAATTGCCCCCGGTGCGATTTTGCGTTGTTAATTTTCTGTCCAACACTTCTTCAACCTGACATAATTAACATGGAAATTAATTATTCGGAGGCCTAAACAAAGGAATTTAGGTTAAATCCCGTGACCCCGGGTCTGTGCCCCGACTCCAATTTCTCGGGTCGTTTCCAATCAAGTTGCCAAATTTCGGCCCATTTCGACACCGCTGCGACAAATGACGAAATTGCCCCTGGTTCGATTTTGCGGTGTTAATTATCTGTCCGACACTTCTTCAACCTGACATATTTAATACGAAAATTAATTATTCGGAGGCCTAAACGAAAGAATTTGGCTAAAATCCCGCGATCCTGGTCCGTGCCCCAACTCCAATTTCTCTGGATGTTTCCAATCAACCTGCCAAATTTCGGCCCATTCTGACGCCGTTGCGACAAATGACGAAATTACCCCAGCTGCGGTTTTGCGTAGCTAATTTTCTGTCCAACACTTTTTCAACCTGACATAATTAAAACGGAAATTAAATATTCGGAGGACTAAACGAAGGAGTTTGGCTAAAATCTTGTGATCCCAGGTCTGTGCCCCGATTCCAATTTCTCGCGCAACTTCCAATCAACCTGCCAATTTTGGCCTATTCCGACACCGTCGCGACAAATGGCAAAATTACCCATGGTGCGGTTTTTCTTTGTTAATTTTCTGTCCGACACTTCTTCAGCGCGACATAATTAATACAACAATTAATTATTCGGAGGCCAAAACGAAGGAATTTGGCTAAAATCCCATGATCCTGGGTTCGTGCCCCGAGTCTAATTTCTCTGACTGTTTCCAATCAACCTGCCAAATTTCGGTCCATTCTGACATCGTCGCGATGAATGATGAAATTGCCCCTGGTGCAATTTTGCGTTGTTAATTTTCTGTCCAACACTTCTTCAACCTGACATAATTAATGCGGAAATTAATTATTTGGAGGCCTAAACGAAGGAATTTGGGTAAAATCCCGTGATTCCGGGTCTGTGCCCCGACTCCAATTTCTCGGGCCGTTTCCAATCAACCTGTCAAATTTTGATCCATTTCGACACCGTCGCAATAAATGAAAAAATTGCCCTTGGTGCGGTTTTTCTTTGTTAATTTTCTATCCAACATTTCTTCAGCCTGACATAATTAATATGAAAATTAATTATTCGGTGGCCTAAATGAAGGAATTTGGCTAAAATCTTGTGATCCCGGGTCCGTGCCCTGAGTCCAATTTCTCGGGCCGTTTCCAATCAACCTGCCAAATTTCAGCACATTTCGACACCGTCACGACAAATAACGAAATTGCCCCTGGTTCGGTTTTGCGGTGTTAATTTTCTTTCCAACACTTCTTAAACCTGACATATTTAATACGAAAATTAAATATTCGGAGGCTTAAACGAAGGAATTTGGCTAAAATCCCATGATCCCAGGACCGTGCCCCGACTCTAATTTCTCCAGATGTTTCCAATCAACCTGCCAAATTTCGGCCCATCCTGACGCCGTTACGGCAAATGACGAAATTACCCCACGTGCGATTTTGCGTTGTTAATTTTTTGTCCAACACTTCTTCAACCTGACATAATTAATACGAAAATTAATTATTCGGAGGCCTAAACGAAGGAATTTGGCTAAAATCCCATGATCTCGAGTCTGTGCCCCGATTCCAATTTCTTGCGCTATTTCCAATCAACCTGCCAAATTTCTGTGCATTTCGATATCGTCGCGACAAATGGCAAAATTGCCCCTGGTGCGATTTTTCTTTGTTAATTTTCTGTCCAATACGTCTTCAGCCTGACATAATTAGTACGAAAATTAATTATTCGGAGGCCCAAACGAAGGAATTTGGCTAAAATCCCGTGTTCCCGGGTCCGTGCCGCGACACCAATTTCTCCGGATGTTTCCAATCAACCTGCCAAATTTCGGCCCATTCTGACGCCGTTGCAACAAATGACGAAATTACCCCAGGTGTGGTTTTGCGTTGTTAATTTTTTGTCCAACACTTCTTCAACCTGACATAATTAATACGAAAATTAATTATTTAGAGGCCTAAATAAAGGAATTTGGCTAAAATCCCGTGATCCCAGGTCTGTGCCCGGATTCCAATTTCTCGTACTATTACCAATCAACCTGCCAAATTTCGGCTCATTCCGACACCGTCGTGACAAATGGCAAAATTGCCCCGGTGCGATTTTTCTTTGTTAATTTTCTGTCCAACACGTCTTCAGCCTGACATAATTAGTACGAAAATTAATTATTCGGAGGCCCAAACAAAGGAATTTGGCTAAACTCTCGTGTTCCCGGGTCCGTGCCGCGACACCAATTTCTCCGGATGTTTCCAATCATCCTGCCAAATTTCGGCCCATTCTGACGCCGTTGCGACAAATGACGAAATTACCCCAGGTGCGGTTTTGCATTGTTAATTTTCTGTCCAACACTTCTTCAACCTAACATAATTAATACGGAAATTAATTATTCGGAGGCCTAAATGAAGGAATTTGCCTAAAATCCTGTGATCTCGAGATTGTTCCCCGAGTCCAATTTCTCGGGCCGTTTCCAATCAACCTGCCAAATTTCGGTCCATTCCGACACCGTCGTGACAAATGACGAAATTGCCCCTGGTGGGGCTTTTCTTTGTTAATTTTTTGTCCGACACATCTTCAACCTGACATAATTAATACGAAAATTAATTATTCGGAGGCCTAAATGAAGGAATTTAGTTAAAATCCCGTTATCCCGGGTCTGTACCTCGAGTCCAATATCTCGAGCCGTTTTCAATCAACCTGCCAAATTTCGGCCCATTCCGACACCGTCGCAACAAATGAAAAAATTGCCCCCAGTGTGGTTTTTCTTTTTTAATTTTCTGTCCAACACTTCTTCAGCCTGACATAATTAATACGAAAACTAATTATTCGGGGCCTAAACGAAAGAATTTGGCTTAAATCCCATGATCCCGGGTCTATGCCCCGAGTCCGATTTCTCGAGCCATTTCCAATCAACCTGCCAAATTTCGTCCCATTCTGACACCGTCGCGACGAATGATGAAATTGCCCATGGTGCGGTTTTGCATTGTTAATTTTTTGTCCAACACTTCTTCAACCTGACATAACTAATAGGGAAATTAATTATTCGGAGGCCTAAACGAAGGAATTCGGGTAGATTTCCGTGATCTCGGGTCTATGCCTCGTCTCCAATTTCTCGGGCCGTTTCCAATCAACCTGTCAAATTTTGGCCCATTTCGACACCGTCGCGACAAATGACGAAATTTCCCCTGGTGCAGTTTTTCTTTGTTAATTTTCTGTCCAACAATTCTTCAGTCTAACATAATTAATACGAAAATTTATTATTCGGAGGCCTAAACGAAGGAATTTGGCTAAAATCCCGTGATCCCGGTTCTGTGCCCCGAGTCCAATTTTTCGGGTCATTTCCAATCAACCTGCCAAATTTCCATCCATTTCAACACCGTCGTGACAACTGACAAAATTGACCCTCGTGAGATTTTTCTTTGTTAATTTTTTGTCCGACTCTTCTTCAACCTGACATAATTAATACGGAAATTAATTATTCGGAGGCCTAAACGAAGGAATTTGGCTAAAATCCCGTGAAACATTTCTTCAGCCTGACATAATTAATACGGAAATTAATTATTCGGAGGCCTAAACGAAGGAATTTGGCTAAAATCCCGTGATCCCGGGTCTATGCCCGAGTCCAATTTCTCGAGCCGTTTCCAATCAACCTGCCAAATTTTGACCATTCCAACACCATCGCGACAAATGACGAAATTGCCCCTGGTGCGATTTTTCTTTGTTAATTTTCTGTCCAACACTTCTTCAGCCTGACATAATTAATACAAAAATTAATTATTCACGAAGGAATTTGGCTAAAATCCCGTGTTCTCAGGTCTATACCCCGACTCCAATTTCTCGGGCCGTTTCCAATCACCCTGCCAAATTTCGGCACATTCCGACACCGTTGCAATAAATGAAAAATTGCCCCTGGTGCGGTTTTTCTTTTTTAATTTTCTATCCGACACTTCTTCAGCTTGACAAAATTAATATGACAATTAATTATTCGGAGGCCAAATGGAAGGAATTTGGCAAAAATCCCGTGATCCCGGGTCTGTGCCCCGAGTCGAATTTCTAGGGCCGTTTCCAATCAACCTGCCAAATTTTGGCCCATTCCGACATCGTCGCGACAAATGACGAAATTTCTCCTGGTGTGATTTTTCGTTGTTAATTTTATGTCCAACACTTCTTCAACCTGACATAATTAATACGGAAATTAATTATTTAGAGGCCTAAACGAAGGAATTTGGGTAATATCCCGTGACCCCTGGTCTGTGCCCCGACTCCAATTCTCGGGCCGTTTCCAATCAGCCGGCCAAATTTCGGCCCATTCCGACACCGTCGCGACAAATGACAAAATTGCACCTGGTGCGATTTTTCTTTGTTAATTTTCTGTCCGACACTTCTTCAGCCTGACATAATTAATACAAAAATTAATTATTTGGAGGCCTAAACGAAGGAATTTGGCTAAAATCTAGTGATCCCAGGTCCGTGCCCGGAGTCCAATTTCTCGAGGCGTTTCCAATCAACCTGCCAAATTTCGACCACTCCGACACAATTGTGACAAATGATGAAATTGCCCCTGGTGCGGTTTTGCGTTGTTAATTTTCTGTCCAGTACTTCTTCAGCCTAACATAATTAATACGAAAATTAATTATTCGGAGGCCTAAACGAAGGAATTTGGCTAAAATCCCGTGATCCCGGGTCTGTGCCCCGACTCCAATTTCTCGGGCCGTTTTCAATCGTCTTGCCAAATTTCGGCCCATTCTGACACCGTCGCAGCAAATGACAAATTGCCCCTAGTGCGATTTTTCTTTGTTAATTTTCTGTCCGACACTTCTTCAGCCCGACATAATTAATACGACAATTAATTATTTGGAGGCCAAAACGAAGGAATTTGGCAAAAATCCCGTGATCCCGGGTCTGTGCCCCAAGTCGAATTTCTCGGGTCGTTTCCAATCAACTTGCCAAATTTCGGCTCATTTCGACATCGTCGCGACAAATGACGAAATTGCTCTTAGTGCCATTTTGTGTTGTTAATTTTCTGTCCAACACTTCTTCAACGTGACATTATTAATACGGAAATTAATTACTCAGAGGCCTAAACAAAGGAATTTAGGTAAAATCCCGTGATCCTGAGTCTGTGACCTGACTCCAATTTCTCGGGCTGTTTCTAATCAACCTGCCAAATTTTGGTCCATTCCGACACCATCGTGACAAATGACAAAAATTGCCCCTGGTGCGATTTTTCTTTGTTAATTTTCTGTCCGACACTTCTTCAGTCTGACATAATTAATACGAAAATTAATTATTTGGAGGCCTAAATGAAGGAATTTGGCTAAAATCTAGTGATCCCGGGTCTGTGCCCCAAGTCCAATTTCTCGAACCGTTTCCAATAAACCTGCCAAATTTTGCCCCATTCCGACACCATCGCAACGAATGACGAAATTGCCCATGGTACGGTTTTGCATTGTTAATTTTTTGTCCAACACTTCTTCAACCTGACATAATTAATAAGGAAATTAATTATTCGGAGGCCTAAATGAAGGAATTCGTGTTGAATCCCGTGATCTCTGGTCTATGCCCCGACTCCAATTTCTCGGGCCGTTTCCAATCAACCTGTCAAATTTTGGCCCATTTCGACACCGTCGCGACAAATGACTAAATTGGCCCTGGTGCGGTTTTTCTTTGTTAATTTTCTGTCCAACACTTCTTCGGTCCGACATAATTAATATGAAAATTAATTATTCGGAGGCCTAAACGAAGGAATTTGGCTAAAATCTCGTGATCCCAGTTCTATGCCCCGAGTCCAATTTCTCGGGCCGTTTCCAATCAACCTACCAAATTTCGGCCCATTTCGACATCATCATGATAAATGGCGAAATTGGCTCTAGTGCGGTTTTGCGTAGTTAATTTTCTGTCCAACATTTCTTCAGCCTCACATTATTAATACAGAAATTAATTATTCGGAGGCTTAAACAAAGGAATTTGGCTAAAATCCCGTGATCTCGGGTCAAAACCCGAGTCCAATTTCTCGAGCCGTTTCCAATCAACCTGCCAAATTTCGACAAATTTCGACACCATCATTACAAATGACGAAACTGCCCTTGGTGCGATTTTGCGTTGTTAATTTTTTGTCCTACACTTCTTCAACCTGACAAAATTAATAAGGAAATTAATTATTCGGAGGACTAAACGAAGGAATTTGGATAAAATCCAGTGATCCCGGGTCTATGCCCCGAGTCCAATTTCTCAAGCTGTTTCCAATCAACCTACCAAATTTCGGCCAATTCCGACATTGTCCCGATAAATGGCGAAATTGGCCCTAGTGCGGTTTTGCGTAGTTAATTTTCTATCCAACATTTCTTCAACCTCACATAATTAATACGGAAATTAATTATTCGGAGGCTTAAAGAAGGAATTTGGGTAAAATCCCGTGATCCCGGGTCTGTGCCCCGACTCCAATTTCTCGGGCCGTTTCCAATCAACCTGCCAAATTTCGGCCCATTCCGACACCGTCGTTACAAATGATGAAATTGCCCCAGGGGGAGCTTTTCTTTGTTATTTTTTTGCCCGACACATCTTCAACCTGACATAATTAATACGAAAATTATTTATTCGGAGGCCTAAATGAAGGAATTTGGTTAAAATCCCGTGATCCCGGGTCTGTACCTCGAGTCCAATTTCTCGGGCCGTTTTCAATCAACCTACCAAATTTCGACCCATTCCGACACCGTCGCGACAAATGAAAAAATTGCCCCCGGTGCTTTTTTTCTTTTTTAATTTTCTATCCAACACTTCTTCAGCCTGACATAATTAATACGAAAATTAATTATTCGGAGGCCTAAACGAAAGAATTTGGCTGAAATCCCATGATCCCGAGTCTATGCCCCGAGTCCAATTTCACGAGCCGTTTCCAATCAACCTGCCAAATTTCGGCCCATTCCGACACCGTCGCAACGAATGACGAAATTGCTCCTGGTGCGGTTTCGCATTGTTAATTTTTTGTCCAACACTTCTTCAACCTGAATAATTAATACGGAAATTAATTATTCGGAGGCCTAAACCAAGGAATTCGGGTAGAATCCCGTGATCTCAGGTCTATGCCCCGACTCCAATTTCTCGGGCTATTTCCAATCAACCTGTCAAATTTTGGCCCATTCTGACACCGTCGCGACAAATGACAAAATTGCCCCTGGTGTGATTTTTCTTTGTTAATTTTCTGTCCAACACTTCTTCAGTCCGACATAATTAATACGAAAATTAATTATTCGGAGGCCTAAACAAAGGAATTTGGCTAAAATCCCGTGATCCCGGTTCTGTGCCCCGAGTCCAATTTTTTCGGGTCGTTTCCAATCAACCTGCCAAATTTCGGTCTATTTCAACACCGTCGCGACATATGACAAAATTGACCCTGGTGAGATTTTTCTTTGTTAATTTTCTGTCCAACTCTTCTTCGATCTGACATATTTAATACGAAAATTAATTATTCGGAGGCCTAAACGAAGGAATTTGGCTAAAATTCCGTGATCCCGGGTCTGTGCCCCGAGTCCAATTTCTCGAGCCGTTTCCAACCAACCTGCCAAATTTCGACCATTCCGACACCATCGCGACAAATGACAAAATTACCCCTGGTACGATTTTGCGTTGTTAATTTTCTGTCCAACACTTCTTCAACCTGACATAATTAATACGAAAATTAATTATTCGGAGGCCTAAATGATGGAATTTGGCAAAAATCCCGTGATCCCGGGTTTGTGGCCCGACTCCAATTTCTCAGGCCGTTTCCAATCATCCTGCCAAATTTCAGCCCATTCCGAAACCGTCACAACAAATAACAAAATTGCCCCTGGTGCGATTTTTCTTTCTTAATTTTCTGTCCAACACGTCTTTTGCCAGACATAATTAATACGAAAATTAATTATTCGGAGGCCCAAACGAAAGAATTTGGCTAAAATCCCGTGTTCCCGGGTCCATGCCACGATACCAATTTCTCCGGATGTTTCCAATCAACCTGCAAAATTTCGGCCCATTCTGACGTAGTTGCGACAAATGACGAAATTACCACCGGTGCGGTTTTGCATTGTTAATTCTCTGTCCTACACTTCTTCAACCTGACAAAATTAATACGGAAATTAATTATTCGAAGGCCTAAATGAAGGAATTTGGCTGAAATCCCATGATCCCGGGTCTGTGCCTCGAGTCCAATTTCTTGAGCCGTTTCCCATCAACCTGCCAAATTTCGGCCCATTCCGACACCGTCGCGACGTTTGACGAAATTGCCCCTGGTGCGGTTTTGCATTGTTAATTTTTTGTCCAACACTTCTTCAACCTGACATAATTAATACGGAAATTACTTATTCGGAGGCCCAAACGAAGGAATTCGGGTAGAATCCCGTGATCTCGAGACTATGCCCCGACTCAAATTTCACGGGCCGTTTCCAATCAACCTGTCAATTTTTGGGCCATTCCGACACCGTCGCGACAAATGACGAAATTGCCCCTGGTGTGGTTTTTCTTTGTTAATTTTCTGTTCAACACTTCTTCAGTCTGACATAATTAATATGAAATTAATTATTCGGAGGCCTAAACGAAGGAATTTGGCTAAAATCCCGTGATTGAGGTTCTGTGCCCCGAGTCCAATTTCTCGGGTCGTTTCCAATCAACCTGCCGAATTTCGGCCCATTTTGACGACGTTGCGACAAATGACAAAATTGACCCTGGTGAGATTTTTCTTTGTTAATTTTTTGTCCAACTATTCTTCAACCTGACATAATTAATACGGAAATTAATTATTCGGAGGCCTAAACGAAGGAATTTGCCCGAAATCTAATGATCCTGGGTCTGTGCCCCGAGTCCAATTTCTCGAGCCGTTTCCAATCAACCTGCCAAATTTTGGCCCATTCCGACACCGTCGCGACAAATGAAGAAATTGCCCCTGGTTCGGTTTTGCGGTGTTAATTTTCTGTCCAACACTTCTTCAACCTGACATATTTAATACGAAAATTAATTATTCGGAGGCCTAGACGAAGGAATTTGGCTAAAATCCCGGGATCCTGGGTCTGTACCTCGAGTCCAATTTCTCGGGCCGTTTTCAATTAGCCTGCCAAATTTCGGCCCATTCCAACACCGTCACGATAAATGAAAAAATTTCCCTTGGTGCGATTTTTCTTTTTAAATTTTCTGTCCAACACTTCTTCAGCCTGATAAAATTAATACAAAAATTAATTATTCGGAGGCCTAAACGAAGGAATTTGGCTGAAATCCCATGATCCCGAGTCTGTGACCCGAGTCCAATTTCTCGAGCCGTTTCCAATCAACCTGCCGAATTTCAGTCCATTCCGACACCGTCGTGACGAATGACGAAATTGCCCTTGCTGCGGTTTTACATTGTTAATTTTTTGTCCAACACTTCTTCAACCTGACATAATTAATACGGAAATTAATTATTCGGAGGCCTAAACGAAAGAATTCGGGTAAAATCTCGTGATCTCGGGTCTGTGCCCCGAGTCCAATTTTTCGAGCCGTTTCCAATCAACCTGCTAAATTTTGGCCAATTTCAACCCCGTCGCGACAAATGACAAAATTGACCCTCGTGGTATTTTTCTTTGTTACTTTTCTGTCCAACACTACTTCAACCTGACATAATTAATACGGAAATTAATTATTCGGAGGCCTAAACGATGGAATTTGGCTAAAATCCCGTGATCCCGGGTTGGTGCCCCGAGTCCAATTTCTTGAGGCATTTCCAATCAACCTGCCAAATGTTCGACCATTCCGACACAATCACGACAAATAACGAAATTGCCTTTGGTGCGATTTTACGTTGTTAATTTTCTGTCCAACACTTCATCAGCCTGACATAATTAATACAAAAATTAATTATTCGGAGGCCTAAACGAAGGAATTTGGCTAAAATCCGGTGATCTCGGGTCCGTGCCCCGACTCTAATTTCTCGGGCCATTTACAATCATCCTACCAAATTTTGGCTCATTCTGACACCATCGCAACATATGAAAGATTGCCCCTGGTGCGATTTTTCTTTGTTAATTTTCTGTTCGACACTTCTTCAGCCTGACATAATTAATACGACAATTAATTATTCGGGGGTGAAAATGAAGGAATTTGGGAAAAATCCCGTGATCTCGGGTCCGTGCCACAAGTCGAATTTCTCGGGCCGTTTCCAATCAACCTGCCGAATTTCGGCCCATTTCGACATCGTCACGACAAATGACGAAATTGCTCCTAGTGCGATTTTGTGTTGTTAATTTTCTGTCCAACACTTCTTCAACCTGACATAATTAATACGAAAATTAATTATTCGGAGGCCTAAACAAAGGAATTTGGGTAAAATCCCGTGATCCCGGGTCTATGCCCCCGACTCCAATTTCTCGGGCCGTTTCCAATCAACCTGCCAAATTTCGACCCATTCTGACACCGTCACGACAAATGACGAAATTGCTCCTAGTGCGATTTTGTGCTGTTAATTTTCTGTCCAACACTTCTTCAACCTGACATAATTAATACGAAAATTAATTATTCGGAGGCCTAAACAAAGGAATTTGGGTAAAATCCCGTGATCCCGGGTCTATGCCCCCGACTCCAATTTCTCGGGCCGTTTCCAATCGACCTACGAAATTTCGGTCCATTCCGATACCGTCGTGACAAATGACAAAATTGCCCCTGGTGCGATTTTTCTTTGTTAATTTTCTGTCCGACACTTCTTTAGCCTGACATAATTAATACGAAAATTAATTATTTGGAGGCCTAAACGAAGGAATTTGGCTAAAATCTAGTGATCCTGGGTCCTTGCCCTGAGTCCAATTTCTCGGGCCGTTTCCAATCAACCTGCCAAATTTTGGCCCATTCCGACACCATCGCGACAAACGACAAATTGCCCCTGGGGCGGTTTTTCTTTTTTAATTTTCTGTCCGACACTTCATCTCGACAAAATTAATACAGAAATTAATTATTCGGAGGCCTAAACGAAGGAATTTGGCTAAAATCCAGTGATCTCGGGTCTATGACCCGAGTCCAATTTCTCGGGCTGTTTCCAATGAACCTACCAAATTTTGGCCATTTCCGACATCGTCGCGATAAATGGCGAAATTGGCCCTAGTGCGGTTTTTCGTGGTTAATTTTCTATCCTACACTTCTTCAACCTCACATAATTAATACGGAAATTAATTATTCGGTGGCCTTAACGAAGGAATTTGGCTAACATCCCGTGATCTCGGGTTCGTACCCCGAGTCCAATTTCTCGGGCCGTTTCCAATCAACATGCCAAATTTTGGCAAATTTCGACAACGTCGCTACGAATGATGAAATTGCCCCAGGTGTGGTTTTGTGTTGTTAATTTTCTGTCCTACACTTCTTCATCCTGACAAAATTAATACGAAAATTAATTATTCAGAGGCCTAAATGAAGGAATTTGACTAAAATTCAGTGATTCCGGGTCTGTGCCCCGAGTACAATTTCTTGGGCCGTTTCCAATCAACCTGCTAAATTTCGGCCCATTCCTACACCATCGCGACAAATGACGAAATTGCCCCTGGTTCGGTATTGCGGTGTTAATTTTCTGTCCAACACTTCTTCAACCTGACATATTTCATACGAAAATTCATTATTCGGAGGCCTAAATGAAGGAATTCGGCTAAAATCCCGTGATCCTGGGTCGTGCCCCGACTCCAATTTCTCCGGATGTTTCCAATCAACCTGCCAAATTTTGGCTCGTTCCGACACCGTCGTAACAAATGACAAGTTGCCCCTGGTGCGATTTTTCTTTGTTTATTTTCTGTCCAACATTTCTTCAACATGACATAATTAATACGACAATTAATTATTCGAAGGCCAAAATGAAGGAATTCGGCTAAAATCTTGTGATCCCGGGTCCATGCCTCGAGTCCGATTTCTCGGGCCGTTTCCAATCAACCTGTCAAATTTCGGCCCGTTCCGACATCGTCGCGACAAATGACGAAATTGCGCCTGGAGCGATTTTGCGTTGTTAATTTTCTATCCAACACTTCTTCAACGTGACATAATTAATACGAAAATTAATTATTTGGAGGCCTAAACAAAGGAATTTGGGTAAAATCTCGTTATCCCGAGTTCGTGCCCCGAGTCCAATTTCTCTGGCCGTTTCCAATCAACTTGCCAAATTTCGGCCCATTCCGACATCATCGCGACAAATGACGAAATTACCCTAGGTGCGGTTTTGCGTTGTTAATTTCCTGTCCAACACTTCCTCAACATGACATAATTAATACGAAAATTAATTATTCGGGGGCCTAAATGAAGGAATTTGGCTAAAATCCCGTGATCCCGGGTCTGTGCCCCGATTCCAATTTCTCGCGCTATTTCCAATCAACCTGCCAAATTTCGGCCCATTCCGACACCATCGCGACAAATGGCAAAATTGCCCCTAGTGCGATTTTTCTTAATTTTCTGTCCAACACGTCTTCAACCTGACATAATTAGTATGAAAATTAATTATTCGGAGGCCCAAACGAAGGAATTTGGCTAAAATCCCATGATCCCGGGTCCGTGCCCCGACTCGAATTTCTCCGAATGTTTCCAATCAACCTGCCAAATTTCGGCCCATTTTAACGTCGTTCCGACAAATGACGAAATTACCCCAGGTCCGATTTTGCATTGTTAATTTTCTGTCCAACGCTTCTTCAACTTGACATAATTAAAAGGGAAATTAATTATTCAGAGGCCTAAACGAAGGAATTTGTCTAAAATCCCTTGATCTCGGGATTGTACGCTTAGTCCAATTTCTCGAGCCGTTTCCAATCAATCTGCCAAATTTCGGTAAATTCCGACACCGTCGCTACAAATGACAAAATTGCCCTTGGTGCGATTTTCGTTGTTAATTTTCTGTCCTACACTTCTTTAACCTGACAAAATTAATACGAAAATTAATTATTCGGAGGCCTAAACGATGGAATTTGGCTAAAATCCAGTGATTCCAGGTTTCTGCCCCGAGTACAATTTCTCGGACCGTTTCCAATCAACCTGCCAAATTTCGGCCCATTCCGACACCGTCGCAACAAATGACGAAATTGCCCCTGGTGCGGTTTTACGTTGTTAATTTTCTGTCCAACACTTCTTCAACTTGACATAATTAATACGAAAATTAATTATTCGAAGGCCTAAATGAAGGAATTTGGCTAAAATCCCATGATCCTGAGCCTGTGCCTCGAGTCCAATTTCTTAGGCCGTTTCCAATCAACCTGCAAAATTTCGGCCCATTCCGACACCATTGCGACAAATGACGAAATAACCCCTAGTGCGGTTTTGCGTTGTTAATTTTCTGTCCAACACTTCTTCAACCAGACAAAATTAATACAGAAATTAATTATTCGTAGGCCTAAACGAAGGAATTTGGCTAAAATCCCGCGATCCCGGTTCTTTGCCCCGAGTCCAATTTCTCGAGCCATTTATAATCAACCTGCAAAATTTTGACCCATTTCGACACCGTCGCGACAAATGACGAAATTGAGCTATACGGTTTTATGTTGTTAATTTTCTGTCCAACAGTTCTTCAACCTAACATAATTAATACGAAAATTAATAATTCGGAGGCCTAAACGAAGGAATTTATCTAAAATCCCGTGATCTCGGGTCTGTGCCTCGAGTCCATTTCCTCGGGCCGTTTCCAATCAACCTGCCAAATTTCGGCCCATACCGACACCATCACGACAGATGACGAAATTGCCCCTAGTGCCACTTTTCTTTGTAAATTTTTGTCCAACACATCTTCAACCTAACATAATTAATACGGAAATTAATTATTCGCAGGCCTAAACGAAGGAATTTGGCTAAAATCCATGATCCCGAGTTTGTGCCCCGAGTCTAATTTCTCGGGCCGTTTCCAATCAACCTACCAAATTTCGGCCTATTCCGACACCTTCGCGACAAATGACGAAATTGCCCCTGTTGCGATTTTTCTTTTTTAATTTTCTGTTCAACACTTCTTCAACCTAACATAATTAATACGAAAATTAATTATTCGGAGGCCTAAACATAGAAAATTGGCTAATATCCCGTGATTTCGGGCCGATGCCCCGAGTCCAATTTCTCGGGCCGTTTCCAATCAACCTGCCAAATTTCGGTCCATTTCGACACCGTCGCAACAAATGACGAAATTGCCCCTGGTGGGGCTTTTCTTTGTTAATTCGTTGTCCGACACATCTTCAACCTGACATAATTAATATAAAGATTAATTATTCGGAGGCCTAAATGAAGGAATTTGGCTAAAATCCCTTGATCCCGAGTATGTACCTCGAGTCCAATTTCTCGGGCCGTTTTCAATCAACCTGCTAAATTTCAGCCCATTCCGACACCGTCGTGACAAATGAAAAAATTGCCCCTGGTGCGATTTTTCTTTTTTAATTTTCTGTCCAACACTTTTTCAGCGTGACATAATTAATACGAAAATTAGTTATTCGGAGGCCTAAACGAAGGAATTTGGCTAAAATCCCGTGACCCCGGGTCTATGCCTCGAGTCCAATTTCTCGAGCCGTTTCCAATCAACCTGCCAAATTTGGGCCCATTCCAACACCGTCGCGACGAATGACAAAATTGCCCTTGGTGCGATTTTGCATTGTTAATTTTTTGTCCAACACTTCTTCAACCTGACATAATTAATACGGAAATTAATTATTCGGAGGCCTAAACGAAGGAATTCGAGTAAAATCCTGTGATCTCGAGGCTATGCCCGGAGTCCAATTTCTCGGGCCGTTTCCAATCAACCAGTCAAATATTGGCCCATTCCGACACTGTCGCGACAAATGACAAAATTTCCCCTGGTGCAGTTTTTCTTTGTTAGTTTTTCGTCCAACACTTCTTCAGCCTGACATAATTAATACGAAAATTTATTATTTGGAGGCCTAAATGATGGAATTTGGCTAAAATCCCATGATCCTGGGCCTGTGCCTCGACTCCAATTTATCTGGCCGTTTCCAATCAACCAGCCAAATTTCGGCCCATTCCGACACCGTCGCGACAAATGATGGAATAGCCCCTAGTGTGGTTTTACATTGTTAATTTTCTGTCCAACACTTCTTCAACCAGACAAAATTAAAACAGAAATTAATTATTTGTAGGCCTAAGCGAAGGAATTTGGCTAAAATCCCTCGATCCCGGGTCTTTGCCCCGAGTCCAATTTCTCGATCCGTTTCCAATCAACCTGCCAAATTTCGACCCATTTCGACACCGTCGTGACAAATGACAAAATTGCGCTGGTACGATTTTGCATTGTTAATTTTCTGTCCAACACTTCTTCAACCTGACATAATTAATACGGAAATTAATAATTCGGAGGCCTAAATGAAGGAATTTATCTAAAATCCCGTGATTTCGGGTCTGTACCCCGAGTCCAATTTCTCGGGCCGTTTCCAATCAACCTGCCAAATTTTGGCCCATTCCAATACCGTTGCGACAAATGACGAAATTGCCCCTCGTGCGGTTTTGCGTTGTTAATTTTCTATCTAACACTTCTTCAACCTGACATAATTAATGCGAAAATTAATTATTCGGAGGCCTAAATGAAGGAATTTGGCTAAAATCCCATGATCCCTGGCCTGTGCCCCGACTCCAATTTATCGGACCGTTTCCAATCAACCAGCCAAATTTCGGCCCATTCCGACACCGTCGCGACAAATGATGAAATGGCCCCTGGTGTGGTTTTGCGTTGTTAATTTTCTGTCCAACACTTCTTTGACCAGACAAAATTAATACAGAAATTTATTATTCGTAGGCCTAAGCGAAGGAATTTGGCTAAAATCCCTCGATCCCGGGTCTTTGCCCCGAGTCCAATTTCTCGATCCATTTCCAATAAAGCTGCCAAATTTCGACCCATGTTGACACCATCGCGACAAATGACGAAATTGCGCTAGTACGATTTTGCGTTGTTAATTTTCTATCCAACACTTCTTCAACCTGACATAATTAATACGGAAATTAATAATTCAGAGGCCTAAATGAAGGAATTTATCTAAAATCCCGTGATTTCGGGTCTGTGCCCCGAGTCCAATTTCTCGGGTAGTTTCCAATCAACCTGCCAAATTTCGGCCCATACCGACACCGTCACGACAAATGACGAAATTGCCCCCGGTGCCGCTTTTCTTTGTAAATTTTTTGTCCAACACATCTTCAACCTAACATAATTAATACGAAAATTAATTATTCACAGGCCTAAACGAAGGAATTCGGCTAAAATCCCATGATCCCAGGTTTGTGCCCCGAGTCCAATTTCTCGGGCCGTTTCCAATCAACCTACCAAATTTCGGCCTATTCCGACACCGTCGCGACAAATGACAAAATGGCCCCTGGTGCAATTTTTCTTTTTTAATTTTCTGTCCAACACTTCTTCAACCTGACATAGTTAATACGAAAATTAATTATTCGGAGACCTAAACGTAGAAAATTGGCTAAAATCCCGTGATTCCGAGCCTGTGCCTCGAGTCCAATTTCTAGGGCCGTTTCCAATCAACCAGCCAAATTTCAACCCATTTCGAAACCGTCGCGACAAATGACGAAATTACCCCTGGTGGGGCTTTTCTTAATTCTTTGTCCGACACATCTTCAACCTGGCATAATTAATACGAAAATTAATTATTCGAAGGCCTAAATGAAGGAATTTGGCTAAAATCTCGTGATCCCGGGTCTATACCTCGAGTCCTATTTCTCGGGCCGTTTTCAATCAACCTGCCAAATTTCAGTCCATTCCGACATCGTCGTGACAAATGAAAAAATTGCCCCTGGTACGATTTTTCTTTTTTAATTTTCTGTCCAGCACTTCTTCAGCCTGACATAATTAATCCGAAAATTAATTATTCGGAGGCCTAAACGAAGGAATTTGGCTAAAATCCCGTGATCCCGGGTCTGTGCCCCGAGTCCAATTTCTCGAGCCGTCAACCTGCTAAATTTCGGCCCATTCCGACACCGTCGCGACGAATGACGAAATTGCCCCTGGTGCGGTTTTGTATTGTTAGTTTTTTGTCCAACACTTCTTCAACTTGACATAATTAATACGAAAATTATTTATTCGGATGCCTAAATGAAGGAATTCAAGTAAAATTCCGTGATCTCGGGTCTGTGCCACGAGTCCAATTTCTCGGGCCGTTTCCAATCAACCAGTCAAATTTTGGCTCATTCCTACACCATCGCGACAAATGAAAAAATTGCCCCTAGTGCAATTTTTCTTTGTCAATTTTCTTTCCAACACTTCTTCAGCCTGACAAAATTAATATGAAAATTAATTATTCGGAGGCCTAAACGAAGGAATTTGGCAAAAATCCCATGATCCCGAGTCTCTGCCCCGAGTCCAATTTTTTGGCTCGTTTCCAATCAACCGGCCAAATTTCAGCACATTTCGACACCGTTACGACAAATGACGAAATTGACCCTGGTGCGATTTTGCGTTGATAATTTTCTGTCCAACACTTCTTCAACCTGACATAATTAATACGGAAATTAATTATTCGGTAGCCTAAATGAAGGAATTTGGCAAAAATCCCGTGATCCCGGGTCTGTGCCCCGAGTCCAATTTTTCGGGCCGTTTCCAATCAACCAGCCAAATTTAAGCACATTTCGTCACCGTTGCGACAAATGATGAAATTGCCCTTGGTGCGGTTTTGCATTGATAATTTTATGTCCAACACTTCTTCAACCTGACATAATTAATACTGAAATTAATTATTCGGAGGCCTAAACGAAGGAATTTGGCTAAAAAATTGTGATCCCGAGTTTGTGCCCCGAGTCCCATTTCTAGAGCCATTTCCAATCAACCTGCCAAATTTCGACCATTCCAACACCATCTCGACAAATGACGAAACTGCCCCTAGTGCGATTTTGTGTTGTCAATTTTCTGTCCAACACTTCTTCAGCCTGAAATAATTAATACGACAATTAATTATTCGGAGGCCAAAATGAAGGAATTTGGCTAAAATCCCGTGATCCCGGGTCCGTTCCCCGAGTCCGATTTCTCGGGCCATTTCCAATCAACCTGTCAAATTTTGGCCCATTCCATCGTCGTCGCGACAAATGACGAAATTGCTCCTGGCGCGATTTTGCGTTGTTAATTTTCTGTCCAGCACTTCTTCAACTTGACATAATTAATACGAAAATTAATTATTCGGAGGCCTAAACAAAGGAATTTGGGTAAAATCCCATGATCCCGGGTCTGTGCCCCGACTCCAATTTCTCGGGCCGTTTCCAATCAACCTGCCAAATTTCGGTCCGTTCCGACACTGTCGCGATAAATGACAAAATTACCCCTGGCGCAATTTTTCTTTGTTAATTTTCTATCCGACACTTCTTCACCCTGACATAATTAATATGAAAATTAATTATTTGGAAGCCTAAACGAAGGAATTTGGCTAAAATCTTGTGATCCCGGGTCCGTGTCCCGAGTCCAATTTCTCGGGCCGTTTCCAATCAACCTGCCAAATTTTGGCCCATTCCGACACCGTCGCGACAAATGACGAAATTGACCCTGGTTCGATTTTTGCAGTGTTAATATTCTGTCCAATACTTCTTCAACCTGACATATTTAATACGAAAATTAATTATTCAGAGGCCTAAACGAAGGAATTTAGCCAAAATCCCGTGATCCAGGGTCCGTGCCCCGACTCCATTTCTCCGGATGTTACCAATCAACCTGCCAAATTTCGGCCCATACTGACGTCGTTGTGACAAATGACGAAATTACCCCAGGTGCGGTTTTGCGTTTTTAATTTTCTGTCCAACACTTCTTCAACCTGACAAAATTAATAAGGAAATTAATTATTCGGAGGCCTAAACGAAGGAATTTGGCTAAAATCCAGTGATCCCGGGTCTGTGCCCCGAGTCCAATTTCTCGGGCTGTTTCCAATCAACCTGCCAAATTTCAGCCCATTCCGACATTGTCGCGATAAATGGTGAAATTGGCCTGAGTGCGGTTTTGCATAGTTAATTTTCGGTCCAACACCTCTTGAACCTCACATAATTAATACGGAAATTAATTATTCGGAGGCCTAACCGAAGGAATTTGGCTAAAACCCGTGATGTCGGGTTTATACCCCGAAATTTCTCGGGCCGTTTCCAATCAACTTGCCAAATTTCGGCAAATTCCGACACCGTCACTTCTTCAACCCGAGAAAATTTTGCGTTGTTAATTTTCTGTCCTACACTTCTTCAACCTGACAAAATTAATACGGAAATTAATTATTCGGAGGCCTAAACGAAGGAATTTGGCTAAAATCCAGTGATTCTGGGTCTGTGCCCCGAGTATAATTTCTCGGGACGTTTCCAATCAACCTGCCAAATTTCGGCCCATTTCGACACCGTCGTGACAAATGACAAAATTGCCCTTGATGCGATTTTTCTTTGTTAATTTTCTGTCCAACACTTCTTCAGACTGGCATAATTAATATGGAAATTAATTATTCGGAGGCCTAAACGAAGGAATTTGGCTAAAATCCTGTGATCCTGGGTCTGTGGCCCGACTCCAATTTCTCAGGCCGTTTCCAATCAACCTGCCAAATTTCGGCCCATTCCGA
Source organism: Olea europaea var. sylvestris (assembly GCF_002742605.1). Classification (NCBI taxonomy): domain Eukaryota; kingdom Viridiplantae; phylum Streptophyta; class Magnoliopsida; order Lamiales; family Oleaceae; genus Olea; species Olea europaea. Next base: position 16,058,315 of record NC_036253.1, on the reverse strand, counting down.
CACCGTCGCGACAAATGACAAAATTGCCCCTGGTGCGATTTTACGTTGTTAATTTTCTATCCAACACTTCTTCAACCTGACAAAATTAATACAGAAATTAATTATTCGTAGGCATAAACGAAGGAATTTGGCTAAAATCCCGCGATCCCAGGTCTTTGCCCCGAGTCCAATTTCTCGGGCCGTTTCCAATAAACCTGCCAAATTTCGACCCATTTCGACATCGTCGCGACAAATGATGAAATTACGCTGGTACGGTTTTGTGTTGTTAATTTTCTATCCAACACTTCTTCAACCTGACATAATTAATACGGAAATTAATAATTCGGAGGCCTAAACAAAGGAATTTATCAAAAATCTTGTGATCTCGGGTCGGTGCCCCGAGTCCAATTTCTCGGGCCGTTTCCAATCAACCTACCAAATTTCGGGCCATACCGACACCGTCACGACAAATAATAAAATTGCCCCTGGTGCGGCTTTTCTTTGTTAATTTTATGTCCGACACTTCTTCAACCTAACATAATTAATACGGCAATTAATTATTTGCAGGCCTAAACGAAGGAATTTAGCTAAAATCCCGTGATCTTGGGTTTGAGCCCTGAGTCCAATTTCTTGTGCCGTTTCTAGTCAACCTACCAAATTTTGGCCTATTCCGACACCGTCGCGACAAATGACGAAATTGCCCCTGGTTCGGTTTTGTGGTGTTAATTTTCTGCCCAACACTTCTTCAACCTGACATATTTAATACGAAGATTAATTATTCGGAGGCCTAAACGAAGGAATTTGGCTAAAATCCCGTGATCTCGGGTCCATGCCTCGACTCCAATTTTTCCCCGATGTTTCCAATCAACCAGCCAAATTTCGGCCCATTTTGACGCCGTTGTGACAAATGACGAAATTACCCAGGTGCGATTTTGTGTTGTTATTTTTCTGTCCTACACTTCTTCAACCTGACAAAATTAATAAGGAAATTAATTATTCGGAGGCCTAAACGAAGGAATTTGGCTAAAATCCAGTGATCCCGGGTCTGTGCCCCGAGTCCAATTTCTCGGGCCATTTCCAATCAACCTGTCAAATTTCGGCCCATTCCGACATCGTCGTGATAAATGGTGAAATTGGCCCGAGTACGTTTTTTCTTTGTTAATTTTATGTCCAACACTTCTTCAACCTGACAAAATTAATACAAAAATTAATTATTCGGAGGCCTAAATGAAGGAATTTGGCTAAAATCCAGTAATTCCAGGTCTGTGTCCCGAGTATAATTTCTCGGGCCGTTTCCAATCAACCTGCCAAATTTCGGCCCATTCCGATACCGTCGCGACAAGTGATGAAATTGCCCCGGGTTCGTTTTGCGGTGTTAATTTTCTGTCAAACACTTCTTCAACCTAACATAATTAATACGAAAATTAATTATTCGGAGGCAAAAACGAAGGAATTTGTCTAAAATCCCGTGATCCTGGGACTGTGCCTCGAGTACAATTTCTCGGGCTGTTTCCAATCAACCTGCCAAATTTCAGCCCGTTTCGACACCATCGCGACAAATGGTAAAATTACCCCTGGTGCGATTTTTCTTTGTTAATTTTCTGTCCAACACTTCTTCAGCCTGGCATAATTAATACGAAAATTAATTATTTGGAGGCCTAAATGAAGGAATTTGGCTAAAATCCTATGATCCTGGGTTTGCGGCCCGACTCCAATTTCTCAGGCCGTTTCCAATCAACCTGACAAATTTCGGCCCATTCCGACACCGTCGCGACAAATGACGAAATTGCCCTTGGTACGGTTTTACGTTGTTAATTTTCTATCCAACACTTCTTCAACCTGACAAAATTAATACAGAAATTAATTATTCGTAGGCCTAAACGAAGGAATTTGGCTAAAATCCCGCGATCCCGGGTCTTTGCCCCGAGTCCAATTTCTCGGGCCGTTTCCAATCAACATGCCAAATTTCAACCCATTTCGACACCGTCGCGACAAATGACCAAATTACGCTGGTACGGTTTTGTGTTGTTAATTTTCTGTCCAACACTTCTTCAACCTGACATTATTAATACAGAAATTAATAATTCGGAGGCCTAAACGATGGAATTTATAAAAAATCCTGTGATCTCGGGTCTGTGCCCCGAGTCCAATTTCTCGGGCCGTTTCCAATCAACCTGCCAAATTTCGGGCCATACCGACACCGTCACGATAAATGACGAAATTGCCCCTGGTGCGGCTTTTCTTTGTAAATTTTTTGTCCAACACATCTTCAACCAAACATAATTAATACGGAAATTAATTATTTGTAGGCCTAAACGAAGGAATTTAGCTAAAATCCCGTGATCCTGAGTTTGAACCTGAGTCCAATTTCTTGGGCCGTTTCCAATCAACCTGCCAAATTTCGGCCTATTCCGACGCCGTTGCGACAAATGATGAAATTGCCCCTGGTGCGATTTTTCTTTTTTATTTTCTATCCAACACTTCTTCAACCTGACATAATTAACACGAAAATTAATTATTCGGGGGCCTAAACGTAGAAAATTGGCTAAAATCCTGTGATTACGGGCCAGTGCCTCGAGTCCAATTTCTCAGGCCGTTTCCAATCAACCTTCCAAATTTCGGGCCATACCGACACCGTCACGACAAATGACGAAATTGCCCCTAGTGTGGCTTTTCTTTGTAAATTTTTTGTCCAACACATCTTCAACCAAACATAATTAATACGGAAATTAATTATTTCCAGACCTAAACGAAAGAATTTAGCTAAAATCCCGTGATCCTGGGTTTGAACCTGAGTCCAATTTCTTGGGCCGTTTCCAATCAACCTGCCAAATTTCGGCCTATTCCGACACCGTTGCGACAAATGACGAAATTGCCCCTGGTGCGATTTTTCTTTTTAATTTTCTGTCCAACACTTCTTCAACCTGACATAATTAACACGAAAATTAATTATTCGGGGCCTAAAAGTAGAAAATTGGCTAAAATCCTGTGATTACGGGCCAGTGCCTCGAGTCCAATTTCTCGAGCAATTTCCAATCAACTTACCGAATTTCTGCGCATTCCGACATCGTCGCGACAAATGACGAAATTGCCCCCAGTGCGATTTTTCTTTGCTAATTTTCTGTCCAACACTTCTTCGGCCTAACATAATTAATACGAAAATTAATTATTCGGAGACCTAAACGAAGGAATTTGGCTAAAATCCCGTGATCCCGGGTCTATGCCCCGAGTCCAATTTTTCGGGCCGTTTCCAATCAATCTGCCAAATTTCGGCACATTCCGACACCGTTGTGACAAATGACGAAATTGCCCCTGGTGCAGTTTTGCATTGTTAATTTTCTGTCCAACACTTCTTCAGCCTGACATAATTAATATGGAAATTAATTATTCGGAAGCCTAAACGAAGGAATTTGGCTAAAATCCCGTGATCCTGGGACTGTGCCCCGAGCACAATTTCTCGGGCCGTTTCCAATCAACCTGCCAAATTTCAGCCCATTTCGACAACGTAGCGACAAATGACAAAATTGCCACTGGTGCGATTTTTCTTTGTTAATTTTCTGTCCAACACTTCTTGAGCCTGACATAGTTAATACGAAAATTAATTATTCTGAGGCATAAACGAACGAATTTGGCTAAAATCCCGTGATCCCAGGTCTATTCCCAGAGTCCAATTTCTCGGGCCGTTTCCAATCAACCTACCAATTTTCAGCCCATTTCGACATCGTCGCAACAAATGATGAAATTGCCCCTGGTGCGATTTTGCGTTGTTAATTTTCTCACCAATACTTCTTCAACCTGACATAATTAATACGAAAATTGATTATTCGGAGGCCCAAACAAAGGAGTTTGGGTAAAATCCCGTGATCCCGGGTCTGTGCCCCGACTCCAATTTCTCGGGCCATTTCCAATCAACCTACCAAATTTCGGTCCATTCCGACACCGTCGCGACAAATGACAAAATTGCCCCTGGTGCGATTTTTCTTTGTTAATTTTCTGTCCAACACTTCTTCAGCCTGATATAATTAATACGGAAATTAATTATTCGGAGGCCTAAACGAAGGAATTTGGCTAAAATCCCGTTATCTCGGGTTTGTGCCCCGAGTCCAATTTCTCGAACTGTTTCCAATCAACCTGCCAAATTTTGACCATTCCGACACCATCGCGGTAAATGACGAAATTGCCCCATAGTTTTGCGTTGTTAATTTTCTATCCAACACTTCTTCAGCTTGACATAATTAATACGAAAATTAATTATTCGGAGGCCTAAACGAAGGAATTTGGCTAAAATCCCATGATCCCGGGTCTGTGCCCCCTGTCCAATTTCTCGGGCTGTTTCCAATCATCCTGCCAAATTTCGGCCCAATCCGACACCGTTGCAAGAAATGACAAATTGCCCTTGGTGCGATTTTTCTTTGTTAATTTTCTGTCCAACACTTCTTTAGCTTAACATAATTAATACGACAATTAATTATTCGGAGGCCAAAACGAAGGAATTTGGCTAAAATCCCGTGATCCCGGGTCCGTGCCCCGAGTCCAATTTCTCGGGCCGTTTCTAGTCAACCTGTCAAATTTCGGCCCGTTCTGACATCGTCGCGACAAATTACGAAATTGCTCCAGGTGTGATTTTGCGTTGTTAATTTTCTGTCCAACACTTCTTCAACCTGACATAATTAATACGGAAAGTAATTATTCGGAGGCCTAAACAAAGGAATTTGGGTAAAGTCCCGTGATCCCGGGTCTATGCCCCGACTCCAATTTCTCGGGCCGTTTCCAATCAACCTACTAAATTTCGGTCCATTCCGACACCGTCGTGACAAATGACAAAATTGCCCCTAGTACGATTTTTCTTTATTAATTTTCTGTCCGACACTTCTCCAGCCTGACATAATTAATATGAAAATTAATTATTCGGAGGCCTAAACGAAGGAATTTGGCTAAAATGTAGTGATCCCAGGTCCGTGCCACGAGTCCAATTTCTCGGGCCATTTCCAATCAACCTGCCAAATTTTGGCCATTTCCGACACCGTGGCGGTAAATGATAAAATTGCCCTTGGTTCGATTTTGCGGTGTTAATTTTCTGTCCAACACTTCTTCAACCTGACATATTTAATACTAAAATTAATTATTCGGAGGCCTAAACGAAGGAATTTGGCTAAAATCCCGTGATCCCGGGTCCGTGCCCCGACTTCAATTTCTCCGAATGTTTCCAATCAACATGCCAAATTTCGGCCCATTTTGACGCCGTTGCGACAAATGACGAAATTACCCCTGGTGCGGTTTTGTGTTGTTAATTTTCTGTCCTACACTTCTTCAACCTGACAAAATTAATTAGGAAATTAATTATTCGGAGGCCTAAACGAAGGAATTTGGCTAAAATCCAGTGATCCCGGGTCTTTGCCTCGACTCTAATTTCTCGGGCCGTTTCCAATCAACCTGCCAAATTTTGGCCCATTCCGACATCGTCCCGATAAATGGCAAAATTGACCCTAGTGCAGTTTCGCGTAGTTAATTTTCTGTCCGACACTTCTTCAACCTCAAGTAATTAATACGAAAATTAATTATTCGGAGGCCTAAACGAAGGAATTTGGCTAAAATGCCGTGATGTCGGGTTTGTACCTCGAGTCCAATTTCTCGCGCTGTTTCCAATCAACCTGTCAAATTTCGGCAAATTCCGACACCATGGCTACAAATGATGAAATTGTCCCTGGTACGATTTTGCGTTGTTAATTTTCTGCCTATACTTCTTCAACCTGACAAAATTAATACGGAAATTAATTATTCGGAGGCCTAAACGAAGGAATCTGGCTAAAATCCAGTGATTTTGGGTCTGTGCCCCGAGTATAATTTCTCGGGCCGTTTCCAATCAACCTGCCAAATTTCGGCCCATTCCGACACCGTCACGACAAACGATGAAATTGCCCTTGGTTCGTTTTGCGGTGCTAATTTTCTGTCCAACACTTCTTCAACCTAACATAATTAATAAGGAAATTAATTATTCGGAGGCAAAAATGAAAGAATTTGGCTAAAATCCTGTGATCCCGAGACTGTGCCTCGAGTACAATTTCTCGGGCCATTTCCAATCAACCTGCCAAATTTTGGCCCATTTCGACACCGTCGCGACAAATGACAAAATTGCCCCTGGTGCGATTTTACGTTGTTAATTTTCTGTCGAACACTTCTTCAACCTGACATAATTAATACGAAAATTAATTATTCAGAAGCCTAAACGAAGGAATTTGGCTAAAATCCCGCGATTTCGGGTCTTTGCCCCGAGCCCAATTTCTTCGGCCGTTTTCGATCAACCTGCCAAATTTCGACCCATTTCGATACCGTCGCGACAAATGACAAAATTACACTGGTACGGTTTTGCGTTGTTAATTTTCTATCCAACAACTCTTCAACCTGACATAATTAATACGGAAATTAATAATTCGGAGGCCTAAACGGAGGAATTTATCAAAAATCCTGTGATCTCGGGTCTGTGCCCTGAGTTCAATTTCTCGCGTCGTTGCCAATCAACTTGCCAAATTTCGGCCCATTTCGGCATCGTCGCAACAAATGACGAAATTGCCCCTGGTGCAGTTTTGCGTTGTTAATTTTCTGTCCAACACTTCTTCAACCTGATATAATTAATACGGAATTAATTATTCGGAAGCCTAAACGAAGGAATTTGGCTAAAATCCCGTGATCTTGGGACTGTGCCCCGACTCCAATTTCTCGAGCCGTTTCCAATCAACCTGCCAAATTTCGGCCCATTCCGACATCGTCGCGACAAATGACGAAATTGCCCCTGGTGCAATTTTGCGTTGTTAATTTTCTGTCCAATGCTTCTTCAACCCGACATAATTAATACGGACATTAATTATTCGGAGGCCCAAATAAAGGAATTTGGGAAAATTCCCGTGATCCAGGGTCTGTGCCCAGACTCAAATCTCTCGGGCAGTTTCCAATCAACCTGCTAAATTTCGGTCCATTCCGGCACCGTCGCAACAAATGACAAAATTGCCTCTAGTGCAATTTTTCCTTTTTAATTTTCTGTCAGACACTTCTTCAGCCTGACATAATTAAAACGAAAATTAATTATTCGTAGGCCTAAACGAAGGAATTTGGCTAAAATCTTGTGATCCCGGGTCCGTACCCCAATTCAAATTTCTCGGGCCGTTTCCAATCAACCTGCTAAATTTCGGCCCATTCTGACACCGTCGCAACAAATGACGAAATTGCCCCTGGTTCGATTTTGTGTTGTTAATTTTCTGCCCAACACTTCTTCAACCCTACATAATTAATACGAAAATTAATTATTCGGAGGCCTAAACGAATTAATCTGGCTAAAATCCCATGATCCCGGGTCTGTGCACCGATTCCAATTTCTCGGGCTGTTTCCAATCAACCTGCCAAATTTTGGCCCATTCCGACACCCTCGCGACAAATGGAAAAATTGCCCCTGGTGTCGAACACGTCTTCAGCCTGACATAATTAATACGAAAATTAATTATTCGGAGTCCTAAATGAAGAAATTTGGCTAAAATCTCGTGATCTCGGGTCTGTGCTCCGAGTCCAATTTCTGGGGCCGTTTCCAATCAACCTGCCAAATTTCGGCCAATTCCGACACCGTCACGACAAATGACAAAATTGCCCCTGGTGCGGTTTTTCTTTGTTAATTTTCTGTCCAACACTTTTTCAGCCTAACATAATTAATATGGAAAATAATTATTCGGAGGCCAAAACGAAGGAATTTGGTTAAAATCCCGTGATCCCGGGTCCGTGCCCCGACTCCAATTTCTTGGGCTGTTTCCAATCAACTTGCCAAATTTCAACCCATTCCGATACCATCACGACAAATGACGAAATTGCCCCTGGTGCGGTCTTGTGTTGTTAATTTTCTGTCCAACACTTCTTCAACCTGACATAATTAATACGAAAATTAATTATTCGGAGGCCAAAACGAAGGAATTTGGTTAAAATCCCGTGATCCCGGGTCCGTGCCCCGACTCCAATTTCTGGGGCCGTTTCCATTCAACCTGCCAAATTTCGACCCATTCCGACACCGTTGCGACAAATAACGAAATTGCCCCTTGTGCGATTTTGTGTTGTTAATTTTCTGTCCAGCACTTTTTCAACCTGACACAATTAATATGAAAATTAATTATTCGAAGGCCCAAACAAAGGAATTTGTCTAAAATCCCATGATCCCATGTCTGTGCCCCGAGTCCAATTTCTAGGGCAGTTTCCAATCAACTTGCCAAATTTCGGCCCATTCCGACACCGTCGCGACAAATGACAAAATTGCCCCCGGTGCGGTTTTTCTTTGTTAATTTTCTGTCCAACGCTTTTTCAGCCTAACATAATTAATACGGAAATTATTTATTCGAAGGCAAAACGAAGGAATTTGGTTAAAATCCCATGATCCCGGGTCCTTTCCCTGACTCCAACTTCTCGGGCCGTTTCCAATCAACCTGCCAAATTTCGGCCCATTCTGACACCGTCACGACAGCTGACAAAATTGCTCCTGGTACAATTTTGCATTGTTAATTTTCTGCCCAACACTTCTTTAGCCTAACATAAATAATACGAAAATTAATTATTCGGAGGCCAAAATGAAGAAATTTGGCTATAATCCGGTGATCCCAGGTCTGTGCACTGAGTCCAATTTCTCAGGCCGTTTCCAATCAACCTACCAAATTTTGGCCCATTCCGACTTCGTTGCGACAAATGACGAAATTGCCTCTGGTGCGGTTTTTCTTTGTTAATTTTCTGTGTAACACTTCTTCAGCCTGACAAAATTTATACGAAAATTAATTATTCGGAGGCCTAAACGATGGAATTTGGATAAAGTCCCATGATCCCGGGTCTGTGCCCCGATTCCAATTTCTCGGGCTGTTTCCAATCATCCTGCCAAATTTCAGCCCATTCCGACACCATAGCGACAAATAGAAAAATTGTCCCTGGTGCGGTTTTTCTTTGTTAATTTTCTGTCCAACACATCTTCGGCCTAACATAATTAATACGAAAATTAATTATTCGGAGGCCTAAATGAAGGAATTTGGCTAAAATCTCGTGATCCCGGGTCTTTGCCTAGCGTCCAATTTCTCGGGCCGTTTCCAATCAACCTACCAAATTTCGTCCCATTCCGACACCGTCGTGACAAATGACGAAATTGCCCCTAGTGCGGTTTTGTGTTGTTAATTTTCTGTCCAACACTTCTTCAACCTAACATAATTAATACTAAAATTTAATTATTAAGAGGCCAAAACGAAGGAATTTGGTTAAAATCCCGTGGTCCCGGGTTCGTGCCCCGACTCCAATTTCTCAGGCCGTTTCCAATCAACTTGCCAAATTTTGGCACATTCCGACACCGTTCCGACAAATGACGAAATTGTCCTTGGTGCAATTTTGCGTTGTTAATTTTCTGTCCAACACTTCTTCAACCTGACATAATTAATATGGAAATTAATTATTCGGAAGCCTAAACGAAGGAATTTGGCTAAAATCCCGTGATCTCGGGACTGTGCCCCGAGTACAATTTCTTGGTCCTTTTCCAACCTGCCAAATTTCGACCCATTTCGACACCATCACGACAAATGACAAAATTGCCCCTGGTCCATTTTTTCTTTGTTAATTTTCTGTCCAACACTTCTACAACCTGACATAATTAATACGAAAATTAATTATTCGGAGGCCTAAACGAACGAATTTGGCTAAAATCCTGTGATCCCGGGTCTATGCCCCGATCTAATTTCTCGAGCCGTTTCCAATCAACCTGCCAAATTTTGACCATTCCGACACCATCGCGACAGATGACGAAATTGCCCCTGGTGCGGTTTTGCGTTGTTAATTTTCTGTGCAACACTTCTTCAGCCTGACATAATTAATATGAAAATTAATTATTCGGAGACCTAAACGAAGGAATTTGGCTAAAATTCCGTGATCCCGGGTCTATGCCTCGACTCCAATTTCTGGGGCCATTTCCAATCAACCTGCCAAATTTCGGCCCATTCCGACACCGTCGCGACAAATGACAAAATTGCCTTTGGTGCGATTTTTCTTTGTTAATTTTCTGTCCACCACTTTTTCAGCCTAACATAATTAATACGAAAATTAATTATTCAGAGGCTAAAACGAAGGAATTTGTTTAAAATCCCATGATCCCGTGTTCGAGCTCCGACTCCAATTTCTCGGGCCGTTTCCAATCATCCTGCCAAATTTCGGCCCATTCCGACAACGTCGCAATAAATGACAAATTGCCCCTGTTGTAGTTTTTCTTTGTTAACTTTCTGTCCCACACTTCTTCAATATGACATAATTAATACGGAAATTAATTATTTGGAGGCCTAAACGATGGAATTTGGCTCAAATCCCGTGATCCCGGGTCTGTGCCCCGAGTCCAATTTCTTGAGCCGTTTCCAATCAACCTGCCAAATTTCGGCCATTTCGACAACGTCGTGACAAATGATGAAATTACCCCTGGTGTGGTTTTGCGTTGTTAATTTTCTATCCAACACTTCTTCATCTTGACATAATTAATACGAAAACTAATTATTCGGGGGCCGAAACGAAGGAATTTGGCCAAAATCCCATGATCCTGGGTCTGTGCCCCGACTCCAATTTCTCGGGCCGTTTACAATAATCCTGCCAAATTTCGGCCCATTCCGACACCGTCGCGACAAATGGTAAAATTGCCCCTGGTGCGATTTTTCTTTGTTAATTTACTGTCCAACACGTCTTCAGCCTGACATAATTAATACGAAAATTAATTATTCGGAGGCCTAAATGAAGAAATTTGGCAAAAATCTCGTGATCCTGGGTCAGTGCTCCGAGTCCAATTTCTGGGGCCGTTTCCAATCAACCTGCCAAATTTCGGCCAATTCCGACACCGTCGCGACAAATGACAAAATTGCCCATGGTGCGGTTTTTCTTTGTTAATTTTCTGTCCAACACTTTTTCAGCCTAACATAATTAATACGGAAAATAATTATTCGGAGGCCAAAACGAAGGAATTTGATTAAAATCCCGTGATCCCGAGTTCGTGCCCCGACTCCAATTTCTTGGGTCATTTCTAATCAACCTGCCAAATTTCGGCCCACTCCGACCCCGTCGCGTCAAATGAGAAAATTGCCCCTGGTGCTGTTTTGTGTTGTTAATTTTCTGTCCAACACTTCTTCAGCCTGACATAATTAATATGAAAATTAATTATTCGAAGGCCCAAACGAAGGAATTTGGCTAAAATCCTGTGATCCTGGGTCTGTGCCCCGAGTCCAATTTCTGGGGCAATTTCCAATCAACCTGCCAAATTTCGGCCCACTCCGACACCGTCGCAACAAATGACAAAATTGCCCACGGTGCGATTTTTCTTTGTTAATTTTCTGTCCAACACTTTTTCAGCCTAACATAATTAATACAGAAATTATTTATTCGAAGGCCAAAAGGAAAGAATTTGGTTAAAATCCCTTGATCCCGGGTCCATGCCCCGACTCCAATTTCTCGGGTCGTTTCCAATCAACCTGCCAAATTTCGGCCCATTCCGACACCATCGCGACAAATGACGAATTTTCCTTGGTGCTGTTTCTCTTTGTTGATTTTATGTCCAACACTTCTTCAACGTGACATACTTAATACGAATATTAATTATTCGGAGGCCTAAACGAAGGAATTTGGCTAAAATCTTGTGATCCAAAGTATGTGCCTCGAGTCCAATTTCTCAGGTCGTTTCTAATCAACCTGCCAAATTTCGGCCCATTCCGACACCGTCACGACAACTGACAAAATTGCACCTGGTGCAATTATGCATTGTTAATTTTCTGTCCAACACTTCTTTAGCCTGACATAAATAATACGAAAATTAATTATTCGGAGGCCAAAATGAAGAAATTTGGCTATAATCTGGTGATCCCAGGTCTGTGCCCTGAGTCCAATTTTTGGGGCAGTTTCTAATCAACCTGCCAAATTTCGGCCCATTCCGACACCGTCGCGACAAATGACAAAATTGCCCCTGGTGCGGTTTTTCTTTGTCAATTTTCTATCCAACACTTTTTCAGCCTAACATAATTAATACGGAAATTAATTATTCGGAGGCCAAAACGAAGGAATTTGGTTAAAATCCCGTGATCTCGGGTCCATGCCCCGACTCCAATTTCTCTGGCCGATTCCAATCAACCTGCCAAATTTCGGCCCATTCCGACACCGTCGCGACAAATGACAAATTGCCCCTGGTGTGGTTTTTCTTTGTTAATTTTCTGTCCAACACGTCTTCAGACTAACATAATTAATACGAAAATTAATTATTCGGAGGCCTAAATGAAGGAATTTAGCTAAAATCTCGTGATCCCGGGTCTGTGCCCCGAGTCCAATTTCTCGGGCCATTTCCTATCAGCCTACCAAATTTCGGCCCATTCTGACACCGTCGTGACAAATGTCGAAATCGCCCCTGGTGCGGTTTTGTGTTGTTAATTTTCTGTCCAACACTTCTTCTACCTAACATAATTAATACGAAAATTAATTATTCAGGGGCCCAAACGAAGAAATTTGGCTAAAATCCTGTGATCCCGGGTCTGTACCCCAAGTCCAAATTCTGGGGCCGTTTCCAATCAACATGCCAAATTTCGGCCCATTCCGACACCTTCGCGACAAATGACAAAATTGCCCGGTTGCGATTTTTCTTTGTTAATTTTCTGTCCAACACTTTTTCAGCCTAACATAATTAATACGGAAATTAATTATTCGGAGGCCAAAACAAAGGAATTTGGTTAAAATCCCGTGATCTCGGGTCCGTGCCCCGACTCCAATTTCTCGGGCCGTTTCCAATCAACCTGTTAAATTTCGGCCCATTCTGACACCATCGCGATAAATGACGAAATTGCCCCTGGTGCGATTTTGTGTTGTTAATTTTCTATCCAACACTTCTTCAACCTGACATAATTAATACGAAAATTAATTATTCAGAGGCCAAAACGAAGGAATTTGGTTAAAATCCCGTGATCCCGGCTCCGTGCCCCAACTCCAATTTCTCGGGCCGTTTCCAATCAACCTGCCAAATTTCAGCCCATTCCGACATCGTCGCAACAAATGACGAAATTGCCCCTGGTGCGGTTTTGTGTTGTTAATTTTCTGTCCAACACTTCTTCAACCTGACATAATTAATACGAATTATTCGGAGGCCCAAATGAAGGAATTTGTCTAAAATCCCGTGATCCCGGGTTCGTGCCTCGAGTCCAATTTCTGGGGTAGTTTCTAATCAACCTGCCAAATTTCGGCCCATTCTGACACCGTCGCGACAAATGAAAAAATTGCCCCTTGTGCGGTTTTTCTTTGTCAATTTTCTGTCCAACACTTTTTCAGCCTAACATAATTAATACGAAAATTAATTATTCGGAGGCCAAAACGAAGGAATTTAGTTTAAATCCTGTGATCCCGAGTCCGTGCCCCGACTCCAATTTCTCTAGCCGATTCCAATCAACCTGCCAAATTTCGGCCCATTCCGACACCGTCGCGACAAATGACAAATTTCCCCTGGTGCTGTTTTTCTTTGTTAATATACTTAATAAGAAAATTAATTATTCGGAGGCTTAACGAAGGAATTTGGCTTAGTTTCCAATCAACCTGCCAAATTTCGGCCCATTCCGATACCGTCGCGACAACTGACGAAATCGCCCCCGGTGCGATTTTGCATTGGTTAATTTTTTGTCCAACACTTCTTTAGTCTGACCTAAATAATACGAAAATTAATTTTTCGGAGGCCTAAATGCAGAAATTTGGCCATAATCCGGTGATCCTGGGTCTGTGCCCTGAGTCCAATTTCTTGTGCCGTTTCCAATCAACCAACAAAATTTCGGCCCATTCCAACTTCGTTGCGACAAATGACGAAATTGCCTCTGGTGTGGTTTTTCTTTGTTAATTTTCTATGTAACACTTCTTCAGCCTGACATAATTAATACGAAGATTAATTATTCGGAGGCCTAAACTAAGGAATTTGGCTAAAGTCCCGTGATCCCGGGTCTGTGCACCGAGTCTAATTTCTCAGGTCGTTTCCAATCAACCTGCCAAATATCGACCCATTTCGACACCATCGTGACAAATGACGAATTTGCCCTTTGTACGGATTTGTGTTGTCAATTTTCTGTCCAACACTTCTTCAACCTGACATAATTAATGCGAAAATTAATTATTCGGAGGCCCAAACGAAGGAATTTGGCTAAAATCCCGTAATCTCGGGTCTTTGCCCCCAGTCTAATTTCTGGGGCCATTTCCAATCAACCTGCAAAATTTCGGCCCATTCCGACACCATCACGACAAATGACAAAATTGCCCCTGGTGCGGTTTTTCTTTGTTAGTTTTCTGTGCATCAGTTCTTCAGCCTGAAATAATTAATTCGAAAATTAATTATTCGGAGGCCTAAACGAAGGAATTTGGCTAAAATCCCATGATCCCGGGTCTGTGCCTTGAGTCCAATTTCTAGGGCAGTTTCTAATTAACCAGCCAAATTTCGGCCCATTCCGACACCGTCGCGACAATTGACCAAATTGCCCCTGGTGCGGTTTTTCTTTGTCAATTTTCTGTCCAACACTTTTTCTGCCTAACATAATTAATACGAAAATTAATTATTCGGAGGCCAAAATGAAGGAATTTGGTTAAAATCCCGTGATCCCGGGTCCGTGCCCCGACTCAAATTTCTCTGGCCGATTCCAATCAACCTACTAAATTTCGGCCCATTTCGACACCGTCGTGACAAATGACAAATTGCCCCTGGTGCGGTTTTTCTTTGTTAATTTTCTGTCCAACATGTCTTCAGCCTAACATAATTAATACGAAAATTAATTATTCGGAGGCCTAAATGAAGGAATTTAGCTAAAGTCTCGTGATCCCGGGTCTGTGCCTCGAGTCCAATTTCTTGGGACATTTCCAATCAACCTACCAAATTTCGGCCCATTCTGACACCGTCGCGACAAATGACGAAATTTCCCCTGGTGCGGTTTTGTGTTGTTAATTTTCTGTCCAACAGTTCTTCAACCTAACATAATTAATACGAAAATTAATTATTCGAAGGCCCAAACGAAGGAATTTGGCTAAAATCCTGTGATCCCGGGTTTGTACCCCGAGTCCAAATTCTGGGGCCGTTTCCAATCAACATGCCAAATTTCGGCCCATTCCGACACCTTCGCGACAAATGACGAAATTGCTCCGGTTGCGGTTTTTCTTTGTTAATTTTCTGTCCAACACTTTTTCAGCCTAACATAATTAATACGGAAATTAATAATTCGGAGGCCAAAACAAAGAAATTTGGTTAAAATCTCGTGATCTCGGGTCCGTGCCCCAACTCTAATTTCTCGGGTCGTTTCCAAACAACCTGCCAAATTTCGGCTCATTCCGACACCGTCGCGATAAATGACGAAATTGCCCCTGGTGCAATTTTATGTTGTTAATTTTCTGTCCAACACTTCTTCAACCTGACATAATTAATACGAAAATTAATTATTCAGAGGCCAAAACGAAGGAATTTGTTTAAAATCCCGTGATCTCGGCTCCGTGCCCCAACTCCAATTTCTCGGGCCGTTTCCAATCAACCTGCCAAATTTCGGCCCATTCCGATACCGTAGCAACAAATGATGAAATTGCCCCTGGTGCGGTTTTGTGTTGTTAATTTTCTGTCCAACACTTCTTCAACCTGACATAATTAATACGAAAATTAATTATTCGGAGGACCAAACGAAGGAATTTGTCTAAAATCTCGTGATCCCGGATTCGTGCCCCGAGTCCAATTTCTGGGGCAGTTTCTAATCAACCTGCCAAATTTTGGTCCATTCCGACACCGTCGCGACAAATGACAAAATTGCCCCTGGTGCGGTTTTTCTTTGTCAATTTTCTGTCCAATACTTTTTCAGCCTAACATAATTAACACGAAAATTAATTATTCGGAGGCCAAAACAAAGGAATTTGGTTAAAATCCCGCGATCCCGAGTCCGTTCCCCAACTCCAATTTCTCTAGCCGATTCAAATCAACCTGCCAAATTTCGACCCATTCCGGCACCGTCGCGACAAATGACAAATTTCCCCTGGTGCTATTTTTCTTTGTTAATATACTTAATACGAAAATTAATTATTCGGAGGCCTAAACGAAGGAATTTGGCTAAAATCTTGTGGTCCCGGGTCTGTGCCTCGAGTCAAATTTCTCGGGTTGTTTCCAATCAACCTGCCAAATTTCGGCCCATTCCGACGCCGTCGCAACAACTGACGAAATTGCTCTCGGTACGATTTTGCATTATTAATTTTTTGTCCAACACTTCTTCAGTCTAACATAAATAATACGAAAATTAATTTTTCGGAGGCCTAAACGAAGAAATTTGGCCATAATCCGGTGATCCCGGGTCTGTGCCCTGAGTCCAATTTCTTGGGCCGTTTTCAATCAACCAACAAAATTTCGGCCAATTCCAAATTCGTTGCGACAAATGACGAAATTGCCTCTGGTGTGGTTTTTCTTTGTTAATTTTCTGTGTAACACTTCTTCAGCCTCACATAATTAATACGAAAATTAATTATTCGGAGGCCTAAACGAAGGAATTTGGCAAAAGTCCCGTGATCCCGGGTCTGTGCCCCGAGTCCAATTTCTCGGGCCGTTTCCAATCAACCTGCCAAATTTCGACCCATTTCGACACCATCATGACAAATGACGAATTTACCCTTTGTGTGGATTTGTGTTGTTAGTTTTCTGTCCAACACTTCTTCAACCTGACATAATTAATGCGAAAATTAATTATTCGGAGGCTCAAACGAAGGAATTTGGCTAAAATCCCGTAATCCCGGGTATGTGCCCCGAGTCTAATTTCTAGGGCCGTTTCCAATCAACCTGCCAAGTTTCGGCCCAGACGCCGTCGCGACAAATGACAAAATTGCCCCTGGTGCGGTTTTTCTTTGTTAGTTTTCTATCCATCAGTTCTTCAGCCTGAAATAATTAATACGGAAATTAATTATTCGGAGGCCTAAACGAATGAATTTGGCTAAAATCCCATGATCCCGGGTCTGTGCCTTAAGTCCAATTTCTCGGGCCGTTTTCAATCAACCTACCAAATTTCGGCCCATTCCGACACCGTTGCGACAAATGACAAAATTGCCCCTGGTGCGATTTTTCTTTGTAAATTTTCTGTACAACACTTTTTCAGCTTGACATAATTAATACGAAAATTAATTATTCGGAGGCCTAAACGAAGGAATTTGGTTAAAATCCCCGTGATCTCGGGTCTATGCTTCGAGTCCAATTTCAGGGGCCGTTTCCAATCGGCCTGCCAAATTTCGGCCCATTCCAACACCGTCGCGACAAATGACGAAATTGCCCCTGGTGCGGTTTTGCGTTGTTTATTATCTCTCTAACACTTCTTCAACCTTACATAATTAATACGGAAATTAATTATTTGGAGGCCTAAACGAAGGAATTTAGCTAAAGTCCCGTGATCCCGGGTCTGTGCCCTGACTCCAATTTCTAGGGCTGTTTCCAATCAACCTGCCAAAATTTGGCCCATTCTGACTCCACCGCGACCAATGACGAAATTGCCCCTGTGCGGCTTTTCTTTGTTAATTTTTTGTTCAACATTTCTTCAACCAGACATAATTAATACGACAATTAATAATTCAAACGAAGGAATTTGGCCAAAATCTCGTGATCCCGGGTCTGTGACCGTAGTCCCATTTCTCGGGCCGTTTCCAATCAACCTGCAAAATTTCGACCCATTCCGACACCGTCGCGACAAATGACGAAATTGCCCCTGGTACGGCTTTTATTTGTTAATTTTCTGTCCAACACATCTTCAATCTGACATAATTAATATGTAAATTAATTATTCGGAGGCCTAAACGAAGGAATTTCGCTAAAATCCCGTGATCTCGTGTCCGTGTCCCAACTCCAATTTCTCGGGACGTTTCCAATAACCCTGCCAAATTTCGCCCCATTCCGACATCATCGTGACAAATGACGAAATTGCCCTTGGTGCGATTTTGCGTTGTTAATTTATTGTCCAAGACTTCTTCAACCTGACAAAATTAATACGAAAATTAATTATTCGGAGGCCTAAACGATAGAATTTGCCTAAAATCCCGTGATCCCGGGTCCGTGCCCCAAGTCCAATTTCTCGGGCCGTTTCCAAACAACCTACCAAATTTCGGTCCATTCCAACATCGTTGCGACAAATGACGAAATTGCCCCTGGTGCGGTTTTTCTTTGCTAATTTTCTGTCCAACACTTCTTTAGCCTGACATAATTAATACGGAAATTAATTATTCGGAGGCCTAAACGAAGGAATTTGGCTAAAACCCCGTGATCCCGAGTCTGTACCCCGAGTCCAATTTCTTGGGCCGTTTCCAATCAACCTGCAAAATTTCGACCCATTCCGACGTCGTCGCGACAAATGACGAAATTGCCCCTGGTGCGGTTTTGCGTTGTTAATTTTCTATTCAACACTTCATCAACCTGACACAATTAATATGGAAATTAATTATTCGGAGGCCTAAACGACGAAATTTTGCTAAAATCCCGTGATCCCGAGTCTGTGCCCCGAGTCCAACTTCTCAGGCCGTTTCCAATCGACCTGCCAAATTTCAGCCCATTTCGACACCGTCGCGACAAATGACAAAATTACCTCTGGTGCGCTTTTTCTTTGTTAACTTTTTGTCCAACAATTCTTCAACCTGACATAATTAATATGGAAATTAATTATTCGGATGCCTAAACGAAGGAATTTGGCTAAAGTCCCGTGATCCTGAGTCTGTGCCCCAAGTCCAATTTCTCGGGCCATTTCCAATCTACCTGCCAAATTTTGACCCATTCCGATACCGTCGCGACAAAAGACAAAATTGCCCCTGATGCGGTTTTTCTTTGTTAATTTTCCGTCCAACACTTCTTCAACCTGACATAATTAATACGAAAATAAATTATTTGGAGGCCTAAACGAAGGAATTTAGCTAAAATTCCATGATCCAGGGTCCGTGCCCCAAGCCCAATTTCTCGGGCCGTTTCCAATCAACCTGCCAAATTTCGGCCCATTCAGAAACCGTTGCGACAAATGACAAAGTTGCCCCTGGTAAGGTTTTGCGTTGTTAATTTTCTATCCAACACGTTTTCAACCTGACAAATTTAATACGGAAATAAATTATTCAGAGGCCTAAACGAAGGAATTTGGCAAAAATCCCGTGATCCCGAATCCGTGCCCCGACTCTAATTTCTCGGGACGTTTCCAATCAACCAGCCAAATTTCGGCCCATTCAGACACCATCGCGACAAATGACGAAATTGTCCCTGATGCGGTTTTGCGTTGTTAATTATCTATCCAACATTTCTTCAACCTGACAAAATTAAAACGAAAATTAATTATTCGGAGGTCTAAACGAAGGAATTTGCCAAAAATTTCGTGATCCAGGGTCTGTGCCCCGAGTCCAATTTCTCGGGCCGTTTCTAATCAGCCTACCAAATTTCGGTCCATTCCAACACCGTTGCAACAAATGACGAAATTGCCCCGGGTGCGGTTTTTCTTTATTAATTTTCTGTCCAACACTTCTTTAGCCTGACATAATTAAGACTGAAATTAATTACTCGGAGGACTAAACGAAGGAATTTGGCTAAAATCCCGTGATCCCAGGTCTGTGCCCCGAGTCCAATTTTTCGGGCCGTTTCCAATCAACCTGCCAACTTTCGGCCCATTTCGACACCGTCGCAACAAATGACAAAATTGCCCCTGGTGCATTTTTTCTTTATTAATTTTCTGTCCAACTCTTCTTCAGCTTGAAATAATTAATACGAAAATTAATTACACGGAGACCTAGACTAAGGAATTTGGCTAAAATCCCATGATTCCGAGTCTGTGCCCCGAGTCTAATTTCTCGGGCCGTTTCCAATGAACCTGCCAAATTTCGACGCATTCAGACACCGTCGCGACAAATGACGAAATTGCCCCTGGGACGATTTCGCTTTGTTAATTTTCTGTTGAACACTTCTTCAACCTGACACAATTAATATGGAAATTAATTATTCGGAGGCCTAGACGAAGGAATTTTGGCTAAAATCCCGTGATCCCGGGTCTGTGCCCCGAGTCCAATTCCTCGGGCAGTTTCCAATCAATCTGCCAAATTTTGGCCCATTCCGACACCGTCGTGACAAATGACGAAATTGCCCCAAGGGCGTTTTTGCGTTGTTAATTTTCTGTCCAACTCTTCTTTAACATGACATAAATAATACGAAAATTAATTATTCGGAGGCCTAAACGAAGAAATTTGGCTAAAATCCCGTGATCCCGAGTCTGTGCCCCGACTCCAATTTCTCAGACCGTTTCCAATCATCCTGCCAAATTTTGGCCCATTCCGACACCGTCGCGACAAATAACAAAATTACCCCTGGCATGATTTTTCTTTGTTAATTTTCTGTCCAACACTTCTTCAGCCTAACATAATTAATACGAAAATTAATTATTCGGAGGCCAAAATGAAGGAATTTGGCTAAAATCCCCTGATCTCAGGTTTACGCCCCGAGTCCAATTTCTGGGGCCGTTTCCAATCAACCTGCCAAATTTCGGCCCATTCCGACACCGTTGTGACCAATGACAAAATTGCCCCTGGTGCGATTTCGCATTGCTAATTTTTTGTCCATCACTTCTTCAACCTGACATAATTAATACGAAAATTAATTATTCGGAGGCCTAAACGAAGGAATTTGCCTAAAATCCCGTGATCCCGGGTCTGTGCCTCGAGTCCATTTTCTCGGGCCATTTCAAATCAGCCTGCCAAATTTCGGCCCATTCAGACACCGTCGCGATAGATGACGAAACTGCCCCTAGTGCGGTTTTGCGTGGTTAATTTTCTATCCAACACTTCTTCAACCTGACAAAATTAATACAGAAATTAATTATTCGGAGGCCTAAATGAAGAAATTTGCCTAAAATCCCGTGATCGCGGGTCTGTGCCCCGAGTCCAATTTCTCGGGCAGTTTCCAATCAACCTGCCAAATTTCGGTCCATTCCAACACCGTTGCGACAAATGACGAAATTGCCCCTGGTACAGTTTTTCTTTGTTAATTTTCTGTCCAAAAATTCTTTAGCGTGACATAATTGATACAGAAATTAATTTTTCAGAGGCCTAAACGAAGGAATTTGGCTAAAATCCCGTGATCCCAGGTCTGTGCCCCGAGTCCAATTTTTCGGGCCGTTTACAATCTACCTGCCAAATTTCACCACATTCTGACACCGTTGCGACAAATGACGAAATTGCCCCTGGTGCGATTTTGCGTTGTTAATTTTCTCTCAAACACTTCTTCAACCTGATGTAATTAATGCGGAAATGAATTATTCGGAAGCCTAAACGAAGGAATTTGGCTAAAATCTGGTGATCTCGGGCCGTGATCCCGAGTTTGTGCCTTGAGTCTAATTTCTCAGGCCGTTTCCAAACAACCAGCCAAATTTCGGCCCATTCCGACACCGTCGTGACAAATTACAAAATTGCCCCTGGGGCGATTTTGCGTTGTTAATTTTCTGTTCAACACTTCTTCAACCTGACACAATTAATATGGAAATTAATTATTCGGAGGCCTAAACGAAGGAATTTGGCTAAAATCCCATGATCCCGAGTCTGTGCTCGGAGTTTAATTTCTCGGGCCGTTTCCAATCAACCTACCAAATTTCAATCCATTCCGACACCGTCGTGGCAAATGAAGAAATTGCCCCTGGGGCGGTTTTGCGTTGTTAATTTTTTGTTCAACACTTCTTCAACCTAACACAATTAATACGAAAATTAATTATTCGGAGGCCAAAACGAAGTAATTTGGGTAAAATCCTGTGATCCCGGTCGATGCCCCGAGTCTAATTCCTCGGGCCGTTTCCAATCAACCTGCCAAATTTCGGCCCATTCCAACACCGTCACGACAAATGGCGAAATTGCCCTTGGTGCGGTTTTACGTTGTTAATTTTCTGTCCAACACTTCTTCAACCCGACACAATTAATACGGAAATTAATTATTCGGAGGCCTTAACGAAGGAATTTGGTTAAAATCCCGAGATCTCGGGTTTATGCCCCGAGTCCAATTTCCCGGGCCATTTTCAATCAACCTACCAAATTTTGGCCCATTTCGACACCGTCACGACAAATGATGAAATTGCCCTTGGTGCTATTTTGCATTGTTAATTTTCTGTCCAACACTTCTTCAGCCTGACATAATTAATACGAAAATTAATTATTCGGAAGCCAAAACGAAGGAATTTGGCTAAAATCCCATGATCCCGGGTCTGTGCCTCGAGTCCAATTTCTCGGCCCATTTCTAATCAACCGGCCAAATTTCAGCCCATTCCGACACTGTCGCGACAAATGACAAAATTGCCCGTGGTGCAGTTTTTCTTTGTTAATTTTCTGTCCAACGCTTCTTCAGCCTGACATAGTTAATACGAAAATTAATTATTCGGTGGCCTAAACGAAGGAATTTGGCTAAAATCCCGTGATCCCATGTCTGTGCCCCGAGTCCATTTGTAGGGCCATTTCCAATCAACCTGCCAAATTTCGGCCCACTCCGACGACCGTCGTGACAAATGAAAAAATTGCCCCTGGTGTGGTTTTGCGCTGTAAATTTTCTGTCCAACCCTTTCTCAACCTGACATAATTAATACGAAAATTAATTATTAGGAGGCCTAAACGAAGGAATTTGGCTAAAATGCCATGACCACGGGTATGTGCCCCGAGTCCAATTTCTCGGACCGTTTCGAATCAACATGCCAAATTTTGGCCCATTTCGACACCGTCGCGACAAATGACGAAATTGCCCCCAGTGCGGTTTTGCGTTGTTAATTTTCTGTACAACACTTCTTCAACCTGACACAATTAATACGGAAATTAATTATTTGGAGGCCTAAACGAAGGAATATGGCTAAAATCCAGTAATCCTGGGTCTGTACCCCGACTCCTATTTCTCGGACCGTCTCCACTCATACTACCAAATTTCGGCCAATTCCGACACCTTCGCGACAAATGACAAAATTGCCCCTGGTGCAGTTTTCCTTTGTTAATTTTCTATCCAACACTTCTTCAGCCTTACAGAATTAACACGAAAATTAATTATTCAGAGGCCAAAACGAAGGAATTTGGCTAAAATCTCGTGATCTCGAGTCTGTGCCCCGAGTCCAATTTCTTGGGCCGTTTCCAATCAACCTGCCAAATTTTGGCCCATTCCGACATCGTCGGGACAAATGACGAAATTGCCCTGGTACGATTTTGCGTTGTTAATTTTCTGTACGACGCTTCTTCAACCTGACATAATTAATACGGAAACTAATTATTCGGAGGCCTAAACAAAGGAATTTGCCTAAAATTCCATGATCCCGGGTCTGTGTCCCGACTCCAATTTCTCGGGACGTTTCCAATCAACCCGCCAAATTTCAGCCCATTCTGACACCGTCGCGACAAATGACAAAATTGCCCCCGGTCGGTTTTTCTTTGTTAATTTTCTGTCCAACACTTCTTCAACCTGACATAATTAATGCGAAAATTAACTATTCGGAGGCCTAAACGAAGGAATTTGGCTAAAATCTTGTGATCCCGAGTCCGTGCCCCGAGTCCAATTTCTCGAGCCGTTGCCAATCAACCTGCCAAATTTAGGCCCATTCCGACACCGTCGCGACAAATGGCAAAATTACCTCTGATGCAGCTTTTCTTTGTTAATTTTTAGTCCAACATGTCTTCGGCCTGACATAATTAGTACGAAAATTTATTATTCGGAGGCCTAAATGAAGGAATTTGGCTAAAATCTCGTGATCCCGGGTCTGTACCCCGAGTCCAATTTCTCCGGCCGTTTCCAATTAACCTGCCAAATTTCGGTCCATTTCGACACCGTTGCGGCAATTGGCAAAATTGCCCCTGGTGCGGTTTTGTGTTCTTAATTTTCTGTCCAACAATTCTTCAACCTGACATAATTAATAAGAAAATTAATTATTTGGAGGCCCAAACGAAGGAATTTGGTTAAAATTCCGTGATCCCGGGTCTGTGCCCGAGTCCAATTTCTGGGGCCGTTTCCAACCAACTTGCCAAATTTCGGCCCATTCTGACACTGTCGCGACAAATGACAAAATTGCCCCTGGTGCGATTTTTCTTTGTTAATTTTCTGTCCAGCAGTTTTTCAGCATAACATAATTAAAACGGAAATTAATTATTCAGAGGCCAAAACGAAGGAATTTGGTTAAAATCCCGTGATCCCGTGTTCGTGCACCGACTCCAATTTCTCGGGCCGTTTCCAATAATCCTACCAAATTTTGGCCCATTCCGACACCGTCGCAAGAAATGACAAATTGCCCCTGGTGCAGTTTTTCTTTGTTAATTTTGTTAATTTTCTGTCCGACACTTCTTCAGCCTGACATAATTAATACGAAAATTAATTATTCGGAGGCCAAAACGAAGGAATTTTGCGAAAATCCCGTGATCCAGGGTCTGTTCCTCGAGTCCAATTTCTCCAGATGTTTCCAATCAACCTGCCAAATTTCGGCCCATTCTGACGCCGTAGCGACAAATGACGAAATTACCCCAGGTGAGGTTTTGTGATGTTAATTTTCTGTCCAACACTTCTTCAACCCTACATAATTAATACAAAAATTAATTATTCGGAGGCCTAAACAAATCAATCTGGCTAAAATCCCGTGATCCCGGATCTATGCCACGATTCCAATTTCTAGGGCTGTTTCCAATCAACCTGCCAAATTTCGGCCCATTCCGACACCGTCGTGACAAATGGCAAAATTGCCCCTGGTGCGGTTTTTCTTTGTTAATTTTCTGTCCAACACGTCTTCAGCCTGACATAATTAATACGAAAATTAATTATTCGGAGGCCTAAATGAAGAAATTTGGCTAAAATCTCGTGATCCCGGGTCTGTGCCTCGAGTCCAATTTCTGGGGCTGTTTCCAATCAACCTGCCAAATTTCGGCAAATTCCGACACCGTCGCGACAAATGACAAAATTGCCCCTGGTGCGGTTTTTTCTTTGTTAATTTTTTGTCCAACACTTTTTCAGCCTAACATAATTAATACGGAAAATAATTATTCGGAGGCCAAAATGAAGGAATTTGGTTAAAATCCCGTGATCCCGGGTCCATGCCCCGACTTCGATTTCTCAGGCCATTTCCAATTAACCTGCTAAATTTCGGCCCATTCCGACACTGTCGCGACAAATGAAGAAATTGCCCCTGGTACGGTTTTGTGTTGTTAATTTTTGGTCCAACACTTCTTCAACCTGACATAATTAATACGAAAATTAATTATTCGGAGGCCCAAACAAAGGAATTTAGCTGAAATCCCATGATCCTGGGTCCGTGCCCCGAGTCCAATTTTTGGGGCAGTTTCCAATCAACCTGCCAAATTTCGGCCCATTCCGACACCGTCGCGACAAATGACAAAATTGCCCCCGGTGCGATTTTTCTTTGTTAATTTTCTGTCCAACACTTTTTCAGCCTAACATAATTAATATGGAAATTATTTATTCGAAGGCCAAAATGAAGGAATTTGGTTAAAATCCCATGATCCCAGGTCCGTGCCCCGACTCCAATTTCTCGGGCCGTTTCCAATCAACCTGCCAAATTTCGGCCCATTCCGACACCGTCGCGACAAATCACAAATTTCCCCTGGTGCTGTTTTTCTTTGTTAATTTTATGTCCAACACTTCTTCAGCCTGACATACTTAATACGAAAATTAATTATTCGGAGGCCTAAAAGAAGGAATTGGGCTAAAATCTTGTGATCCGGGGTCTGTGTCCCGAGTCCAATTTCTCAGGTCGTTTCTAATCAACCTACCAAATTTTGGCCTATTCCGACACCGCCGCGACAACTGATGAAATTGCCCCTGGTGCAATTTTGTATTGTTAATTTTATGTCCAACACTTCTATAGCCTGACATAAATAATACGAAAATTAATTATTCGGAGGCCAAAATGAAGAAATTTGGCTATAATCCGGTGATCCCAGGTCTGTGCCCTGAGTCCAATTTCTCGTGCCGTTTCCAATCAACCTACCAAATTTTGGCCCATTCCGACTTCATTGCCCAAATGATGAAATTGCCGCTGGTGCGGTTTTTCTTTGTTACTTTTCTATGTAACACTTCTTCAGCCTGATAAAATTAATACGAAAATTAATTATTCGGAGGCCTAAATGATGGAATTTGGCTAAATTCCCGTGATCCCGAGTTTGTGCCCCGATTCCAATTTCTCGGGCTGTTTCCAATCAACCTGCCAAATTTCGGCCCATTCCGACGCCATCGTGACAAATGGCAAAATTGCCCCTGGTGCGGTTTTTCTTTGTTAATTTTCTGTCCAAAACGTCTTCAGCCTGACATAATTAATACGAAAATTAATTATTCGGAGGCCAAAATGAAGAAATTTGGCTATAATCCGGTGATCCCAGGTTTTGTGTTCTTAATTTTCTGTCCAACACGTCTTCAGCCTGACATAATTAATACGAAAATTAATTATTCGGAGGCCAAAATGAAGAAATTTGGCTATAATCCGGTGATCCCAGGTCGGTGCCCTGAGTCCAATTTCTCGTGCCATTTCCAATCGACCTACCAAATTTCGGCCCATTCCGACTTCGTTGCGACAAATGACGAAATTGCCTCTGGTGCGGGTTTTCTTTGTTAATTTTCTGTTTAACACTTTTTCAGGCTGATAAAATTAATACGAAAATTAATTATTCGACAGCCTAAATGATGGAATTTGGCTAAAGTCCCGTGATCCCGGGTCTGTGCCCCGATTCCAATTTCTCGGGCTGTTTCCAATCAACCTGCGAAATTTCGGCTCATTTCGACGCCATCGTGACAAATGGCAAAATTGCCCCTGGGGCCGTTTTTCTTTGTTAATTTTCTGTCCAACACGTCTTCAGCCTTACACAATTAATACGAAAATTAATTATTCGGAGACCTAAACGAAGGAATATGGCTAAAATTCGGTGATCTCGGGTCTGTGCCTCGACTCCTATTTCTCGGGCCCTTTCCAATCATACTACCAAATTTCGGCCAATTCCGACACCTTCGCGACAAATGACAAAATTGCCCCTGGTGCAGTTATTCTTTGTTAATTTTCTATCCAACACTTCTTCAGCCTTGCAGAATTAACACGAAAATTAATTATTCAGAGGCCAAAACGAAGGAATTTGGCTAAAATCCCGTGATCTCGAGTCTGTGCCCCGAGTCCAGTTTCTTGGGCCGTTTCCAATCAACCTGCCAAATTTTGGCCCATTACGACATTGTCGCAACAAATGACGAAATTGCCTCTGGTACGATTTTGCATTGATAATTTTCTGTCCGACACTTCTTCAATCTGACATAATTAATACAGAAACTAATTATTCGGAGGCCTAAAAAAAGGAATTTGGCTAAAATCCCATGATCCCGGGTCTGTGTCCCGACTCCAATTTCTCGGGACCTTTCCAATCAACCCGCCAAATTTCAGCCCATTCGGACACTATCGCGACAAATGACAAAATTGCCCCTGGTCGATTTTTCTTTGTTAATTTTCTGTCCAACACTTCTTCAACCTAACATAATTAATACGAAGATTAACTATTCGGAGGCCTAAATGAAGGAATTTGGCTAAAATCTTGTGATCTCGAGTCCGTGCCCCGAGTCCAATTTCTCGAGCCGTTGCCAATCAACCTACCAAACTTAGGCTCATTCCGACACCGTCACGACAAATGGCAAAATTACCTCTGGTACAGCTTTTCTTTGTTAATTTTCAGTCCAACATGTCTTCGGCCTGACATAGTTAGTACGAAAATTTATTATTCGGAGCCCTAAATGAAGGAATTTGGCTAAAATCTCGTGATCCCGGGTCTGTACCCCGAGTCCAATTTCTCGGGCCGTTTTCAATCAACCTACCAAATTTCGGTCCATTTCGACACCGTTGCGGCAAATGACGAAATTGCCCCTGGTGCGGTTTTATGTTGTTAATTTTCTGTCCAACAATTCTTCAACCTGACATAATTAATATGAAAATTAATTATTCGGAGGCCCAAATGAAGGAATTTGGCTAAAATTCCGTGATCCCGGGTCTGTGCCCCGAGTCCAATTTCTGGGGCCGTTTCCAATGCCAATTTCGGCCCATTCCGACACTGTCGCGACAAATGACGAAATTGCCCCTGGTGCGATTTTTCTTTGTTAATTTTCTGTCCAACAGTTTTTCAGCCTAACTTAATTGATACGGAAATTAATTATTCAGAGGCCAAAACGAAGGAATTTGGTTAAAATCTCGTGATCCCGTGTTCGTGCACCGACTCCAATTTCTCGGCCCATTTCCAATGATCCTGCCAAATTTCGGCCCATTTTGACACCGTCGAAACAAATGACAAATTGCCCCTGGTGTGGTTTTTCTTTATTAATTTTCTATCCAACACTTCTTCAACCAGACATAATTAATACGAAAATTAATTATTCGGAGGCCTAAACGTTTGAATTTGGCTAAAATCCCGTGATCCCGGGTTTGTGCCCCGAGTCCAATTTCTTGAGCCGTTTCCAATCAACCTGCCAAATTTCGACCATTTCGACACCATCGTGACAAATGAAGAAATTGCACCTGGTGCGGTTTTGCTTTGTTAATTTTCTGTCCAACACTTCTTCATCCTGACATAATTAATACTAAAATTAATTATTCGGAGGCCTAAACGAAGGAATTTGGCAAAAATCCCGTAATCCCGGGTTTGTGCCCTGACTCCAATTTCTTGGGCCGGTTCCAATAATCCTGCCAAATTTTGGCCCATTCCAACACCGTCGCAAGAAATCACAAATTGCCCCTGGTGCGATTTTTCTTTGTTAATTTTCTGTCCGACAGTTCTTCAGCCTGACATACTTAATTCGAAAATTAATTATTCGGAGGCCAAAACGAAGGAATTTTGCGAAAATCCCGTGATCTAGGGTCTGTTCCCCGAGTCCAATTTCTCCGGATGTTTCCAATCAACCTGCCAAATTTCGGTCCATTCTGACGCCGTCGCGACAAATGACGAAATTACCCCTGGTGCGATTTTGTGTTGTTAATTTTCTGTCCAACACTTCTTCAACCCTACATAATTAATACAAAAATTAATTATTCGGAGGCCTAAACGTTGGAATTTATCTAGCTAAAATCCCGTGATCCCAGATCTGTGCCCCAATTCCAATTTTTCGGGCTGTTTCCAATCAACCTGCCAAATTTCGGCCCATTCCGACACCGGCGTGACAACTGACGAAATTGCCCCCGGTGCGATTTTGTATGCTTAATTTTTTGTCCAACACTTCTTCAGTGTGACATAAATAATACGAAAATTAATTTTTCGGAGGCCTAAACGAAGAAATTTGGCCATAATCCGGTGATCCTGGGTCTGTGCCCTGAGTCCAATTTCTTGTCCCGTTTCCAATCAACCAACAAAATTTCGCCCCATTCTAACTTCGTTGTGACAAATGACGAAATTTCCTCTGGTGTGGTTTTTCTTTGTTAATTTTCTGTGTAACACTTCTTCAGCCTGACATAATTGATATGAAAATTAATTATTCGAAGGCCTAAACGAAGGAATTTGGCTAAAGTCCCGTGATCCCGGGTCTGTGCCCCGAGTCCAATTTCTCGGGCCGTTTCCAATCAACCTGCCAAATTTCGACCCATTTCGACACCATCGTGACAAATGACGAATTTACCCTTTGTGCGGATTTGTGTTGTTAATTTTCTGTCCAACACTTCTTCAACCTGACATAATTAATGCGAAAATTAATTATTCGGAGGCCCAAACGAAGGAATTTGTCTAAAATCCCGTAATCCTGGGTCTGTGCCCCGAGTCCAATTTTTGGGGCCGTTTTCAATCAACCTGCCAAATTTCAGCCCATTCCGACACCGTTGCGACAAATGACAAAATTGCCCCTGGTGCGATTTTTCTTTGTTAGTTTTCTGTCCATCAGTTCTTCAGCCTGAAATAATTAATGCGAAAATTAATTATTCGGAGGCCTAAACGAATGAATTTGGCTAAAATCCCGTGATCCCGAGTTTGTGCCCCGAGTCCAACTTCTCGGGCCGTTTCCAATCGACCTGCCAAATTTCAGCCCATTTCGACAATTTGCGACAAATGACAAAATTGCCTCTAGTGCTTTTTTTCTTTATTAATTTTCTGTCCAACTCTTCTTCAACTTGACATAATTAATACAAAAATTAATTACGCGGAAGCCTAAACTAATGAATTTGGCTAAAATCCCGTGATTCCGAGTCTGTGCCCCGAGTCTAATTTCTTGGGCCGTTTCCAATCAACCTGCAAAATTTTGACGCATTCCGACACCGTCGCGACAAATGACGAAATTGCCCCTGGGACGATTTTGCTTTGTTAATTTTCTGTTGAACACTTCTTCAACCTGACACAATTAATACGAAAATTAATTATTCGGAGGCCTAGACGAAGGACTTTTGGCTAAAATCCCTTGATTTCGGGTCTGTGCCCCGAGTCCAATTCCTCGGGCCGTTTCCAGTCAATCTGCCAAATTTCGGCCAATTCCGACACCGTCGTGACAAATGACGAAATTGCCCCAAGGGTGTTTTTGCGTTGTTAATTTTCTGTCCAACTCTTCTTTAACATGACATAAATAATACGAAAATAAATTATTCGGAGGCCTAAACGAAGAAATTTGGCTAAAATCCCGTGATCCCGGGTCTGTGCCCCGACTCCAATTTCTCAGGCCGTTTCCAATCATCCTGCCAAATTTCAGCCCATTCCGACACCGTCGCGACAAATAACAAAATTGCCCCTGGCATGGTTTTTCTTTGTTAATTTTCTGTCCAACACTTCTTTAGCCTAACATAATTAATACGAAAATTAATTATTCGGAGGCCAAAATGAAGGAATTTGGCTAAATTCCCTGATCCCGGGTCTGTGCCTTGAGTCTAATTTCTGGGGCCATTTCCAATCAACTTGCCAAATTTCGGCCCATTCCGAAACCGTCGCGACAAATGACAAAATTGCCCCTGGTGCGATTTCGCATTGCTAATTTTCTATCCATCACTTCTTCAACCTGACATAATTAATACGAAAATTAATTTTTCGGAGGCCTAAACGAAGGAATTTGCCAAAAATCCCGTGATCCCAGGTCTGTGCCCCTAGTCCATTTTCCCGGGCCGTTTCAAATCTGCCTGCCAAATTTCGGCCCATTCAGACACCGTCGCGACAGATGACGAAATTACCCCTGATGCGGTTTTGCGTGGTTAATTTTCTATCCAACAGTTCTTCAACCTCACAAAATTAATACGGAAAATAATTATTCGGAAGCCAAAACTAAGAAATTTGCCTAAAATCCTGTGATTGTGGGTCTGTGCCCCGAGTCCAATTTCTGGGGCAGTTTCCAATCAACCTGCCAAATTTCGGTCCATTCCAACACCGTTGCGACAAATGACGAAATTGCCCCTGGTGCGATTTTTCTTTGTTAATTTTCTGTCCAACAATTCTTTAGCCTGACATAATTGATACAGAAATTAATTTTTCAGAGGCCTAAATGAAGGAATTTGGCTAAAATCCCGTGATCCCAGGTCTGTGCCTCGAGTCCAATTTTTCGGGCCGTTTACAATCTACCTGCCAAATTTCGCCACATTTCGACACCGTTGCGACAAATGACGAAATTGCCCCTGGTGCAATTTTGCGTTGTTAATTTTCTGTCAAACACTTCTTCAACCTGATGTAATTAATGCGGAAATGAATTATTCGAAAGCCTAAACGAAGGAATTTAGCTAAAATCCGGTGATCCCGGGCCGTGATCCCGAGTCTGTGCCTTGAGTCTAATTTCTCGGGCCGTTTCCAATCAACCTGCCAAATTTCGGCCCATTCGAACACCGTCGAGACAAATTACAAAATTGACCCTTGGGCGATTTTGCGTTGTTAATTTTCTGTTCAACACTTCTTCAACCTGACACAATTAATATGGAAGTTAATTATTCGGAGGCCTAAATGAAGGAATTTGGCTAAAATCCCGTGATCCCGGGTCTGTGCCCCGAGTCCAATTTCTCGGGCCATTTCGAGTCAACTTGCCAAATTTCAGCCCATTTCGACCCCGTCGCGACAAATGACAAAATTGCCCCTGGTGCAATTTTTCTTTGTTAATTTTCTGTCCAACTCTTCTTCAACCTAACATAATTAATACGGTAATTAATTATTCGGAGGCCTAAACAAAGGAATTTGGCTAAAATCCCGTGATCCCGAGTCTGTGCTCGGAGTTTAATTTCTCGGAACGTTTCCAATCAACCTACCAAATTTCAACCCATTCCGACACCGTCGTGGTAAATGACGAAATTGCCCCTGGGGCGGTTTTGCATTGTTAATTTTCTGTTCAACACTTCTTCAACCTGACATAATTAATACGTAAATTAATTATTCGGAGGCCTAAACGAAGGAATTTGGCTAAAATCCCGTGATCCCGGTCAATGCCCCGAGTCTAATTCCTCGGGCCGTTTCCAATCAACCGGTCAAATTTTGGGCCATTCCGACACCATCGCGACAAACGGCGAAATTGCCCTTGGTGCGGTTTTACATTAATTTTCTGTCCAACACTTCTTCAACCCGGCATAATTAATACAAAAATTAATTATTCGGAGGCCTTAACGAAGGAATTTGGTTAAAATCCCGTGATCTCAGGTTTATGCCCCGAGTCCAATTTCTTGGGCCATTTTCAATCAACCTACCAAATTTTGGCCCATTTCGACACCGTCGCGACAAATGATGAATTGCCCCCAGTGCTATTTTGCGTTGTTAATTTTCTGTCCAACACTTCTTCTGCTCGACAAAATTAATACGAAAATTAATTATTCGAAAGCCAAAACGAAGGAATTTGGCTAAAATACCATGATCCCGGGTCTGTGCCCCGAGTCCAATTTCTCGGGCCATTTCTAATCAACCGGCCAAATTTCAGCCCATTCCGACACCGTCGCGACAAATGACAAAATTGCCCATTGTGCAGTTTTTCTTTGTTAATTTTCTGTCCAACGCTTCTTCAGCCTGACATAGTTAATACGAAAATTAATTATTCGGTGGCCTAAACGAGGGAATTTGGCTAAAATCCCGTGATCCCGTGTCTGTGCCCCAAGTCCATTTGTCAGGCCATTTCCAATCAACCTGCCAAATTTCGGCCCTCTCCGACACCGTCGTGACAAATGAAGAAATTGCCCCTGGTGTGGTTTTGCGCTTTAAATTTTCTGTCCAACCCTTTCTCAACCTGACATAATTAATAAGAAAATTAATTATTAGGAGGCCTAAACGAAGGAATTTGGCTAAAATTCCGTGATCCCGGGTCTATGCCCCGAGTCCAATTTCTGGGGCCGTTTCCAATCAACCTGCCAAATTTCGGCCCATTCCGACACTGTCGCGACAAATGACAAAATTGCCCCGGGTGCAATTTTTCTTTGTTAATTTTCTGTCCAACAGTTTTTCAGCCTAACATAATTAATACGGAAATTAATTATTCAGAGGCCAAAACGAAGGAATTTGGTTAAAATCCCGTGATCCCTTGTTCGTGCACCGACTCCAATTTCGGGCCGTTTCCAATGATCCAGCCAAATTTCTGCCCATTTTGACACCTTCGCAACAAATGACAAATTGCCCCTGGTGTGGTTTTTCTTTGTTAATTTTCTATCCAACACTTCTTCAACCAGACATAATTAATACGAAAATTAATTATTCGGAGGCCTAAACGTTGGAATTTGGCTAAAATCTCGTGATCTCGGGTCTGTGCCCCGGGTTAAATTCTTGAGCCGTTTCCAATCAACTTGCCAAATTTTGACCATTTCGACACCATCGTGACAAATGACGAAATTGCTCCTGGTGCGGTTTTGCGTTGTTAATTTTCTGTCCAACACTTCTTCATCCTGACATAATTAATACTAAAATTAATTATTCGGAGGCCTAAACGAAAGAATTTGGCTAAAATCCCGTAATCCCGAGTCTGTGCCCTGACTCCAGTTTCTTGGGCCGGTTCCAATAATCCTACCAAATTTTGGCCCATTCCGACACCGTCGCAAGAAATAAAAAATTTCCCTTGGTGCGGTTTTTCTTTATTAATTTTCTATCCGACACTTCTTCAGCCTGACATAATTAATACAAAAATTAATTATTCGGAGGCCAAAACGAAGGAATTTTGAGAAAATCCCGTGATCAAGGGTCTGTTCCCCCAGTCCAATTTCTCCGGATGTTTCCAATCAACCTTCCAAATTTCGGCCCATTCTGACGCCGTCGCGACAAATGACGAAATTACCCCAGGTGCGGTTTTGTGTTGTTAATTTTCTGTCCAACACTTCTTCAACCCTACATAATTAATACAAAAATTAATTATTCGGAGGCCTAAACAAATTAATCTGGCTAAAATCCCTTGATCCCGGATCTGTGCCCCGATTCCAATTTCTCGGGCTGTTTCCAATCAACCTGCCAAATTTCGGCCCATTTCGACACCATTGCGACAAATGGCAAAATTGCCCCTGGTGCGATTTTTCTTTGTTAATTTTCTGTCCAACACGTCTTCACCCTGACATAATTAATCCAAAAATTAATTATTCGGAGGCCTAAATGAAGAAATTTGGCTAAAATCTCGTGATCCCAGGTCTGTGCCTCGAGTCCAATTTTTGGGGCCGTTTCCAATCAACCTGCCAAATTTCGGCCAATTTCGACACCGTCGCGACAAATGACAAAATTGCCCCTGGTGCGATTTTTTCTTTGTTAATTTTCTGTCCAACACTTTTTCAGCCTAACATAATTAATACGGAAAATAATTATTCGGAGGCCAAAACGAAGGAATTTGGTTAAAATTCAGTGGTCCCGGGTCCATGCCCCGACTCCAATTTCTCGTGCAGTTTCCAATTAACCTGCCAAATTTCGGCCCATTCCAACACCATCGCGACAAATGACGAAATTGCCCCTGGTGCGGTTTTGTGTCGTTAATTTTCTGTCCAACACTTCTTCAACCGGACATAATTAATACAAAAATTAATTATTCGGAGACCCAAACAAAGGAATTTGGCTGAAATCCCGTGATCCCGGGTCCGTGCCCCGAGTCCAATTTCTGGGGCAGTTTCCAATCAACCTGCCAAATTTCGGCCCATTCCGTCACCGTCGCGACAAATGACAAAATTGCCCCCGGTGCGGTTTTTCTTTGTTAATTTTCTGTCCAACACTTTTTCAGCCTAACATAATTAATATGGAAATTATTTATTCAAAGGCCAAAACGAAGGAATTTGGTTAAAATCCCGAGATCCCGGGTCCGTGCCCCGACTCCAATTTCTCGGGCAGTTTCCAATCAACCTGCCAAATTTTGGCCCATTCCGACACCGTCGCGACAAATGACAAATTTCCCCTGGTGCTGTTTTTCTTTGTTAATTTTATGTCCTACACTTCTTCAGCGTGACATACTTAATTCGAAAATTAATTATTCGGAGGCCTAAACGAAGGAATTGGGCTAAAATCTTGTGATCTAGGGTCTGTGTCCCAAGTCCAATTTCTCAGGTCGTTTCTAATCAACCTGCCAAATTTAGGCCCATTCCGACACCATCGTGACAACTGAAAAAAAATTGCCCCTGGTGCAACTTTGTATTGTTAATTTTCTGTCCAACACTTCTTCAGCCTAACATAAATAATACGAAAATTAATTATTCGGAGGCCAAAATGAAGAAATTTGGCTATAATCCGGTGATCCCAGGTCTGTGCCCTGAGTCCAATTTCTCGTGCCGTTTCCAATCAACCTACCAAATTTTGGCCCATTCCGACTTCGTTGCGACAAATGACGAAATTGCCTCTGGTGCGGTTTTTCTTTGTTAATTTTCTGTGTAACACTTCTTCAACCTGACAAAATTAATACGAAAATTAATTATTCGGACGCCTAAATGATGGAATTTGGCTAAAGTCCCATGATCCCGGGTCTGTGCCCCGATTCCAATTTCTCGGGCTGTTTCCAATCAACCTGCCAAATTTAGGCCCATTCTGACACCATCGTGACAAATGGCAAAATTGCCCCTGGTGCGGTTTTTCTTTGTTAATTTTCTGTCCAACACGTCTTCAGCCTGACATAATTAATACGAAAATTAATTATTCGGAGGCCTAAATGAAGGAATTTGGCTAAAATCTCATGATCCGGGTCTGTGCCCCTAGTCCAATTTCTCGGGCCATTTCCAATCAACCTACCAAATTTCGGCCCATTTCGACACCGTCGCGACAAAATGACAAAATTGTCCCTGTTGCAGTTTTTTCTTTGTTAATTTTCTGTCCAACACTTTTTCAGCCTAACATAATTAATACGGAAATTAATTATTTGGAGGCCAAAACGAAGGAATTTGGTTAAAATACTGTGATCTCGGGTCCGTGCCACGACTCCAATTTCTCGGGCTGTTTCCAATCAACATGCCAAATTTCGGCCCATTCCGACACCGTCGCGACAAATGACGAAATTGCCCCTGGTGCGATTTTGTGTTGTTAATTTTTTGTCCAACACTTTTTCAACCTGATATAATTAATACGAAAATTAATTACTAGGAGGCCTAAACGAAGGAATTTGGCTAAAATCTTGTGATCCAGGGTCTATGCCCCGAGTCTAATTTCTCAGGTCGTTTCTAATCAACCTACCAAATATCGGCCCATTCCGACACCGTCGTGACAACTGACGAAATTGCGCCTGGTGCAATTTTACATTGTTAATTTTCTGTCCAACACTTCTTCAGCCTAACATAAATAATACGAAAATTAATTATACGGAGGCCAAAATGAAGAAATTTGGCTATAATCCGGTGATCCCAGGTCTGTGCCCGGAATCCAATTTCTCGAGCCGTTTCCAATTAACCTACCAAACTTCGGCCCATTCCGACTTCTTTGCGACAAATGACGAAATTGCCCCTAGTGCGGTTTTTCTTTGTTAATTTTGTGTAACACTTCTTCACCCTCACAAAATTAATACGAAAATTAATTATTCGAAGGCCTAAACGAAGGAATTTGGCTAAAATCCCGTGATCCCGGGTCCGTGCCCCGACTCCAATTTCTCGGGCCGTTTCCAATCAACATGCCAAATTTCGGCCTATTGACAAATGACAAAATTGCCCCTGGTGCGGTTTTTCTTTTTTAATTTTTTGTCCAACACTTCTTCAACCTGACATAATTAATACGAAAATTAATTATTCGGAGGACTAAACAAAGGAATTTGGCTGGAATCTTTTGATCCCGAGCCCAATTATTCGGGCCGTTTCCAATCAACCTACCAAATTTGGGCCCACTCCGACACCGTCGAGACAAATGATGAAATTGTCCCTGGTGCGGTTTTGTGTTGTTAATTTTCTGTCCAACACTTCTTCAACCTGACACAATTAATACGAAAATTAATTATTCGGAGACCTAAACAAAGGAATATGGCTAAAATCACGTGATCCCGATTTTGTGCCCCGACTCCAATTACTAGGCCGTTTCCAATCTACCTGCTAAATTTCGACCCATTCCGTCACCGTCATGACAAATGACAAAATTGCCCTTGGTGCGGTTTTTCTTTGTTAATTTTCTGTCCAACACTTCTTCAGCCTGACATAATTAATAGGAAAATCAATTATTCGGAGGCCCAGACAAAGGGATTTGGCTACAATTCGGTGATCTCGGGTCTGTGCCCCAAGTCCAACTTCTGGGGCCGTTTCCAATAAACCTGCCAAATTTTGGGCCATTCCAACACTGTCGCGACAAATGACAAAATTGCCCCTGGTGCGGTTTTTCTTTTTTAATTTTCTGTCCAACACTTCTTCAACCTGACATAATTAATACGAAAATTAATTATTCGGAGGACTAAACAAAGGAATTTGGCTGGAATCTTTTGATCCCGAGCCCAATTATTCGGGCCGTTTCCAATCAACCTACCAAATTTGGGCCCACTCCGACACCGTCGAGACAAATGACGAAATTGTCCCTGGTACGGTTTTATGTTGTTAATTTTTTGTCCAACACTTCTTCAACCTGACACAATTAATACGAAAATTAATTATTCGGAGACCTAAACAAAGGAATATGGCCCCGACTCCAATTACTAGGCCGTTTCCAATCTACCTGCTAAATTTCGACCCATTCCGTCACCGTCGTGACAAACGACAAAATTGCCCTTGGTGCGGTTTTTCTTTGTTTATTTTCTGTCCAACACTTCTTCAGCCTGACATAATTAATAGGAAAATCAATTATTCGGAGGCCCAGACGAAGGGATTCGGCTACAATTTGGTGATCTCGGGTCTGTGCCCCAAGTCCAACTTCTAGGGCCGTTTCCAATAAACCTGCCAAATTTTGGGCCATTCCAACACTGTCGCGACAAATGACAAAATTGCCCCTGGTGCGGTTTTTCTTTTTTAATTTTCTGTCCAACACTTCTTCAACCTGACATAATTAATACGAAAATTAATTATTTGGAGGACTAAACAAAGGAATTTGCTAGAATCTTGTGATCCCAAGTCCAATTACTCGGGCCGTTTCCAATCAACCTACCAAATTTGGGCCCATTCCAACACCGTCGAGATGAATAACGAAATTGTCCCTGGTGCGGTTTTGCATTTTTAATTTTCTGTCCAACATTTCTTCAACCTGACATAATTAATACGGAAATTAATTATTCGGAGACCTAAACGAAGGAATATGGCTAAAATCCCGTGATCCCGAGTCCGTGCCCCGAGTCCAATTTCTCGGGCCGTTTCCAATCAAACTACCAAATTTGGGCTCATTCCGACACCGTCGCGACAAATGACAAAATTGCCCCTGGTGTGATTTTTCTTTGTTAATTTTCTGTCCAACACGATTTCAGCCTGACATAATTAATGTGAAAATTAATTATTCGGAGGCCTAAATGAAGGAATTTGGCTAAAATCTCGTGATCCTGGGTCTGTGCCCCTAGTCCAATTTCTCGGGCCGTTTCCAATCAACCTACCAAATTTCAGCCCATTTCGACACCGTCGCGACAAAATTGCCCCTGTTGCGATTTTTTCTTTGTTAATTTTATGTCCAACACTTTTTCAGCCTAACATAATTAATACGGAAATTAATTATTCGGAGGCCAAAATGAAGGAATTTGGTTAAAATCCTGTGATCTCGGGTCCGTGCCACGACTCCAATTTCTCGGGCCGTTTCCAATCAACATGCCAAATTTCGGCCCATTCCGACACCGTCGCGACAAATGACGAAATTGCCCCTGGTGCAGTTTTGTGCTGTTAATTTTCTGTCCAACACTTCTTCAACCTGATATAATTAATACGAAAATTAATTATTTGGAGGCCTAAACGAAGGAATTTGGCTAAAATCTTGTGATCCAGGGTCTATGCCCCGAGTCCAACTTCTCAGGTCGTTTCTAATCAACCTGCCAGATCTCGGCCCATTCCGACACCGTCGTGACAACTGACGAAATTGCCCCTGGTGCAATTTTACATTGTTAATTTTCTGTCCAACACTTCTTCAGCTAAACATAAATAATACGAAAATTAATTATTCGGAGGCCAAAATGAAGAAATTTGGCTATAATCCAGTGATCCCAGGTCTGTGCCCTGAATCCAATTTCTCGGGCCGTTTCCAATCAACCTACCAAACTTCGGCCCATTCTGACTTCGTTACGACAAATGACGAAATTGTCCCTGGTGCGGTTTTTCTTTGTTAATTTTTTGTGTAAACTTCTTCACCCTGACAAAATTAATACGAAAATTACATATTCGGAAGCCTAAACGAAGGAATTTGGCTAAAATCCCGTGATCCCGGGTCCGTGCCCCGACTCCAATTTCTCGGGCCGTTTCCAATCAACCTGCCAAATTTCGGCCTATTGACAAAAGACAAAATTGCCCCTGGTGCGGTTTTTCTTTGTTAATTTTTGTCCAACATTTCTTCAACCTGACATAATTAATATGAAAATTACTTGACTAAACAAAGGAATTTGGCTAGAATCTTGTGATCCCGAGCCCAATTATTCGGGTCGTTTCCAATCAACCTACCAAATTTCGGCCCACTCCGACACCGTCTAGACAAATGATGAAATTGTCCCTGGTGCGGTTTTGTGTTGTTAATTTTCTGTCCAACACTTCTTCAACCTGACACAATTAATACGAAAATTAATTATTCGGAGACCTAAACAAAGGAATATGGCTAAAATCACGCGATCCCAATTTTGTGCCCCGACTCCAATTACTAGGCCGTTTCCAATCAACCTGCTAAATTTCGACCCATTCCGACACCATCGTGACAAATGACAAAATTGTCCCTGGTGCGATTTTTCTTTGTTAATTTTCTGTCCAACACTTCTTCAGCCTGACATAATTAATAGGAAAATCAGTTATTCGGAGGCCCAGACGAAGGGATTTGGCTATAATCCCGTGATCTCGGGTCTGTGCCCCAATTCCAACTTCTGGGGCCGTTTCCAATAAACCTGCCAAATTTTGGGCCATGCCAACACTGTCGCGATAAATGACAAAATTGCCCCTGGTGCGGTTTTTCTTTTTTAATTTTCTGTCCAACACTTCTTCAACCTGACATAATTAATACGAAAATTAATTATTCGGAGGCCTAAACAAAGGAATTTGCTAGAATCTTGTGATCACAAGTCCAATTACTCGGGCCGTTTCCAATCAACCTACCAAATTTGGGCCCATTCCGACACCATCGAGATGAATGACGAAATTGTCCCTGGTGCGGTTTTGCATTGTTAATTTTCTGTCCAACACTTCTTCAGCCTGACATAATTAATACGGAAATTAATTATTCGGAGACCTAAACGAAGGAATATGGCTAAAATCCCGTGATCCCGGGTCCGTGCCCCGAGTCCAATTTCTCGGGCCGTTTCCAATCAACCCACCAAATTTGGGCTCATTCCGACACCGTCGCGACAAATGACAAAATTGCCCCTGGTGCGATTTTTCTTTGTTAATTTTCTGTCCAACACTTCTTCAACCTGACATAATTAATACGAAAATTAATTATTCGGAGGCCCAAACCAAGGAATTTGGCTAAAATCCCCTGATCCCGGGTCCGTGCCCCGACTCCAATTTCTTGGGCCGTTCCCAATCAACCTGCCAAATTTCGGCCCATTAACAAATGACAAAATTGTCCTTGTTGCGGTTTTTCTTTGTTATTTTCTATCCAACACTTCCTCAACCTGACATAATTAATACGAGAATTAATTATTCGGAGGCCTAAGCAAAGGAATTTGGCTAGAATCTTGTGATCCCGAGTCCAATTTCTCGGGCCGTTTCCAATCAACCTACCAAATTTGGGCCCATTCCGACACCGTCGAGACAAATGACGAAATTGTCCCTGGTGTGGTTTTGCGTTGTTAATTTTCTGTCCAACACTTCTTCAACCTGAATTAATACGAAAATTAATTATTCGGAGACCTAAACAAAGGAATATGGCTAAAATCCCGTGATCCTGGTTCTGTGCCCCGACTCCAATTACTCGGAGCGTTTCCAATCAACCTGCTAAATTTCAGCCCATTCCGACACCGTCGCGACAAATGACAAAATTGCCCCTGGTGCAGTTTTTCTTTGTTAATTTTCTGTCCAACACTTCTTTATTCCGACACCGTCGCGACAAATGACAAAATTGCCCCTGGTGCAGTTTTTCTTTGTTAATTTTCTGTCCAACACTTCTTCAGCCTGACATAATTAATAGGAAAATCAATTATTCGAAGGCCCAGACGAAGGGATTTGGCTATAATCCAGTGATCTCGGGTCTGTGCCCCGAGTCCAACTTCTGGGGCCGTTTCCAATAAACCTGCCAAATTTTGGGCCATTCCAACACTGTCGCGACAAATGACAAAATTACCCTGGTGCGATTTTTCTTTGTTAATTTTCTGTCCAACACTTCTTCAACCTGACATAATTAATGTGAAAATTAATTATTCGGAGGCCTAAACAGAGGAATTTTGCTAGAATCTTGTGATCCCGAGTCCAATTACTCGGGCCGTTTCCAATCAACATACCAAATTTGGGCCCATTCGGACACCGTCGAGACAAATGGAGAAATTGTCCCTGGTGCGATTTTGTGTTGTTAATTTTCTGTCCAACACTTCTTGAACCTGACACAATTAATACGGAAATTAATTATTCGGAGACCTAAAAGAAGGGATATGGCTAAAATCCCGTGATCCCGGGTATGTGCCCCGACTCCAATTACTCGGGCCGTTTCCAATCAACCTGCTAAATTTTGGCCCATTCAGACACCGTCGCGACAAATGACAAAATTGCCTCTGGGGCGGTTTTTCTTTACTAATTTTCTGTCCAACACTTTCTTCAACCTGACATAATTAATACGAAAATTAATTATTCGGAGGCCTAAAAGAAGGAATTTGGCAAATATCTTGTGATCCCGGGTCCTTGCCACGACCCCAATTTCTCGGGCCGTTTCCAATCAACCTGCCAAATTTGGGCCCATTCCGACACCGTCACAACAAATGACGAAGTTGCCCCTAGTAAGGTTTTTCTTTGTTAATTTTCTGTCCAACACTTCTTCAACCTGACATAATTAATGCAAAAATTAATTATTCGGAGGCCTAAACAGAGGAATTTTGCTAGAATCGTGTGATCCCGAGTCCAATTACTCGGGTCATTTCCAATCAACATACCAAATTTGGGCCCATTCCGACACCATCGAGACAAATGACGAAATTGTCCCTGGTGCGGTTTTGCGTTGTTAATTTT
Organism: Olea europaea var. sylvestris; assembly: GCF_002742605.1. Lineage (NCBI taxonomy): Eukaryota > Viridiplantae > Streptophyta > Magnoliopsida > Lamiales > Oleaceae > Olea > Olea europaea. The sequence goes on along the minus strand of NC_036253.1, from coordinate 16,015,698 downwards.
CTATCCAACACTTCTTGAACCTGACACAATTAATACGAAAATTAATTATTCGGAGACCTAAACGAAGGAATATGGCTAAAATCCCGTGATCCCGGGAATGTGCCCCGACTCCAATTACTCGGGCCGTTTCCAATCAACCTGCTAAATTTCGGCCTATTCTGACACCGTTGCGACAAATGACAAAATTGCCACTGGTGCGGTTTTTCTTTATCTATTTTCTGTCCAACACTTTCTTCAACCTGACATAATTAATACGAAAATTAATTATTCGGAGGCCTAAAAGAAGGAATTTGGCAAAAATCTTGTGATCCCGGGTCCTTGCCACGAGTCCAATTTCTCGGGCCGTTTCCAATCAACCTGCCAAATTTGGGCCCATTCCGACACCGTCGCAACAAATGATGAAGTTGCCCCTGGTAAGGTTTTTCTTTGTTAATTTTCTATCCAGCACTTCTTCAACCTGACATAATTAATACGAAAATTAATTATTCGGAGGCCTAAACGAAAGAATTTGGCTAAAATCTCGTGATCCCGAGTCCGTGCCCCGACTCCAATTTCTCTGGCTGTTTCCAATCAACCTGCTAAATTTCGGCCAGTTGACAAATGACAAAATTGCCCCTGGCAACACTTCTTCAACTTGACATAATTAATACGAAAATTAATTATTCGGAGGCCTAAACAATAGAATTTGGCTAAAATCTTGTGATCATGGGTCCGTGCCCCGAGTCCAATTACTCGGGCCATTTCCAATCAACCTGTCAATTTTGGGCCCATTTGGACACCGTCGAGAGAAATAACGAAATTGCCCCCGGTGCGGTTTTGCGTTGTTAATTTTCTGTCCAACACTTCTTCAACCTGACACAATTAATATGGAAATTAATTATTCGGAGACCTAAATGAAGGAATATGGCTAAAATCCCGTGATCCTGGGTCTGTGCCCTGACTCCAATTTCTCGGGACATTTCCAATCATCCTGCCAAATTTCGGCCCATTCTGACACCGTCGCGACAAATGACAAAATTGCCGTGTCGCGATTTTTCTTTATTAATTTTCTGTCCAACACTTCTTCAGCCTGACATAATTAATACGAAAATTAATTTTCGAAGGCCAAAATGAAGGAATTTGTCTAATATCCCGTGATCCCGGGTCTATGCACCGAGTCAAATTTCTCAGGCCGTTTCCAATCAACCTGCGAAATTTCGCCCATTCCGACATCATCACGACAAATGACGAAATTGCCCGTGGTGCGATTTTGCGTTGTTAATTTTCTGTCCATCACTTCTTCAACTTGACATAATCAATGCGAAAAATTAATTATTCGGAGCCCTAAACAAAGGAATTTGGCTAAAATCCAGTGATCCCGGGTCTGTGCCCCGACTCTAATTTCTTGGGCCGTTTCCAACCAACCTGCTAAATTTGGGCCCATTCTGACATCGTCGCGACAAATGACGAAATTTCCCTTGGTACGGTTCTTCTTTTTTAATTAACGGTCCAACACTTCTTCAACCTGAAATAATTAATACGAAAATTAATTATTCGGAGGCCTAAACAAAGGAATTTGGCTAGAATCTTGTGATCCCGAGTCCAATTACTCGGGCCGTTTCCAATCAACTTACCAAATTTGGGCCCATTCCGACACCTTCGAGACAGATGATGAAATTGGCCCTGGTGCGGTTTTACGTTGTTAATTTTCTGTCCAACACTTCTCCAACCTGACACAATTAATAGGGAAATTAATTATTCGGAGACCTAAATGAAGGTATATGGCTAAAATCCCATGATCCCGGATCTGTGCCCCGACTCCAATTACTCGGGCTGTTTCCAATCAACCTGCTAAATTTCGGCCCATTCCGACACCGTCGCGACAAATGACAAAATTGCCCCTGGTGCGATTTTTCTTTGTTAATTTTCTATCCAACACTTCTTCAGCCTGACATAATAAATAGGAAAATCAATTATTCGGAGTCCCAAACGAAGGGATTTGGCTATAATCCGGTGATCCCGAATCGGTGCCCCGAGTCCAACTTCTGGGGCAGTTTCCAATAAACCTGCCAAATTTTGGGCCATTGCGACACAGTCGCGGCAAACGACAAAATTACCCCAGGTGCGATTTTTCTTTGTTAATTTTCCGTCCAGCACTTCTTCAACCTGACATAATTAATACGAAAATTAATTATTCGGAGGCTTAAACGAAGGAATTTGGCAAAAATCCCGTGATCCCGGGTCTGTGCCCCGACTCTAATTTCTCGGGCCGTTTCCAATCAACCTGCCAAATTTCGGCCCATTCCGACACCGTCGCGACAAATGACAAAATTTCCACTGGTGCGGTTTTTCTTTGTTAATTTTCTGTCCAACACTTCTTCAACCCGACATAATTAATACAAAAATTAATTATTCGGAGCCCTAAACAACATAATTTGGCTAAAATCTTCTTATCCCGGGTCCGTTCCCCGAGTCCAATTACTCGGGCCGTTTCCAATCAACCTGCCAAATTTGGGCCCATTTCGACACCGTCGAGACAAATGACGAAATTGCCCCTGGTGCGGTTTTGCGTTGTTAATTTTCCGTCCAACACTTCTTCAACCTGACACAATTAATACCGAAATTAATTATTCGGAGACCTAAACAAAGGAATATGGCTAAAATCCCGTGATCCTGAGTCTGTGCCCCGACTCCAATTTCTCGGGACGTTTCCAATCATGCTGCCAAATTTTGGCCCATTCTGACACCGTCGCAACAAATGACAAAATTGCCCCTGGCAGTTTTTCTTTATTAATTTTCTGTCCAACATTTCTTCAACCTGACATAATTAATGCGAAAATTAATTATTCGGATGCCTAAACAAAGGAATTTGTCTAGAAACTTGTGATCCCGAGTCTAATTACTCGGGCCGTTTCCAATCAACATAACAAATTTGGGCCCATTACGACACCGTCGAGACAAATGACGAAATTTTCCGTGGTGCGGTTTTGCGTTGTTAATTTTCTGTCCAACACTTCCTGAACCTTACACAATTAATACGAAAATTAATTATTCGGAGACCTAAACGAAGGAATATGGCTAAAATCCCGTGATCCCGGTTCAGTGCCCCGACTCTAATTACTCGGGCCGTTTCCAATCAACCTGCTAAACTTCGGCCCATTCTAACACCGTCGCGACAAATGATAAAATTACCACTGGTGCGGTTTTTCTTTGTTAATTTTCTGTCCAACACTTTCTTCAACCTGACATAATTAATACGAAAATTAATTATTCGGAGGCCTAAACGAAGGAATTTGGCTAAAATCCCGTGATCCCGGGTCCGTGCCCCGACTCCAATTTCTCAGGCCGTTTCCAATCAACCTGCCAAATTTCGGCCCATTCCGACACCGTCGCGACAAATGACAAAATTGCCCCAGGTGCGATTTTTCTTTGTTAATTTTCTGTCCAACACTTCTTCAACCTGACATAATTAATACGAAAATTAATTATTCGGAGGCCTAAACGAAAGAATTTGGCTGAAATCCCGTGATCCCGGGTCCGTGCCCCGACTCCAATTTCTCGAGCCGTTTCCAATCAACCTGTCGAATTTCGGCCCATTGACAAATGACAAAATTGCCCCTGGTGCAGTTTTTCTTTGTTAATTTCTATCCATCATTTCTTCAACCTGACATAATTAATACAAAAATTAATTATTCGGAGGCCTAAACAAAGGAATTTGGCTAGAATCTTGTGATCCTGAGTCCAATTACTCGGGCAGTTTCCAATCAATCTACCAAATTTGGGCCCATTCCGACACCGTCGAGACAGTTGATGAAATTGCCCGTGGTGCGATTTTGCGTTGTTAATTTTCTGTCCATCACTTCTTCAACTTGAAATAATTAATGCGGAAATTAATTATTCGGAGGCCTAAACGAAAGAATTTGGCTAAAATCCCGTGATCCCGGGTCTGTGCCCCGACTCCAATTTCTCGGCCTTTTCCAATCAACTTGCTAAATTTTGGCCAATTCCAACATCGTCGCGACAAATGATAAAATTACCCCCGGTGTGGTTTTTCTTTTTTTATTTTCTGTCCAACACTTTTTCAACCTGACATAATTAATATGAAAATGAATTACTCGGAGGCCTAAATGAAGGAATTTGGCTAAAATCTTATGATCCCGGGTCCGTGCCCCGAATCCAATTTCTCTGGTCGTTTCCAATCAAACTGCCAAATTTCGGCCCATTCCGACATCGTCGTGACAAATGACAAAATTGCCCCTCGTGTAATTTTGTGTTGTTAATTTTCTGTCCAACACTTCTTCAACCTGACATATTTATTACGAAAATTAATTATTCGGAGGCCTAAACGAAGGAATTTGGCTAAAATCCCTTTATCCCAGGTCCGTGGCCCGACTCCAATTTCTCCGGATGTTTCGAATCAACCTGCCAAATTTCAGCCCATTCGGACACCGTCGCGACAAATGCCGTAATTACCCCAGGTGCGGTTTTGCGTTGTTAATTTTCTTTCCAACACTTCTTCAACCTAACATAATTAATATGAAAATTAATTATTTGGAGGCCTAAACGAAGGAATTTGGCTAAAATCCCCTGATCCCGGGTCTGTGCCCCGAGTCCAATTTCCCGGGCCGTTTCCAATCAACCTGCTAAATTTCGGCCCATTCCGACACCGTCGCGACAAATGACAAAATTGCCCCTGGTGCGGTTTTTCTATGTTAATTTTCTATCCAACACTTCTTTAGCCTGACATAATTAATAGTAAAATCAATTATTCGAAGGCCTAAACAAAGGAATTTGGCTAAAATCCCGTGATCCCAGGTCCGTGCCCCGACTCCAATTTCTTGGGACGTTTCCAATCAACCTGTGAAATTTCGGCCCATTCCGACATCGTCGTGACAAATGACGAAATTGCCATTGGTACGATTTTGCGTTGCTAATTTTCTGTCAATCACTTCTTCAACCTGACATACTTAATACGAAAATTAATTATTCGGAGGCCTAAACAAAGGAATTTGGCTAAAATCCCGTGATCCCGGGTCTGTGCCCCGACTCCAATTTCTCGGGCCGTTTCCAATCAACCTACTAAATTTCAGCCCATTCCGACACCGTCGCGACAAATAACAAAATTGCCCCTCGTCATTGTTAATTTTCTGTCCAACACTTCTTCAACTTGACATAATTATTCGGAGGCCTAAATGAAGGAATTTAGCTAAAATCTTGTGATCTCGGGTCCATGCCCCGAGTCTAATTTCTCGGGCCGTTTCCAATCAACCTGCCAAATTTCGGACCATTCCGACACCGTCGCGACAAATGACAAAATTTCCCCTGGTGCGGTTTTTCTTTGTTAATTTTCTGCCCAACACTTCTTCAACCTGACATAATTAATACGAAAATTAATTATTCGGAGGCCTAAACGAAGGAATTTGGCTAAAATCCCATGATCCTGGGTCCGTGCCCCGACTCCAATTTCTCGTGCCGTTTCCAATCAACCTGCCAAATTTCGGCCCATTCCGACACCGTAGCGACAAATGACAAAATTGCGCTAGTTCTGTTTTTCTTTGTTAATTTTATGTCTGACACTTCGTCAGCCTGATATAATTAATACGAAAATTAATTATCCGGAGGCCTAAACGAAGGAATTTGGCTAAAATCTTGTGATCCCGTGTTCGTGCCCCGAGTCCAATTTCTCCGGCCGTTTCCAATCAACCTGCCAAATTTCGGCCAATCCCAACACCGTCGCGACAAATGACAAATTTGCCCCTGGTGCGATTTTTCTTTGTTAATTTTCTGCCCAATACTTCTTCGACCTGACATAATTAATACGAAAATTAATTATTCGGAGGCCTAAACGAAGGAATTTGGCTAAAATCCCGTGATCCCGGGTCCGTGCCCCGACTCCAATTTCTCGGGCCGTTTCCAATCAACCTGCCAAATTTCGGCCCATTCCGACAGCGTCGCGACAAATTGTAAAATTGCCCTAGTTCTGTTTTCTTTGTTAATTTTATGTCCAACACTTCGTCAACCTAACATAATTGATACAAAAATTAATTATCCGGAGGCCTAAACGAAGGAATTTGGCTAAAATCTTGTGATCCTGGGTCTGTGCCCCAAGTACAATTTCTGGGCCGTTTCAAATCGACCTGCCATATTTCGGCCCATTCCGACACTGTCGAGACAAATGACAAAATTGCCCCTAGTGCGGATTTGTGCTGTTAATTTTCTGTCTAGCACATTTTCAACCTGACATAATTAATACGGAAATTAATTATTCGGAAGCCTAAACGAAAGAATTTGGCTAAAATCCCGTGATCTCGGGTGTGCCCCAAGTCCAATTTCTGAGGTCGTTTCCAATCAACCTGCAAAATTTCGGGCCCATTCCGACACCATCGCGCCGATTGACGAAATTGCCCCTGGTTTGGTTTTTCGTCATTAATTTTCAGTCCAACACTTCTTCAACCTGACATAATTAATACAGAAATTAATTTTTCGGAGGCCTAAACGAAGAAATTTGGCAAAAATCCCGTGATCCAGGGTATGCACCCCGAGTACAATTTCTCGGGCTGTTTCCAATCAACCTGCCAAATTTCGGCCCATTCCGACACCGTCACAACAAATGACAAAACTGCCCTTGGTGCAATTTTTCTTTGTTAATTTTCTGTCCAACACATCTTCCGCCTGCACATAATTAATACGGAAATTAATTATTCGGAGACCTAAACGAATGAATTTGGCTAATCCCGTGATCCCGAAAATGTGCCATGAGACCAATTTCTCGGGCCATTTCCAATGAACCTGCCAAATTTCGGCCCATTCTGGCATCATCGCGACAAATGACAAAGTTACCCCTAGTGTAGTTTTTCTTTGTTATTTTTCTGTCCAACACTTCTTCAACCTAACATAATTAATACGGATATTAATTATTCGGAGGCCTAAACGAAGGAATTTGGCTAAAATCCCTTGATCCCGGGTCTGTGCCTCGAGTCCAATTTCTGGGGTCGTTTACAATCAACCTACCAAATTTTGGCCCATTCCGACACCGTCGCGACAAATGATAAAATTGCCTCTGGTGCAGTTTTTCTTTGTTCATTTTCTGTCCAACACTTCTTCAGCCTGACATAATTAACACGAAAATTAATTATTTGGAGGCCTAAACAAAGGAATTTCGCTAAAATTCCGTGATCCCGAGTATGTGCCCCGAGTCAAATTTCTGGGGCCGTTTCCAATCAACCTGCCAAATTTCGGCCCATTCCGACACTGTCACGACAAATGACGAAATTGCCCCTGGTGTGGCTTTTCTTTGTTAATTTTCTGTCCAACACTTCTTCAACCTGACATAATTAATACGAAAATTAATTATCCGGAGGCCTAAACGAAGGAATTTGGCTAAAATCTTGTGATCCCGTATTCGTGCCCCGAGTCCAATTTCTCCGGCCGTTTCCAATCAACCTCCCAAATTTCAGCCCATTCCGACATCGTCGCGACAAATTATGAAATTGCCTCTGGTGCGATTTTACGTTGTTAATTTTCTGTCCAACACATCTTCAGCCTGACTAATTAATACGAAAATTAATTATTCAGAGGCCTAAACGAAGGAATTTGGCTAAAATTTCGTGATCTCGGGTGTATGCCCGAGTCCAATTTTTGGGGCCGTTTCCAATCAACCTGCCAAATTTCGGCCCATTCTAACACCATCACGACGAATGACAAAATTGCCCCTAGTGCGGTTTTGCGTTGTTAATTTTATGTCCAACACATCTTCAACCTGACATAATTAATACGAAAATTAATTATTCGGAGGCCTAAACGAAGGAATTGGGCTAAAATCCCGTGATCTCAGGCTTTGCCCCGAGTCCAATTTTTGAGGCCGTTTCCAATCAACCTGCCAAATTTCGGCCCATTCCGACATCATAGCGCCAAATGACGAAATTACCCCTGGTTCGATTTTTCTTCGTTAATTTTCTGTCCAACACTTCTTCAACCCGACATAATTAATACGAAAATCAATTTTTCGGAGGCCTAAACGAAGAAATTTGGCGAAAATCCCGTGATCTAGGGAATGTACCCCGAGTACAATTTCTCGGGCAGTTTCCAATCAACCTGCCAAATTTCGGCCCATTCCGACACCGTCACAACAAATGACAAAATTGCCCCTGGTGCAATTTTCCTTTGTTAATATTCTGTCCAACACTTCTTCCGCCTGACATAATTAATTCGAAAATTAATTATTCGGAGACCTAAACGAATGAATTTGGCTAATCCCGTGATCCCAAAAATGTGCCCCGAGTCCGATTTCTCGGGCCATTTCCAATAAACCTGCCAAATTTCGGCCCATTCCGACATCATCGCGACAATTGACAAAGTTACCCCTAGTGTGATTTTTCTTTGTTATTTTTCTGTCCAACACTTCTTCAACCTGACATAATTAATACAGATATTAATTATTCGGAGGCCTAAACGAAGGAATTTGGCTAAAATCCCTTGATCCCGGGTCTGTGCCCCGAGGCCAATTTCTGGGGCCGTTTCCAATCAACCTGCCAAATTTCGGCCCATTCCGACACCGTCGCGACAAATGATAAAATTGCCCCTGGTGCCTTTTTTCTTAGTTCTTTTCTGCCCAACACTACTTCAGCCTGACATAATTAACAAGAAAATTAATTATTTGGAGGCCTAAACGAAGGAATTTGGTTAAAATCCCGTGATCCTGGGTATGTGCCCCGAGTCCAATTTCTGGGGCCGTTTCCAATCAACCTACCAAATTTCGGCCCATTCTGACACTGTCACGACAAATGAGGAAATTGCCCCTGGTGTGATTTTTGTTTGTTAATTTTCTATCCAACACATCTTCAACCTGACGTAGTTAATACGAAAATTAATTATTCGGAGGCCTAAACGAAGGAATTTGACTAAACTCCCATGACCCAGGTCTTTGCCCTTAGTCCAATTTCTGGGGCAGTTTCCAATCAACCTGCCAAATTTTGGCCCATTCCGTCATAGTCGCGACAAATGACTAAATTGCCTTTGGTACGATTTTGCGTTGTTAATTTTCTGTCCAACATTTCTTCGACCTGACATAATTAATGCGAAAATTAATTATTAGGAGGCCTAAACAAAGGAATTTGGCTAAAATCCCATGATCCCGGGTCTGTGCCCTGAGTCCAATTTCTGGGGCAGTTTCCAATCAACCTCCCAAATTTCGGCCCATTCCGACACCGTCGCGACAAATGATGAAATTGCCCCTGGTCCGATTTTGTGTTGTTAATTTTCTATCCAACACATCTTCAGCCTGACATAAATAATATGGAAATTAATTATTCAGAGGCCTAAACGAAGAAATTTGGCTGAAATTTCGTGATCTCGGGTGTATGCCCCGAGTCCAATTTCTGGGACCGTTTCCAATCAACCTGCCAAATTTCGGCCCATTCCGACACCATCGTGACAAATGACAAAATTGCCCCTAGTGCGATTTTGCGTTGTTAATTTTATGTCCAACACATCTTCATCCTGACATAATTAATATGAAAATTAATTATTCGGAGCCCTAAATGAAGGAATTGGGCTAAAATCCCGTGATCCTTGTTCAGTACCCCGAGTCCAATTTATCGGGCCGTTTCCAATCAACCTGCCAAATTTTGGCCCATTCCTACAACATCACGACGAATGACGAAATTGCCCCTGGTGCGATTTATCTTTTTAAATTTTCTGTCCAACACTTCTTCAACTTGATGTAATTAATGCAAAAATTAATTATTAGGAGACCTAAACGTAGGAATTTGGCTAAAATCCAAGGATCCCGGGTCTAGGCCCTGAGTCCAGTTTCTGGGGCCATTTCAAATCAACCTGCTAAATTTCGGGCCATTCCGATACCGTCGTGACAAATGATGAAGTTGCCCCTGGTGCGGTTTTTCTTTGTTAATTTTCTGTCCAACACTTCTTCAACCTGACATAATTAATACGAAAATTAATTATTCGGAGGCCTAAACAAAGGAATTTGGCTAAAATCCCGTGATCCCGCGTCTATGCCCCGGGTCCAATTTCTCGGGCCGTTTCCAGTCAACTTGCCAAATTTTGGCCCATTCCGACACCGACACGACAAATGACGAAATTACCCCTGGTGCAATTTTTCTTTTTAAATTTTCTATCCAACACTTCTTCAACCTGACATAATTAATACGAAAATTAATTATTCGGAGTCCTAAACGAAGGAATTTGGCTAAAATCCCGTGATCTCAGGTTTGTGCCCCGACTCCAATTTCTGGGGCCGTTTCCAATCAATCTGCCAAATTTCAACCCATTAAGACACCGTCGCGACAAATGACAATATTGCGCCTAGTGCGATTTTGCGTTGTTAATTTTATGTCCAACACATCTTCAACCTGACATAATTAATACGATAATTAATTATTCGGAGGCCTAAACGAAGGAATTTAGCTAAAATCCCGTGATCTTTGGTCAGTTCCCCCAGTCCAATTTCTCGGGCCGTTTCCAATCAACCTGCCAAATTTCGACCCATTCCGACCTCGTCGCGACAAATGGCAAAATTGCCCCTGGTGCGATTTGTCTTTTTAAATTTTCTGTCCAACATTTCTTCAACCTGACATAATTAATATGGAAATTAATTATTCGGAGGCCTAAATGAAGGAATTTGACTGAAATCCTCGATCCCGGGTCTGTGCCCCGACTCCAATTTCTGGGGTCGTTTCTAATCAACCTTCCAAATTTCGGTTCATTTCGAAACCATCACGGTAAATGACAAAATTGCCCCTGGTGCGATTTTGTGTTGTTAATTTTCTGTCCAACACTTCTTCAACCAGACATAATTAATACGAAAATAATTATTCGGAGGCCTAAATGAAGAAATTTGGCTAAAATCCCGTGATCCTGGGTCTATGCCCCGGGTCCAATTTCTCGGGCCGTTTCCAGTCAACCTGCCAAATTTCTGTCCATTTGACATCGTCGCGACAAATGACGAAATTGCCCCTGTTGCGGTTTTTCTTTGCTAATTTTCTGTCTAACACTTCTTCAACCTGACATAATTAATACAGAAATTAATTATTCAGAGGCCTAAACGAAGGAATTTCGCTAAAATCCTATGATCCCGTGTATGTGCCCCGAGTCCAATTTCTGGGGCCGTTTCCAACTAACCTGCCAAATTTTGGCCCATTCCGACACTGTCACGACAAATGACGAAATAGACCCTGGTGCGATTTTGCGTAGTTAATTTTCTGTCCAACACATCTTCAATCTGACATAATTAATACGGAAATTAATTATTCGGATTCCTAAATGAAGGAATTTGGTTAAAATTCCGTGATCCAGTGTAAGTGCCCCGAGTCCAATTTCTGGGGCCGTTTCCAATTAACTTGCCAAATTTCGGCCCATTCCGACACTGTCGCGACAAATGACGAAATAGACCCTAGTGCGATTTTGCGTAGTTAATTTTCTGTCCAACACATCTTCAACCTGACATAATTAATACGGCAATTAATTATTCGGATTCCTAAACGAAGGAATTTGGTTAAAATCCCGTGATCCCGGATCTGTGCACCGAGTCCAATTTCTGGGGCTATTTCCAATCAACTTGTCAAATTTCGGCCCATTCCGCCAGCGTCACGACGAATGACAAAATTGCCCCCGGTGCGATTTTTCTCTGTTAATTTTCTGTCCAACACTTCTTTGACATAATTAATGCGAAAATTAATTATTCGGAGGCCTAAACGAAGGAATTTGGCTAAAATCCCGTGATCTCGTGTCTGTGCCCCGAGTCTAATTTCTCGGGCCGTTTCCAATCAACCTGCCAGATTTTGGCTCATTCCAACACTGTCACGACAAATGATGAAACTGCCCCTGGTGTGGTTTTTCTTTGTTAATTTTCTGTCCAACACTTCTTCAACCTGACATAATTAATACGGAAATTAATTATTCGGAGGCCTAAACGAAGAAATTTAGCTAAAATCCCATGATCTCGGGTCTGTGCCCTGAGTCCAATTTCTGGGGTAGTTTCCAATCAACCTGCCAAATTTCGGCCTACTCCGACACCATCGCGACAAATGACAAAATTGCCCCTGGTGCGATTTTGCGTTGTTAATTTTCTGTCCAACACCCTTCAACCTGACATAATTAATACGAAAATTAATTATTAGGAGGCCTAAACGAAGGAATTTGGCAAAAATCTCATGATCCCGGGTCTGTGCATCGACTCCAATTTGTGGGGCCGCTTCCAATCAACCAGTCAAATTTCGGCCCATTTCGACACCATCGCGACAAATGATAAAATTGCCCCTGGTGCAATTTTGCGTTGTTAATTTTCTGTCCAACACTTCTTCAACCTGACATAATTAATACGGAAATTAATTATTAGGAGGCCTAAACGAAGGAATTTGGCTAAAATCCCATGATCCCCAGTCTGTGCCCCGAGTCCAATTTCTGGGGCCGTTTCCAATAAACCTGCCAAATTTCGGCCCATTCCGACACCGTCGGGACAAATGACAAAATTTTCCCTGGTGCGGTCTTTCTTTGTTAATTTTCTATCCAACACTTCTTCAGCCTGACATAATTAATATGGAAATTAATTATTCGGAGGCCAAAATGAAGGAATTTGGCTAAAATCCCATGATCCCGGTTCTGTGCCCCGAGTCCCATTTCTCGAGCCGTTTCCAATCACCTGCCAAATTTCGGCCCATTCCGACACCGTTGCGACAAATGACTAAATTGCCCCCGGTGCGATTTTTCTTTTTAAATTTTATGTCCAACACTTCTTCAACCCGACATAATTAATACGAAAATTAATTATTCGGAAGCCTAAACGAAGGAATTTGGCTAAAATCCCATGATCCTGGGTCTGTACCCTGAGTCCAATTTCTGGGCCGTTTCCAATCAACCTGCCAAATTTCAGCCCATTCCAACATCGTCGCGCCAAATGACGAAATTGCCCATGGTTCAATTTTTCTTCGTTAATTTTCTGTCCAACACACCTTAAAATTGACATAATTAATGCGGAAATTAATTATTCGGAGGCCTAAACAAAGGAATTTGGCTAAAATCCCGTGATCCTGGTTCAGTGCCTTGAGTCCAGTTTCTGGAGCCGTTTCCAATCAAACTGCCAAATTTCGGCCCATTCCGACACCGTCGCGACAAATGACGAAATTACCCTTGGTGCGGTTTTTCTTTGTTAATTTTCTGTCCAACACTTCTTCATCCTCACATAATTAATACGGCAATTAATTATTCGAAGGCCTAAACGAAGGAATTTGGCTAAAATTCCGCGATCCCGGGTCTGTGCCCCGAGTCCAATTTCTCGGGCCGTTTCCAGTCAACTTGCCAAATTTTGGCCCATTCCGACACCGACGCGACAAATAACGAAATTGCCCCGGTGCCATTTTTCTTTTTAAATTTTCTGTCCAACACTTCTTCAACCTAACATAATTAATACGAAAATTAATTATTCGGAGTCCTAAACGAAGGAATTTGGCTAAAACCCCGTGATCTCGGGTCTGTCCCCGGACTCCAATTTCTGGGGCCGTTTCCAATCAACCTGCCAAATTTCTGCCCATTAAGACACCGTCACGACAAATGACAATATTGCCCCAAGTGCGGTCTTGCGTTGTTAATTTTATGTCCAACACATCTTCAACCTGACATAATTAATACGAAAATTAATTATTCGAAGGCCTACTGTCGCGACAAATGACGAAATTGCCCCTAGTGCGGTTTTGCGTTGTTAATTTTCTGTCCAACACATCGTCAACCAGACATAATTAATACGGAAATTAATTATTCGGAGGCCTAAACGAAGGAATTTGGCTCAAATCCCCCAATTTCTGGGGCCGTTTCCATTCAACCTGCCAAATTTCAGCCCATTCCGACACCGTCACGTCAAATGACGAAATTGCCCCTAGTGCGGTTTTGCGTTGTTAATTTTCTGTCCAACACATCGTCAACCAGACATAATTAATACGGAAATTAATTATTCGGAGGCCTAAACGAAGGAATTTGGCTCAAATCCCCCAATTTCTGGGGCCGTTTCCATTCAACCTGCCAAATTTCAGCCCATTCCGACACCGTCACGTCAAATGACGAAATTGCCCCTAGTGCGGTTTTGCGTTGTTAATTTTCTGTCCAACACTTCTTCAACCTGACATAATTAATACCAAAATTAATTATTCGGAGGTCTAAACGAAGGAATTTGACTGAAATCCTCGATCTCGAGTCTGTGCCCCGACTCCAATTTATGGGACCATTTCCAATCAACCTTCCAAATTTCGGTTCATTTCGAAGCCGTCGCGGTAAATGATAAAATTGCCCCTGGTGCGATTTTGTGTCGTTAATTTTCTGTCCAACACTTCTTCAACCAGACATAATTAATACGGAAATTAATTATTCGGAGGCCTAAATGAAGAAATTTGGCTATAATTCCGTGATCCTGGGTCTGTGCCCCGAGTCCAATTTCTCGGGCCGTTTCCAATCAACCTACCAAATTTCTGCCCATTCCGACATTGTCGCGACAAATGATGAAATTATCCCTAGTATGATTTTTCTTTTTAAATATTTTGTCGAACACTTCTTGAACCTGACATAATTAATATGGAAATTAATTATTGGGAGGCCAAAACGAAGGAATTTGGCTAAAATCCCATGATCCCGGGTCTGTGTACCGACTCCAATTTGTGGGGCTGTTTCTAATCAACCTGCCAAATTTCGGCCCATTCGACACCGTCACGACAAATGATAAAATTGCCCCTGGTGCGGTTTTACGTTGTTAATTTTCTGTCCAACACTTCTTCGACCTGACATAATTAATACGAAAATTAGTTATTAGGAGGCCTAAACGAAGGAATTTGGCTAAAATCCCGTGATCCCGGGTATGTGCCCCGAGTCCAATTTCTGGGGCCGTTTCCAATCAACCGTCCAAATTTCGGACCATTTCGACACCATCGCGACAAATGAAGAAATTTCCCCTAGTGCGGTTCTGCATTGTTAATTTTCTGTCCAACACATCTTCAGCCTGCATATTTAATACAGAAATTAATTGTTCGGCAGCCTAAACGAAGGAATTTGGCTAAAATCCCGTGATCCAGGGTCTGTGCACCGATTCCAATTTCTGAGGCCGTTTCCAATCAACCTGCTAAATTTCAGCCCATTCCGACATCATTGCGACAAATAACGAAATTTCCCCTGGCGCGATTTTTCGTTGTTAATCTTCTGTCCAACACTTCTTCAACCTGACATAATTAATACGGAAATTAATTATTCAGAGGCCTAAACGAAGGAATTTGGCTAAAATCCCGTGATCCCGGGTCTGCTCCCCGAGTCCAATTTCTGGGCCGTTTCCAATCAACCTGCCAAATTTCGGCCCATTCCGACACCGTCACGTCAAATGACGAAATTGCCCCTGGTTCGATTTTTCTTCGTTAATTTTCTGTCCAACACGCCTTCAACCTAACATAATTAATGAGAAAATTAATTATTCGGAGGCCTAAACGAAGGAATTTTGCTAAAATCCCGTGATCCCGGTTCAGTGCCCCGAGTCCAGTTTCTGGGGCCGTTTCCAATCAACCAGCCAAATTTTGTCCCATTCCGACACCGTCCCCTGGTTTGATTTTTCTTTGTTAATTTTCTGTCCAACACTTCTTCAACCTGACGTAATTAGTACAGAAATTAATTATTCGGAGGCCTAGACGGAGGAATTTAGCTAAAATCCCATGATCTCAAGTCTGTGTCCCGAGTCCAATTTCTGGGGCCGTTTCCAATAAACCTGCCAAATTTCGACCCATTCCGACACCGTCGCGACAAATGACAAAATTGCCCCTGGTGCGATTTTTCTTTGTTAATTTTCTGTCCAACACTTATTCAGCCTGACATAATTAATACGGAAATTAATTTTTCGGAGGCCTAAATGGAGGAATTTGGCTAAAATCCCGGGATCCCGGGTCTGTGCCCCGAGTCTAATTTCTCGGGCTGTTTTCAATCTACCTGCAAAATTTCGGCCCATTCTGACACCGTCACGATAAATGACGAAGTTGCCCCTGGTGCGAATTTTATTTTTAAATTTTCTACCAACACTTCTTCAACCTGACATAATTAATACGGAAATTAATTATTCGGAGGCGTAAACGAAGGAATTTGGCTAAAGTCCCATGGTCCCGGGTTTGCGCCCCGAATCCAATTTCTGGGGCCGTTTCCAATCAACCTGCCAAATTTCGGCACATCACGGCACCGTCACGACAAATGACAAAATTGCCCCTGGTCAGATTTTGCGTTGTTAATTTTCTGTCTAACACTTCTTCAACCTAACATAATTAATACGAAAATTAATTATTTGGAGGCCTAAACGATGAAATTTGGCTAAAATCCCATGATCCCGGGTTCGTACCCCGAGTTCAATTTTTGAGGCCATTTTCAATCAACCTGCCAAATTTCGACCCATTCCGACACTGTCGCAGCAAATGACAAAATTGCCCCTGGGACGGTTTGGAAATTAATTATTCGGAGGCCTAAACAAGGGAATTTGGTTAAAATCCTGTGATCTCGGGTCTGTGCCTAGAGGCCAATTTCTGGGGCCGTTTCAAATCACCCTGCCAATTTTAGCCCATTCCGACACAGTTGCGACAAGTGAAGAAATTGCCCCTGGTGCGATTTTGCGTTATTAATTTTCTGCCCAACACTTTTTCAACCTGACATAATTAATACGGAAATTAATTATTCGAAGGCCTAAACGAAGGAATTTGGCCAAAATCCCATGATCCTGGGTCTGTGCCCCGACTCGAATTTCTGGCGCCGTTTCCAATCAACCTACCAAATTTCGGCCCATTCTGACAACGTCGCGACAAATAACAACATTACCCCTGGTGCGATTTTGCGTTGTTAATTTTCTGTCCAACACTTCTGCTACCTGACATAATTAATACGGAAATTAATCATTAGGAGGCCTAAACAATGGAATTTGCCTAAATTCCCGTGATCCCGGGTATGTGCCTCGAGCCCAATTTCTGGGACCGTTTCCAATCAACCTTCCAAATTTCAGCCCATTCTGACACCGTTGCGACAAATGAAAAAATTGCTCCTGGTGCGGTACAACGTTGTTAATTTTCTGTCCAACACATCTTCAGCCTAACATAATTAAAACGGAAATTAATTATTCGGAGGCCTAAATGAAGGAATTTGGCTTAAATCCCATGATCCTGGATTTGTGCAGCGAGTCCAATTTCTGAGGCCGTTTCCAATCAACCTGCCAAATTTCGACCCATTCCGACACCGTCGCGACAAATGACAAAATTTCCCCTGGTGCGATTTTTCGTTGTTGATTTTCTGTCCAACACTTCTTCAACCTGACATAATTAATACGAAAATTTATTATTCGGAGGCCTAAATGAAGGAATTTGGTTAAAATCCCGTGAGCCCGGGTCTGTACCCCGAGTACAATTTCTAGGGCCATTTTCCAGTAAACCTGCCAAATTTCAGCCCATTCCGACAATGTCGCGACAAATGACAAAATTGCCCCTGGTGCGATTTTTCTTTGTTAATTTTCTGCCCAACACTCCTTCAGCCTGACATAATTAATGCGAAAATTTATTTTTCGGAGGCCTAAACGAAGGAATTTGGATAATATCCCGTGATCCCGGGTCTGTGCCCCGAGTCCACTTTCTGGGGTCGTTTCCAATCAACTTGCCAAATTTCGGCCCATTACGACACTGTCGCGACAAATGACAAAATTGTCGTTGGTCCGATTTGGAAATTAATTATTCGGAGCCCTAAACGAGGAAATTTGGTTAAAATCCCGTGATCCCGGGTCTGTGCCCCGGGGCCAATTTCTGAGGCGATTTCCAATCAGCCTGCCAAATTTCAGCCCATTCCGATACCGTCGTGACAACTGACGAAATTGCCCCTGGTATGGTTTTGCGTTGTTAATTTTATGTCCAACACTTCTTCAGCCTGACATAATTAGTACACAAATTAATTATTCGGAGGCCGAAACGAAGGAATTTGACTAAAATCCCATGATCCCGAGTCCGTGCCCCGAGTCTAATTTCTGGGGCCGTTTCCAATAAACTTGCCAAATTTCAGCCCATTCCGACACCGTCGCGACAACGGACAAAATTGACCCTGGTGCGATTTTGCGTTGTTAATTTTCTGTCCAACACTTCTTCAGCCTGACATAATTAATATGGAAACTAATTATTCGGAGGCTTAAAAGAAGGAATTTGGCTAAAATCCCGTGATCCCGGGTATGTGCCCCGAGTCCAATTTCTGGGGCCGTTTCCAATGAACCTGCAAAATTTTGGCCCATTCTGACACCGTTGCGACAAATGAAGAAATTGCCCTTGGTGCGGTTCTGCGTTGTTAATATTCTTTCCAACACATCTTCAACTTGACAAAATTAATACGAAAATTAATTATTCGGAGGCCTAAACGAGGGAATTTGGCCAAAATCCCGTGATCCCGGGTCTGTGCTTCGAGGCCAATTTTTGGGGCCGTTTCCAATCAACATACCAAATTTCGGCCCATTCCGACACCGTCGCGGCAAGTGACGAAATTGCCCCCTGGTGCGATTTTGCGTTGTTAATTTTCTGTCCAACACTTCTTCAACCTGACATAATTAGTGCTGAAATTAATTATTCGGAGGCCGAAATGAAGGAATTTGGCTAAAATCCCATGATCCCGAGTTTGTGCCCCGAGTCCAATTTCTGGGGCCGTTTCTAATAAACCTGCCAAATTTCAGCCCATTCCGACACCGTCGCGACAACTGACAAAATTGGCCCTGGTGCGATTTTGCGTTATTAATTTTCTGTCCAACACTTTTTCAGCCTGACATAATTAATATGGAAATTAATTATTCGGAGGCTTAAAAGAAGGAATTTGGCTAAAATCCCGTGATCCCGGGTATGTGCCCCGAGTCCAATTTCTGGGGCCGTTTCCAATGAACTTGCAAAATTTTGGTCCATTCTGACACCGTCGCGACAAATGAAGAAATTGCCCCTGGTGCGGTTCTGCGTTGTTAATTTTCTTTCCAACACATCTTAAACTTGACAAAATTAATAAGAAAATTAATTATTCGGAGGCCTAAACGAGGGAATTTGGCCAAAATCCCGTGATCCCGGGCCTGTGCCCCGAGGCCAATTTCTGGGGCCGTTTCCAATCAACATACCAAATTTCGGCCCATTCCGACACCGTCGCGACAAGTGACGAAATTGCCCCCGGTACGATTTTGCGTTGTTAATTTTCTGTCCAACACTTCTTCACCCTGACATAATTAGTATTGAAATTAATTATTTGGAGGCCGAAACGAAGAAATTTGGCTAAAATCCCTTGATCCCGAGTCTGTGCCCCGAGTCCAATTTCTGGGGCCATTTCTAATAAACCTGCCAAATTTCAGCCCATTCCGACACCGTCGCGACAACTGACAAAATTGCCCCTGGTGCGATTTTGCATTGTTAATTTTCTGTCCAACAGTTCTTCAGCCTGACATAATTAATATGGAAATTAATTATTCAGAGGCTCAAAAGAAGGAATTTGGCTAAAATCTTGTGATCCCGGGTATGTGCCCCGAGTCTAATTTCTAGGGCCGTTTCCAATGAACCTGCAAAATTTTGGCCAATTCCGACACCGTCGCGATAAATGAAGAAATTGCCCCTGGTGCAGTTCTGCGTTGTTAATTTTCTTTCCAACACATCTTCAGCCTGACATAATTAATACGGAAATTAATTATTCGGAGGACTAGACGAAGGAATTCGGCTAAAATCCCGTGATCCGGAGCTTGTGCACCGAGTCCAATTTCTAAGGCCGTTTTCAATCAACCTGCGAAATTTCGGTCCATTCCGACACCGTTGCGACAAATGAAGAAATTTTCCCTGGTGCGATTTTTCGTTGTTAATTTTCTGTCCAACACTTCTTCAACCTGACATAATTAATACGGAAATTAATTATTCGGAGGCCTAAACGAAGGAATTTGGCTAAAATCCCGTGATCCAAGGTCTGTACCACTAGTCTAATTTCTAGGGTCATTTCCAATCAACCTGCCAAATTTCGGCCCATTCCGACAACGTCGCGACAAATGACAAAATTGCCCCTAGTGCGGTTTTGCGTTGTTAATTTTCTATCCAACACACCTTCAACCTGACATAATTAATGCGAAAATTAATTATTCGGAGGCCTAAACGAAGGAATTTGGCTAAAATCCCATGATCCCGGTTCAGTGCCCCGAGTCCAATTTCTGGGGCCGTTTCCAATCAACCTGCCAAATTTCGACCCGTTCCGACACCGTCGCAACGAATGACGAAATTGCCCCTGGTGCGGTTTTTTTCGGTTAATTTTAGTCCAACACTTCTTCAACCTGATATAATTAGTACGGAAATTAATTATTCGGAGGCCTAAACGGGGGAATTTGGCTAAAATCCCGTGATCCCTAGTCTGTGCCCCAAGTCCAATTTCTGGGGCCGTTTCCAATAAACCTGTCAAATTTTGGCCCATTCTGACACAGTCGCGACAAATGACAAAATTGCCCCAGGTGCGGTTTTTCTTTGTTAATTTTCTGTTCAAGACTTATTCAGCCTGACATAATTTATACGAAAATTAATTATTCAGTGGCCAAAACGAAGGAATTTGGTTAAAATCCCGTGATCCCGGGTCCGTGCCCCGAGCCCAATTTCTCTAGCCCTTTTCAGTCTACCTGCCAAATTTCGGCCCATTCGGACACTGTCGCGGTAAATGACGAAATTACCCCTGGTGCGATTTCTATTTTTAAATTTTCTTTCCAACACTTCTTTAACCTGACATAATTAATACGAAAATTAATTATTCGGAGGCCTAAACGAAGGAAGTTGGCTAAAATCCTGTGATCCCGGGTCTGCACCCCGACTCCAATTTCTGGGGCCGTTTCCAATCAACCAGCCAAATTTCGGCCCATTCCGAAACTGTCGCGACATATGAAAATATTGCCCCCGGTCCGATTTTGTGTTGTTAATTTTCTGTCCAACACTTCTTCAATCTGACATAATTAATACGGAAATTAATTATTCGGAGGCCTAAACAAAGGAATTTGGCTAAAATCCCTTGATCCCGGGTCCGTGCCCGGAGTCCATTTTCTGCGGCCGTTTCCAATCAACCTGCCAAATTTAGGCCCATTCCGACACTGTCGCGACAAATGACAAAATTGCCCCTGGTGCGGTTTGGAAATTAATTATTCGGAGGCCTAAACAAGGAATTTAGGGAAAATCCCATGATCCCGGGTCTGTGCCCCGTGGCCAATTTCTAGGGTCGTTTCCAATTAACCAGTCAAATTTTGGCCCATTCCGAGACCGTCGCGACAAGTGACGAAATTGCCTCTGGTGCGGTTTTGCGTTGTTAATTTTCTGTCCGACACTTCTTCACCTGTCATAATTAGTACGAAAATTAATTGTTCGGAGGCTGAAACGAAGGAATTTGGCTAAAATCCCATGATCCTGAGTCAGTGCCCCAAGTTCAATTTTTGGGGCCGTTTCCAATAAACCTGCCAAATTTCGACCCATTCCGACACCGTCGCGACAAATGACAAAATTGCCCCTGGTGCAATTTTTCTTTGCTAATTTTCTGTTCAACACTTCTTCAGCCTGACATAACTAATGCGAAAATTAATTATTCGAAGGCCTGAACGAAGGAATTTGGCTAAAATCCTGTGATCCCGGGTCAGTGCCTCGAGTCCCATTTCTCTGGCCGTTTCCAATTAACCTGCCAAATTTCGGTCCATTCTAACACCCTCGCGACAAATGATGAAATTGCCCCCGGTGCGATTTTTCATTTTAAATTTTATGTCCAACACTTCTTCAACCTGACATAATTAATACGGAAATTAATTATTCAGAGGCCTAAACGAAGGAATTTGGCCAAAATCCTGTGATCTCGGGTCTGTGCCCCGACTCCAATTTCAGGGGCTGTTTCCAATCAACCTACCAAATTTCGGCCCTTTGCGACAACGTCGCGACAAATAACAAAATCACCCCTGGTGCGGTTTTGCAGTATTGCGTTGTTAATTTTTTGTCCAGCACTTCTTCAACCTGACATAATTAATACAGAAATTAATTATTCAGAGGCCTAAACGAAGGTATTTGGCTAAAATCCCATGATCCCGGGTATGTGCCCCGAGTCCAATTTCTGGGGCCATTTCCAATCAACCTGCCAAATTTCGGTCCAATCTGACACCATCGCGACAAATGACGAAATTGCCCCTGGTGCGGTTCTTCTTTGTTAATTTTCTGTCCAACATTTCTTCAACCTGACATAATTAATACGAAAATTAATTATTCGAAGGCCTAAATGAAGGAATTTGGCTAAAATCCCGTGGTCCCGGGTCTGTGCCCAGAATCCAGTTTTTGGGGCCGTTACAATTCAACCTGCCAAATTTCGGCCCATTCCGACACCATCGCGACAAAAGACGAAATTACCCTTGGTGCGGTTTTTCTTTGTTAATTTTCTGTCCAACACTTCTTCATCCTCACATAATTAATATGGAAATTAATTATTCGGAGGCCTAAACGAAGGAATTTGGCTAAATTCTCGTGATCCCGGGTTTGTGCCCCGAGTCCAATTTCTGAGCCCGTTTCCAATTAACCTACCAAATTTCAGCATATTCCGACACTGTCGCGACAAATGACGAAATTGCCCCTGGTGCGATTTTTATTTTTAAATTTTCTGTCAAACACTTCTTCAACCTGACATAATTAATACGGAAATTAATTATTCGGAGGCCTAAACGAAGGAATTTGGCTAAAATCCCGTGATCCCGGGTCTACACCTAGAGTCCAATTTCTGGGGCCGTTTCCAATCAACCTGTCAAATTTCGGCCCATTCTGACAACGTCACGACAAATGATAAAATTGCCCCTAGTGCGATTTTGCGTTGTTAATTTTCTGTCCAACACTTATTCAGCCTGGCATAGTTAATGCAAAAATTAATTAGTCGGGGGCCAAAACGAAGGAATTTGGCTAAAATCCCATGATCCCGGGTCTGTGCCCCGAGTCCAATTTATCGGGCTGTTTTCAATCAACCTTCCAAATTTCGGCCCATTCCAACATCGTCGCGACAAATGACGAAATTACCACTGGTGCGATTTCTATTTTTAAATTTTCTGTCCAACACTTCTTTAACCTGACATAATTAATACGAAAATTAATTATTCGGAGGCCTAAACGAAGGAATTTGGCTAAAATCCCGTGGTCTCGGGTCTACGCCCTGACTCCAATTTCTGGGGCCGTTACCAATCAACCAGCCAAATTTCGGCCCATTCCGACACCGTCGCGACATATGACAATATTGCCCCCGGTCCGATTTTGCGTTGTTAATTTTCTGTCCAACACTTCTTCAATCTGACATAATTAATACGGAAATTAATTATTCGGAGGCCTAAACGAAGGAATTTGGCTAAAATCCCTTGATCCCGAGTCCGTGCCCGGAGTCCAATTTCTGCGGCCGTTTCCAATCAACCTGCCAAATTTCAGCCCATTCCGACACTGTCGCGACAAATGACAAAATTGCCCCTGGTGCGATTTGGAAATTAATTATTCGGAGGCCTAAATGAGGGAATTTGGGTTCCCGTGATCCCGGGTCTGTGCCTCGAAGCCAATTTCTGGGGCCGTTTCCAATTAATCGGCCAAATTTTGGCCCATTCCGAGACCGTCGCGACAAGTGACGAAATTGCCTGTGGTGCGATTTTGCGTTGTTAATTTTCTGTCCAACACTTCTTCAACCTGACATAATTAGTACAAAAAGTAATTGTTCGGAGGTCGAAACGAAGGAATTTGGCTAGAATCCCATGATCCCGAGTCTGTGCCCCGAGTCCAATTTCTGGGGCCGTTTCCAATAAACCTGTCAAATTTCGGCCAATTCCGACACCGTCGCAACAAATGACAAAATTGCCCCTGGTGCAGTTTTTCTTTGTTAATTTTCTGTCCAACACTTCTTTAGCCTGACATAATTAATACGGAAATTAATTATTCGGAGGCCTAAACGAAGGAATTTTGCTAAAATCCTGTGATCCCGGGTCTGTGCCTCGAGTCCTATTTCTCGGGCCGTTTCCAATCAACCTGCCAAATTTCGACCCATTCTGACACCCTCGCAACAAATGAAGAAATTGCCCCCGATACGATTTTTCTTTTTAAATTTTATGTCCAACACTTCTTCAACCTGACATAATTAATACGGAAATTAATTATTAGGATGCATAAACGAAGGAATTTGGCCAAAATCCTGTGATCTAGGGTCTGTACCCCGACTCCAATTTCTGGGGCTGTTTCCAATCAACCTACCAAATTTCGGCCCTTTCCGACAACGTCGCGACAAATAACAAAATTACCCCTGGTCCGATTTTGCGTTGTTAATTTTTTGTCCAACACTTCTTCAACCTGACATAATTAATACGGAAATTAATTATTCAGAGGCCTAAACGAAGGAATTCGGCTAAAATCCCGTGATCCTGGGTATGTGCCCCGAGTCCAATTTCTGGGGCCATTTCCAATCAACCTACCAAATTTCGGTCCATTCCGACACCATCATGACAAATGACGAAATTGCCCCTGGTGCGGTTCTTCTTTGTTAATTTTCTGTCCAACACTTCTTCAACCTGACATAATTAATACTAAAATTAATTATTCGAAGGCCTAAACGAATGAATTTGGCTAAAATCCCGTGGTTTCGAGTATGTGCCCTGAGTCCAGTTTTTGGGGCCGTTTCAAATCAACCTGCCAAATTTCGGCCCATTCCGACACCATCGCGACAAATGACGAAATTATCCCTGGTGCGGTTTTTCTATGTTAATTTTCTGTCCAACACTTCTTCATCCTCACATAATTAATAAGGAAATTAATTATTCGGAGGCCTAAACGAAGGAATTTGGCTAAATTCCCGTGATCCCGGGTTTGTGCCCCGAGTACAATTTCTGGGGCCGTTTCCAATCAACCTGCCAAATTTCGGCCTATTCCTACACTGTCGCGACAAATGACGAAATTGCCCCTAGTGCGATTTTTCTTTTTAAATTTTCTGTCCAACACTTCTTCAACCTGACATAATTAATATGAAAATTAATTATTCGGAGGCCTAAACGAAGGAATTTGGCTAAAATCTCGTGATCCCGGGTCTGCACCTCGAGTCCAATTTCTGGGGCCGTTTCCAATGAAATTGCCAAATTTCGGCCCATTCCGACAACGTCACAACAAATGACAAAATTGCCCCTCGTGCGGTTTTGCGTCGTTAATTTTCTGTCCAACACTTATTCAGCCTGAAATAATTAATACAGAAATTAATTATTCGGGGGCTAAAAAGAAGGAATTTGGCTAAAATCCCATGATCCCGGGTCTGTGCCCCGAGTCCAATTTATAGGGCCGTTTTCAATCAACCTTCCAAATTTCGGCCCATTCCGACACCGTCGCGACAAATGACGAAATTTCCCCTGGTACGATTTTTATTTTAAAATTTTCTGTCCAACACTTCTTCAGCCTGACATAATTAATACGAAAATTAATTATTCGGAGGCCTAAACGAAGGAATTTGGCTAAATCCCGGACCCGTGCCCAGACTCCAATTTCTGGGGCCGTTTCCAATCGGGCTGCCAAATTTTGGACCATTCCGACACCGTCGTGACAAATGATAAAATTGCCCCTGGTCCGATTTCGCGTTGTTAATTTTTTGTCAAACACTTCGTGAACCTGGCATAATTAATACGGAAATTAATTATTCGAAGACCTAAACGAAGGAATTTGGCTAAAATCCCTTGATCCCGGTCCGTACCCCGAGTCCAATTTCTGCGGCCGTTTCCAGTCAACCTGCCAAATTTCAGCCCATTCCGATACTGTCACGACAAATGACAAAATTGCCCCTGGTACGGTTTGGAAATTAATTATTCAGAGGCCTAAACGTTGGAATTTGGCTAAAATCCCATGATCCCAGGTCTATGCCCTGAGGCCAATTTTTGGGGCCGTTTCTAATCAACTTGCCAAATTTTAGCCCATTCCGACACCGTCGCGACAAGTGACGAAATTGCCCCTGTGCGGTTTTGCGTTGTTAATTTTCTGTCCAACACTTCTTCAACCTGACATAATTCGCACGAAAATTAATTATTCGGAGGTCGAAACGAAGGAATTTGGCTAAAATCCCATGATCCTGGGTTTGTGCCCTGAGTCCAATTTCTGGGGCCATTTCCAATAAACCTGCCAAATTTCGGCATATTCCAACACCGTCGGGACAAATGACAAAATTGTCCCTAGTGCGGTTTTTCTTGTTAATTTTCTATCCAACACTTCTTCAACCTGACATAATTAACACAAATTAATTATTCGGAGGCCTAAACGAAGGAATTTGGCTAAAATCCTGTGACCCCGGTTCTGTGCCCCGAGTCTCATTTCTCGAGCCGTTTCCAATCAACCTTCCAAATTTCGTCCCATTCCGACACCGTCGCGACAAATGACTAAATTGCCCTTGGTGCGATTTTTCTTTTTAAATTTTATGTCCAACACTTCTTCAATCTGACATAATTAATACGAAAATTAATTATTCGGAAGCCTAAACGAAGGAATTTGGTCAAAATCCCGTGATCTCGGGTCTGTGCCCCGACTCCAATTTCTGGGGGCGTTTCCAATCAACCTACCAAATTTCGGTCCATTTCGACAATGTCGCAACAAATAACAAAATTACCCCTGGTGCGGTTTTGTGTTGTTAATTTTCTGTCCAACACTTCTTCAACCTGACATGATTAATACGAAAATTAATTATTCGGAGGCCTAAAAGAAGGAATTTGGCTAAAATCCCGTGATCCCGGGTATGTGCCCCAAGTCCAATTTCTGGGGCCGTTTCCAATAAACCTACCAAATTTCAATCCATTCCGACACCGTCGCGACAAATGACGAAATTGCCCCTGGTGCGGTTCTTCTTTGTTAATTTTCTGTCCAACACTTCTTCAACATGACATAATTAATACAAAATTTAATTATTTGGAGGCCTAAACGAAGGAATTTGGCTAAAATCCCGTGGTCCCGGGTCTATACCCCGAGTCCAGTTTCTAGGGCCGTTTCCAATCAACCTGCCAAATTTCAGTCCATTTCGACACCGTCGTGACAAATGATGAAATTGCCCCTAGTGTGGTTTTTCTTTGTTAATTTTATGTCCAACACTTCTCCATCCTCACATAATTAATATGGAAATAAATTATTCGGAGGCCTAAACAAAGAAATTTGACTAAAATCCCGTGATCCAGGGTCTGTGTCCCGAGTCCAATTTCTGGGGTCGTTTCCAATCAAACTGTCAAATTTCGGCCGATTCCGACACTGTCGCGATAAATGACGAAATTGACTCTGGTGCGATTTTTCTTTTTTAATTTTCTGCCCAACACTCCTTCAACCTGACATAATTAGTACGGAAATTAATTTTTCGGAGGCCTAAACGGAAGAATTTGGCTATAAATCCGTGATCCCGAGTCTGTACCCTGAGTCCAATTTCTGGGGCCGTTTCCAATAAACCTGCCAAATTTCGGCCCATTCCGACACCATCGCGACAAATGACAAAATTGCCTATGGTGCTATTTTTCCTTGTTAATTTTCTCTCCAACACTTCTTCAACCTGACATAATTAATATGGAATTTAATTATTCGGAGGCCTAAACGAAGGAATTTGGCTAAAATCTCGTGACCCCGGGTCTGTGGCCCAACGTAAATTTCTGGGGCCGTTTCCAATCAACCTGCCAAATTTCGGCCCATTCCGATACTGTTGCGACAAATGACAAAATTGCCCCTGATATGGTTTGGAAATTAATTATTCGGAGGCCTAAACGTAGGAATTTGGCTAAAATCTCATGATCCCGGGTCTATTTCCTGAGGTCAATTTCTGAGGCCGTTTCCAATCAACCTGCCAAATTTCAGCCCATTCCGACACCGTCACGGCAAGTAACGAAATTGCCCTTGGTGTGGTTTTGCGTTGTTAATTTTCTATCCAACACTTCTTCAACCTGACATAATTAGTATCGAAATTAATTATTCGGAGGCCGAAACGAAGGAATTTGGCTAAAATCTCGTAATCCCGAGTCTGTGTCCCGAGTCCAATTTTTGGGGCCATTTCCAACAAACCTGCCAAATTTCAGCTCATTCTAACACCGTCGCGACAAATGACAAAATTGCCCCTGGTGCGATTTTTCTTTGTTAATTTTCTGTTAAACACTTCTTCAGCCTGACATAATTAATACGAAATTAATTACTCGGAGGCCTAAACGAAGGAATTTGGCTAAAATCCAGTAATCTAGGGTCTGTGCCCCGAGTCCCATTTCCCGAGCCGTTTCCAATCAACCTGCCAAATTTTGGCCCATTCCGACAACGTCGCGACAAATGACGAAATTGCCCCCGGTGCAATTTTTCTTTTTAAATTTTCTATCCAACACTTCTTCAACCTGACGTAATTAACACGGAAATTAATTATTCGGAGGCCTAAACGAAGGAATTTAGCCAAAATCCCGTGATCCCGGGTCTGTGCCCCGACTCCAATTTCTGGGGCCGTTTCCAATCAACCTACCAAATTTCGGCCCATTCCGACAACGTCACGACAAATAATGAAACTACCCCTGGTGCGGTTTTGCGCTATTAATTTTCTGTTCAATACTTCTTCAACCTGACATAATTAATACGAAAATTAATTATTCGGAGGCCTAAACGAAGGAATTTGGCTAAAATCCCGTGATCCTGGGTATGTGCCCCGAATCCAGTTTCAGGGGCCGTGTCCAATCAATCTGCCAAATTTCGGCCCATTCCGACACCATCGTGACAAATGACGAAATTGCCCTCTGTGCGGTTTTTCTTTATTAATTTTTCTGTCCACCACTTCTTCATCCTCACATAATTAATTCGAAAATTATTTATTCGGAGGCCTAAACAATGGAATTTGGCTAAAATCCCATGATCCCACGTCTGTGCACCGAGTCCAATTTCTGGGGCAGTTTCCAATCAACCAGCTGAATTTTAGCCCATTCCGACACCGTCGCGACAAATGACGAAATTTCCCCTGGTGCAGCTTTTCTTTGTTAATTTTCTGTCCAACACTTTTTCAACCTGACATAATTAATATGGAAATTAATTATTCGGAGGCCTGAACGAAGGAATTTGGCTAAACTCTCGTGATCCAAGGTCAGTACCCCGAGGCCAATTTCTGGGGCCGTTTCCAATCAACCTGGCGAATTTCGGCCAATTTCGACAACGTCGCGACAAATGACGAAATTGCCCCTGGTACAGTTTTGCGTTGTTAATTTTCTGTCCAACACTTCTTCCGCCTGACATAATTAATACAGAAATTAATTCTTCGGAGGTCTAAACGAAGGAATTTGGTTAAAATCTCGTGATCCCAAGGATCTGTCCCGAGTCCAATTTCTGGGGCCATTTCCAATCAACCTGCCAAATTTTGGCCCATTCCGACACCGTCGCAACAAATGACGAAATTACCCCTGGTACGGTTTTTCTTTGTTAATTTTCTGTCCAACACTTCTTCAACCTGACATAATTAGCACGGAAATTAATTATTCGTAGGCCTAAAGGGAGAAACTTAGCTAAAATCCCGTGATCCCGGGTTTATGCCCCGAGTCCAGTTTCAGGGGCCGTTTCCAATCAACCTGCCAAATTTCGGCCCATTTCGACATCGTTGCGACAAATGATGAAATTGCCCCTGGTGCGGTTTTTCTTTGTTAATTTTCAGTCCAACACTTCTTCATCCTCACATAATTATTACGGAAATTAATTATTCGGAGGCCTAAACGAAGGAATTTGGCTAAAGTCCCGTGATCCTGGGTCTGTTCCCAGAGTCCAATTTCTGGGGCCGTTTCCAATCAACCTGCCAAATTTCGGCCCCTTCCGACACCGTCGTGACAAATGACGAAATTACCCCTGGTGCGATTTTTCTTTTTAAATTTTCTGTGCAACACTTCTTCAACCTGACATAATTAATACGAAAATTATTTATTCAGAGGCCTAAACGAAGGAATTTGGCCAAAATTCCATGATCCCAGGTCTGTACCTTGACTCCAATTTCTGGGCCCGTTTCCAATCAGCCTGCCAAATTTTAGCCCATTCCGACAACGTCGCGACAAATGACAAAATTATCCCTGGTGCAATTTTGTGTTAATTTTCAGTCCAACACTTTTTTAACCTGATATAATTAATACGGAAATTAATTATTTGGAGGCCTAAAAGAAGGAATTTGGCCAAAATCCCTCGATCCCGGGTCTGTGCCCCGAGTCCAATTTCTGGAGTCGTTTCCAATCAACCTGCCAAATTTCAGCCCATTCCGACACCGTCGCGACAAATGACAAAATTGCCCCTGGTGCGATTTTTCTTGGTTAATTTTTTGTCCAACACTTCTTCAGTCTAGCATAATTAATACGAAAATTAATTATTCGGAGGCTTAAACGAAGGAATTTGGCTAAAATCCCGTGATCCCAGGTATGTGCCCGGAGTCGAATTTCTGGGGCCGTTTCCAATTAACCTGCCAAATTTCGGCCCATTCCGACATCGTCGTTACAAATATCAAAATTGCACCTGGTCTGATTTTGCGTTGTTAATTTTTTGTCAAAGACTTCTTCAACCTGACATAATTAACACGGAAATTAATTATTCGGAGGCCTAAACGAATGAATTTGCCAAAAATCCCTTGATTTCGAGTCCATACCCCGAGTCCAATTTCTGCGATCATTTCCAATCAACCTGCCACATTTCGGCCCATTCGGGCACTGTCACGACAAATGACAAAATTGCCCCTGGTGTGGTTTGAAAATTAATTATTCGGAGGCCTAAACGTGGGAATTTGGATAAAATCTCGTGATCCCGGGTCTATGCCCTGAGGTCAATTTCTGGGGCCGTTTCCAATCAACGTGCCAAATTTCAGCCCATTCCAACGCGTCGCGACAAGTAACGAAATTGCCCCTAGTGTGGTTTTGCGTTGTTAATTTACTATCCAACACTTCTTTAACCTGAAATAAGTAGTATGGAAATTAATTATTCGGAGGCCGAAATGAAGGAATTTGTCTAAAATCCCGTGATCCCGAGTTTGTGTCCCGAGTCCAATTTCTGGGACCGTTTCCAATCAACCTGCCAAATTTCAGCCCATTCCGACACCGTCGCGACAAATGACAAAATTGCCCCTGGTGCGGTTTTTCTTTGTTAATTTTCTGTTAAAAACTTCTTCAGCTTGACATAATTAATACGGAAATTAACTATTCGGAGGCCTAAACGAAGGAATTTGGCTAAAATCCCGTAATCTCGGGTTTATACCCCGAGTCCCATTTCTCGGGCCGTTTCCAATCAACCTGCTAAATTTCGACCCATTCTGTTAATGTCGCGACAAATGACGAAATTGCCCCCGGTGCAATTTTTCTTTCTAAATTTTCTATCCAACACTTTCTTCAACTTGACGTAATTAATACGGAAATTAATTATTCGGAGGCCTAAACGAAGGAATTTGGCGAAAATCCCGTGATCCCGGGTCTGTGCCCCGACTCCAATTTCTGGGGCCATTTCCAATCAACCTGCAAAATTTTGGCCCATTCCGACAACGTCGCGACAAATCACGAAATTACCCCAGGTACGGTTTTGCGTTGTTAATTTTCTGTTCAACACTTCGTCAATCAGACATGATTAATACGGAAATTAATTATTCGGAGGCCTAAACGAAGGAATTCAGCTAAAATCCTGTGATCCCGGGTATGTGCCCCGAATCCAGTTTCAGGGCTCGTTTCCATTTAACCTGCCAAATTTCGGCCCATTCCGACACCGTCGCGACAAATGACGAAATTACCCCTGGTGCGGTTTTTCTTTGTTAATTTTCTGTCCAACACTTCTTCATCCTCACATAATTAATACGAAAATTAATTATTCGGAGGACAAAACAAAGGAATTTGGCTAAAATCCCGTGATCCCGAGTTTGTGCACCGAGTCCAATTTCTGGGGTAGTTTCCAATCAACCTGCCAAATTTCGGACCATTCCGACACCGTCGTGACAAATGTCTAAATTTCGCCTGGTGTGGTTTTTCTTTGTTAATTTTCTGTCCAACACTTTTTCAACCTGATATAATTAATACGGAAATTAATTATTCGGAGGCCTGAACGAAGGAATTTGGCTAAAATCCCGTGATCCTGGGTCAGTACTCCTAGTCCAATTTTTGGGGCCGTTTTCAATCAACCTGGCAAATTTCGACCAGTTTCGACAAAGTAGCGACAAATGACGAAATTACCCATGGTACGGTTTTGCGTTGTTAATTTTTTGTCCAACACTTCTTCAGCCAGACATAATTAATATAGAAATTAATTATTCGGAGGCCTAAACGAAGGAATTTGGCTAAAATCCCGTGATCACAGGGCTATGCCCTGAGTCCAGCTTCTGGGGCCGTTTCCAATCAACCTGCCAAATTTCGCCCCATTCCGACACCGTCACGACAAATGACGAAATTATCCCTTGTACGATTTTTCTTTGTTAATTTTCAATCCAACACTTCTTCAACCTGACATAATTAGTACGGAAATTAATTATTCGTAGGCCTAAACGGAGGAATTTGGCTAAAATCCCGTGATCCCGGGTATGTGCCCTGAATCCAATTTCTGGGGCCGTTTCCAATCAACCTGCCAAATTTTGACCCATTCTGATACCGTCACGGCAATTGACGAAATTGCCCCCAGTGCGGTTTTTCTTTGTTAATTTTCTGTCTAACACTTCTTCAACCTCACATAATTAATACGAAAATTAATTATTCGGAGGCCTAAACGAAGGAATTTGGCTAAAATCCCGTGATCTAAGGTCTGTGACCTGAGTCCAATTTCTGGTGCCGTTTCCAATCGACCTGCCAAATTTTAGCCCATTCCGACAACGTCGCGACAAATGATGAAATTACCCCTAGTGCAATTTTTCTTTCTAAATTTTCTGTGCAACACTTCTTCAACCTGACATAATTAATACGAAAATTAATTATTCGGAGGCCTAAACGAAGGAATTTGGCCAAAATTTCGTGATCCCGGGTCTGTACCCCGACTCCAATTTCTGGGCCAGTTTCCAATCAGCCTGGTAAATTTCGGCCCATTCTGACAACGTCGCGACAAGTGACAAAATTACCCCTGGTGCGGTTTTGTGTTGTTAATTTTCTGTCGAACACTTCTTAAACCTGACATAATTAATCCAAAAATTAATTATTCGGAGGCCAAAAGGAAGGAATTTGGCTAAAATCCCTCGATCCCGGGTCTATGCCCCGAGTCCAATTTCTGGGGGCCATTTCCAATCAACCTGCCAAATTTCAGCCCATTCCGACACCGTCGCGATAAATGACAAAATTGCCCCTAGTGCGATTTTTCTTTGTTAATTTTCTGCCCAACACTTCTTCAGCCTGGCATAATTAATATGAAAATTAATTATTCGGATGCTTAAACGAAGGAATTTGGCTAAAATCCCGTGATCCCGAGTATGTGCCCCTAGTCCAATTTCTGGGGCTGTTTTTAATCAACCTGCCAAATTTGGCCCATTCCGATACCGTCGGGACAAATGAAGTAATTGCCCCTGGTGCGGTTCTGCGTTGTTAATTTTCTGTCCAACGCATCTTCAGCCTGACATAATTAATACAAAAATTAATTTTTCGGAGGCCAAAACGATGGAATTTATGTAAATCCCGTGATCCCGGGTCTGTGCACCGAGTCCAATTTCTGGGGCCCTTTTCATTGGACCTGCCAAATTTCGGCCCATTCCGACACTATCGCGACAAATGACAAAATTTCCCCTGGTGTGGTTTTTCTTTGTTAATTTTCTGTCCAACACTTCTTCAACCTGACATAATTAATACGAAAATTAATTATTCGGAGGCCTAAACGAAGGAATTTGGCTAAAATCCTGTGATCCCGGGTCTGTGCTTCGAGTCTAGTTTCTGGGGCCGTTTCCAATCAACCTGCCAAATTTCGGCCCATTCCGACGCTGTCGCAACAAATGACGAAAATGCCTCTAGTGCAGTTTTTCTTTGTTAATTTTCTGTCCAACACTTCTTCATCCTCACATAATTAATACGGAAATTAATTATTCGGAGGCCTAAACGAAGGAATTTGGCCAAAATCCCATGATCCCGGGTCTGTGCCCCGAGTCCAATTTCTGGGGCCGTTTCCAATCAACTTGCCAAATTTCGGCCTATTCCGACACTGTCGCGGCAAATGACGAAATTGCCCCTGGTGCGATTTTGCGTTGTTAATTTTCTGTCCAACACATCTTCAACCTAACATAATTAATACGAAAATTAATTATTCGGAGGCCTAAACGAAGGAATTTGGCTAAAATCCCGTGATCCCGGGTCTGTGCCCCGAGTCCAATTTCTGGGGCCGTTTCCAAATACCTGCCAAATTTCGGCCCATTCCGACACCGTCGTGACAAATGACGAAATTACCCCTGGTGTGATTTTTCTTTTTAAAATTTCTGTGCAACACTTCTTCAACCTGACCTAATTAATACGAAAATTATTTATTCGGAGGCCTAAATGAAGGAATTTGCCCAAAATTCCGTGATCCCGTGTCGGTACCTTGACTCCAATTTCTAGGCCCATTTCCAATCAGCCAGCCAAATTTCAGCCCATTCCGACAACGTCGCGACAAATGACAAAATTACCCCTGGTGCGGTTTTGTGTTAATTTTCTGTCCAACATTGTTTTATCCAGACATAATTAATATGAAAATTAATTATTTGGAGGCCTAAAAGAAGGAATTCAGCTAAAATCTGTTGATCCCGGGTCTGTGCCCCGAGTCCAATTTCTGGGGCCATTTCCAATCAACCTGCCAAATTTCGGCCCATTCCGACAACGTCACGACAAATGACAAAATTACCTTTGGTGCGGTTTTGTGTTGTTAATTTTCGGTCCAAAGCTTCTTCAACCTGACATAATTAATTCGAAAATTAATTATTCGGAGGCCTAAACGAAGGAATATGGCTATAATCCCTTGATAGCGGATCTGTGCCCCGAGTCCAATTTCTGGGGCCGTTTCCAATCAACCTGCCAAATTTTGGTCCATTCCGACACCGTCGCGACAAATGACAAAATTGCCCCTGTTGCAGTTTTTCTTTGTTAATTTTTTGTCCAACACTTCTTCAGCCTTACATAATTAATACGAAAATTATTCGGAGGCCTAAACAATGGAATTTGGCTAAAATCCCGTGATCCCTGGTATGTGCCCCGAGTCCAATTTCGGGGCCGTTTCCAATCAACCTGTTAAATTTCACCCCATTCCGACACTGTCGCTACAAATGAAGAAATTGCCCCTGGTGCTGTTCTGCGTTGTTAATATTCTGTCCAACACATCTTCAGCCTGACATAATTAATACAGAAATTAATTATTCAGAGGCCTAAACGAAGGAACTTAGCTAAAATCCCGTGATCCCGGGTCTGTGCCCCGTGTCCAGTTTCTGGGGCCGTTTCCAATCAACCCGCCAAATTTCTGCCCATTCCGACACCGTCACGACAAATGATGAAATTGCACCTGGTACTGTTTCGCGTTGTTAATTTTCTGTCCAACACTTCTTCAGCCTGACAAAATTAATACGGAAATTAATTATTTGGAGGCCTAAACGATGGAATTTAGCTTAAATCCCGTGATCCTGGGTCTGTGCCCCGAGTCCATTTCTCGGGCCGTTTCCAATAAACATGCCAAATTTCGGCCCATTCCGACACCGTCGCGACAAATGACGAAATTGCCTCTGGTACGATTTTTCTTTGTCAATTTTCTATCCAACACTTCTTCATATTCACATATTTAATATGGAAATTAATTATTCGGAGGCCTAAACGAAGGAATTTGCCTAAAATCCCGAGTCTTTGCCCCGATTCCAATTTCTCCGGCCGTTTCCAACAAACCTACCAAATTAAGTCTCGTTCCGACACCGTCGCGACAAATGAAAAAATTTCCCTTGGTGCGATTTTTCTTTGTTAATTTTGTGTCCAACACTTCTTCAAACTGACATAATTAATACGGAAATTAATTATTCGCAGGACAAAATGAAGGAATTTGGCTAAAATCCCATGATCCGGGGACTGTGCCCCGAATCCAATTTCTGGTGTCGTTTCCAATCAACCTGTCAAATTTCGGTCCATTTCGACACCATCGCCACGAATGACAAAATAGCCCCAGGTGCGGTTTTGCGTTGTTAATTTCCTATCCAACACATCTTCAACCGGACATAATTAATACGAAAATTAATTATTCGGAGGCCTAAACGAAGGAATTTGGCTAAAATCCCGTCATCCTGGGTATGTGCCCTGAGTCTAATTTCTGGGGCCGTTTCCAATCAACCTGCCAAATTTCGGCTCATTCCGACACCGTCGTGACAAATGACGAAAATGCCCCCGGTACGGTTTTTTTGTTAATTTTCTGTCCAACACGTTTTCATCCTCACATAATTTATACGGAAATTATTTACTCGGAGGCCTAAACGAAGGAATTAGGCTAAAATCCCGTGGTCCCGGGTCTGTGCCCCGAGTCCAATTTCTGGGGCCATTTCCATCAACCCGCCAAATTTCAGCCCATTCCGACACCGTCGCGACAAATGACAAAATTGACCCTGGTGCGATTTTGCGTTGTTAATGTTCTGTCCAACACATCTTCAACCTAACATAATTAATACGGAAATTAATTATTCGAAGGCCTAAACGAAGAAATTCGGCTAAAATCCCCTGATCCCGGGTCTCTGCCCTGAGTCCGATTTCTGGGGCCGTTTCCAATTAACCCGCTAAATTTTGGCCCATTCCGACACCGTCGCGACAAATGACAAAATTGCCCGTGGTCCTATTTTTCTTTGTTAATTTTCTGTCCAACACTTCTTCATCCTCATATAATTAATCTGGAAATTAATTATTCGGAGGCCTAAACGAAGGAATTTGGCTAAAATCCCGTGATCTCGGGCTTATGCCCCGAGTCCAATTTCTCAGGCCATTTCCAATCGACCTGCCAAATTTGGGCCCGTTCCGACATCGTCATGACAAATGACAAAATTTCCCCTGGTGCGGTTTCTCGTTGTTAATGTTCTGTCCAACACATCTTCAACCTGACATAATTAATATGGAATTTAATTATTCGGAGGCTTAAACAAAGGAATTTGCCTAGAATCCCGTGATCCCGGGTCTGTGCCCCGAGTTCAGTTTCTCGGCCAGCTTCCAATCAATATGCCAAATTAAGGCCCATTCCGACACCGTCGCGACAAATGAGGAAATTTTCCTTGGTGCGGTTTTTCTTTGTTAATTTTTTGTCCAACACTTCTTCAACCTGACATAATTAATACAAAAATTAATTATTCGGAGGCCTAAATGAAGGAATTTGGCTAAAATCCCGTGATCCCGGGTCTGTGCCTCGAGTCCAGTTTCTAGGGCCATTTTCAATCAACCAGCCAAATTTCGACCCATTCCTACATCGTCGCAATAAATGATAAATTTGCCCCTAGTACGGTCTTGCGCTATTAATTTTCTGTCCAACACATCTTCAGCCTGACATAATTAATGCGAAAATTTATTATTCGGAGGCCTAAACGAAGGAATTTGGCTAAAATTCTGTGATCTCAGGTGCATGCCCCGAGTCCAATTTCTGGGGCCATTTCCAATCAACCGGTCAAATTTCGGCCCATTCCAACACCGTCGTGACAAATGACAAAATTGCCCCTGCGACGGTTTGGAAATTAATTATTCGGAGGCCTAAATGAGGAAATTTGGCTAAAATCCCATGACCCCGGATCTGTGCCCCGAGGCCAATTTCTAGGGTCGTTTCCAATCAACCTGCCAAATTTCGGCCCATTCCGACACCATCGCGACAAATAACGAAATTGTCCCTGGTGCTATTTTTCTTTGTTAATTTTCTGTCCAACACTTCCTCAACCTGACATAATAAATACGAAATTTAATTATTCAGAGGCCTAAGCGAAGGAATTGGTCTAAAATCCCGTTATCCCGGGTCTGTTCCCCGAGTCCAATTTCTGGGGCTGTTTCCAGTCAACCTACCAAATTTCGGCCCATTCCGACACCGTCGCGACAAATGACAAAATTACCCCTGGTGCTGTTTTGCTTTGTTAATTTTCTGTCCAACACATATTCAACCTGACATAATTAATACGGAAATAATTATTCGGAGGCCTAAACTAAGGAATTTGGCTAACATCCCGTGATCCTGGATCTGTACCTCGAGTCCAATTTCTCGAGCCGTTTCCAATCAACCTGCCAAATTTCGGCCCATTCCGGCACCATCGTGACAAATGATAAAATAGACCCTGGTGCAGTTATTCTTTGTTAATTTTCTGTGCAACACTTCTTCAGCCTGACATAATTAATACGAAAATTAATTATTCGGAGGCCTAAACGAAGGAATTTGGCTAAAATCCCGCGATCCCGAGTTTGTGCCCCGTGTCCAATTTCTAGGGCCGTTTCCAATCAACCTGCCAAATTTCGGCCCATTCCGACACCGTCGCGACAAATGACTAAATTACCCCTGGTGTGGTTTTTCTTTGTTAATTTTCTGTCCAACACATCTTCAACCTCACATAATTAATACGAAAATTAATTATTCGGAGGCCTAAATAAAGGAATTCGGCTAAAATCCCGTGATCCCGGGTCTGTGCCCCGAGTCCAATTTCTGGGGCCGTTTCCAATCAGCCTGCCAAATTTTGGTCTGTTTCGACACCGTCGCGACAAATGACGAAATTTCCCCTGGTGCGGTTTTCTTTGTTAATTTTCTGTCCAACACTTCTTCAACCTGTCATAATCATTACAGAAATTAATTATTCGGAGGCCTAAACGTTGGAATTTGGCTAGAATCCCATGATCCTGGGTCCGTACACTGAGTCCAATTTCTCTAGCCGTTTCCAATTAACCTGTCAAATTTCGGCCCATTCCGACACCGTCGCGACAAATGACAAAATTGCCCCTGGTGTGGTTTTGCGTTGTTAATTTCTGTCCAACACATCTTCAACCTGACAAAATTAATACGGAAATTAATTATTCGGAGGCCTAAACGAAGGAATTTGGCTAAAATCCCATAATCCTGGGTATGTGCCCGAACTCCAATTTCTCGGGCCATTTCCAATCAACCTGCCAATTTTCGACCCATTCTGACACCATCGCAACAAATGAC
The DNA here is from genome assembly GCF_002742605.1 of Olea europaea var. sylvestris. Lineage (NCBI taxonomy): Eukaryota > Viridiplantae > Streptophyta > Magnoliopsida > Lamiales > Oleaceae > Olea > Olea europaea. The sequence goes on along the minus strand of NC_036253.1, from coordinate 15,976,615 downwards.
GAAATTGCCCTCGGTGCGATTTTGCGTTGTTAATTTTATGTTCAAAACTTCTTCAACCTGACATAATTAGTACGAAAATTAATTATACGGAGGCCTAAATGAAGGAATTTGGCTAAAATCTCGAGTTTGTGCCCCGAGTCCAATTTCTAGGGCTGTTTCCAATAAACCTGCCAAATTTTGGCCCATTCTGACACCGTGACGACAAATGACAAAGTTACCCTGGTAAGGTTTTTCTTTCTTAATTTTCTGTCAAATACTTCTTCAGCCTGAGATAATTAATACGAAAATTAATTATTTTGTGGCCTAAATGAGGGAATTTGGTTAAATCCCGTGATCCCGGGTCTGTGCCCTGAGTCCAATTTTTGGGGCCATTTCCAACCAACCTGCCAAATTTCGGCCCATTCCGACACCTTCGCGACAAATTCGAAATTGCCCTTTGTGCGGTTTTTCTTTGTTAATTTTTTGTCCAACACTTCTTCAACTTGACATAATTAATATGAAAATTTATTATTCGGAGGCCTAAACGAAGGAATCTGGCTAAAATCCCATTATCTTGGGTCTGTGCCTCGTGTCCAATTTCTGGGGCCGTTTCCAATCGACCTGCGAAATTTCGGCACATTTCGACACCGTCGTGACAAATGACAAAATTGCCCCCGGTGTGGTTTTACGTTGTTAATTCTCCGTCCAACACATCTTCAACCCGACATAATTAATACGAAAATTAATTATTTGGAGGCCTAAACGAAGGAATTTGGCTAAAATCCCGTAAACCAGGGTCTGTGCCCCGAGTCCAATTTCTAGGGCCGTTTCCAATCAACCTGCCAAATTTCGGCCCATTCCGACACCGTCACGACAAATGTCAAAATTTCCCCTGGTGCGGTTTTTCTTTGTTAATTTTCTGTAAAACACTTCTTCAGCCTGACATAATTAACACGGAAATTAATTATTCGGAGGCCTAAACGAAGGAATTTGGCAAAAATCCCGTGATCCTAGGTATGTACCCCGAGTCAAATTTCTGGGGCCGTTTCCAATCAACCTGCCAAATTTTGGCCCACTCCGACACCGTGGCGACAAATGACAAAATTGTCCCTGGTGTGATTTTGCGTTGTTAATTCTCCATCCAACACATCTTCAACCTGACATAATTAATATGAAAATTAATTATTCGGAGGCCTAAACGAAGGAATTTGGCTAAAATCCTGTGATCCATGGTCTGTGCCCCAAGTCCAATTTTTGGGGCTGTTTCCAATCAACCTGCCAAATTTCGGCCCATTCCGACACCGTTGCAACAAATGACGAAACTGCCGCTTGATTGGTTTTGCGTTGTTAAATTTTTGTCCAACACTTCTTCAACCTGACATAATTAGTACGGAAATTAATTATTTTGAGCGATCCCAGGTCTACACCCCGGGTTCGATTTCTGGGGCAGTTTCCAATAGACCTGCCAAATTTCAGCCGATTCCGACACCGTAGCGATAAATGACGAAATTGCTCCTGGTACGGGTTTTGTTTGTTAATTTTCTGTCCAACACTTTTTCAGCTTGACATAATTAAAACAGAAATTAATTATTCGGAGGCCTAAACGAAGGAATTTAGCTAAAATCCCGTGATCCCGAGTATGTGCCCCGACTCCAATTTCTCGGACCGTTTCCAATCAACCGGTCAAATTTTGGCCCATTCTGACACCGTCACGACAAATGACAAAATTACCTGGGTGCAGTTTTTCTTTCTTAATTTTCTGTCAAATACTTCTTCAGCCTGAGATAATTAATACGAAAATTAATTATTCGGAGGCCTAAACGAGGGAATTTGGTTAAAATCCCGTGATCCTAGGTCTGTGCCCTGAGTCCAATTTTTGGAGCCATTTCCAACCAACCTGCCAAATTTCGGCCCATTCCGACACCTTCACGACAAAAGTCGAAATTGCCCTTTGTGCGGTTTTTCTTTGTTAATTTTCTGTCCAACACTTCTTCAACTTGACATAATTAATACGGAAATTTATTATTCGGAGGCCTAAACGAAGGAATTTGGCTAAAATCCCGTTATCCTGGGTCTGTGCCTCGTGTCCAATTTCTGGGAACGTTTCCAATCGACCTGCGAAATTTCAGCACATTCCGGCACCGTTGGGACAAATGATAAAATTGCCCCTGGTGTGGTTTCGCGTTGTTAATTCTCCGTCCAACACATCTTCAACCCGACATAATTAATACGAAAATTAATTATTTGGAGGCCTAAACGAAGGAATTTGGCTAAAATCCCGTGATCCCGGGTCTGTGCCCCGAGTCCAATTTCTGGGGTCGTTTCCAATCAACCTGCCAAATTTCGGTACATTACAACACCATCCTGACAAATGACAAAACTGCCCCTGGTACGGTTTGCGTTGTTAATTCTCCGTCCAACACATCTTCAACCCGACATAATTAATACAAAAATTAATTATTTGGAGGCCTAAACAAAGGAATTTGACCAAAATCCCGTGATCCCGGGTCTGTGCCCCGAGTCCAATTTCTGGGGCCGTTTCCAATCAACCTGCCAAATTTCGACCCAATCCGACACCATAGCGTCAAATGACAAAATTGCCCCAGGTGCGATTTTTCTTTGTTAATTTTCTGTCCATTTCGACACCATCACAACGAATGTCGAAATTGTCCTTCGTGGGTTTTTCTTTGTTAATTTTCTGTCCAACACTTCTTCAGCCTGACATAATTAATACAGAAATTAATTATTCGGAGGCCTAAATGAAGGAATTTGGCTAAAATCCCATGATCCAGGGTATGTGCCCCACCTCCAATTTCTCGGGCCGTTTCCGATCAACCTGCCGAATTTCGACCCATTCCGACACCGTCACGACAAATTTCGAAATTTTCCGTGGTGCGGTTTTTCTTTGTTAATTTTCTGTACAACACTTCTTCAGCCTGACATAATTAATACGGAAATTAATTATTCGGAGGCCTAAACGAAGAAATTTGGCTAAAATCCCGTGATCCCAGGTATGTGCCCCGAGTCCAATTTCTGGGGCCGTTTCCAATCAACCTACCAAATTTTGGCCCACTCCGACACCGTCGCGACAAATGACAAAATTGCCCCTGGTGCGATTTTGCGTTGTTAATTCTCCGTCCAACACATCTTCAACCTGCACATAATTAATACAAAATTTAATTATTTGGAGGCTTAAAAGAAGGAATATGGCTTAAATCCCGTGATCTAGGGTCTGTGCCCCAAGTCCAATTTCTGGGGCCGTTTCCAATCAACCTGCCAAATTTCGGCCCATTCCGACACCGTCGCGACAAATGACGAAACTGCCGCTGGATTGGTTTTGCATTGTTAATTTTTTGTCCAACACTTCTTCAACTTGACATAATTAGTACGGAAATTAATTATTTTGAGCGATCCTAGGTCTACACCCCAACTTCAATTTCTGGGACAGTTTCCAATAGACCTGCCAAATTTCGGCCCATTCCGACACCGTAGCGATAAATGACGAAATTGCCCCTGGTACGGGTTTTGTTTGTTAATTTTTTGTCCAACACTTTTTCAGCCTGACATAATTAATACGGAAATTAACTATTCGGAGGCCTAAATGAAGGAATTTAGCTAAAATCCCATGATCACGGGTATGTGCCCCAACTCCAATTGCTCGGACCGTTTCAAATCAACCTGCCAAATTTCGGCCCATTCCGACGCCATCACGACAAATGACGAAATTGCCCCTGGTGTAGTTTTTCTTTGTAAATTTTCTGCCCAACACTTCTTCAACCTGACATAATCAGTACGGAAATTAATTATTCGGAGGCATAAACGAAGGAATTTGGCTACAATTCCGTGATCCTGGGTCTTTGCCCCGAGTCCAATTTTTGGGGCTGTTTCCAGTAAACCTGTCAAATTTCGACCCATTCTGACACCGTCGCGTCAAATGACAAAATTGCCCGAGGTGTAGTTTTTCTTTGTTAATTTTCTGTCCAACACTTCTTTAGCCGGACATAAGTAATACGAAAATTAATTATTAGGAGGCCTAAACAAGGGAATTTGGCTAAAATCCCGTGATCCCAGGTCTGTGCCTTGAGTCCAATTTTTGGGGTCGTTTCCAACCAACCTGCCAAATTTCGGCTCATTCCGACACCATCACAACAAATGTCGAAATTTTCCTTGGTGGGTTTTTCTTTTTTAATTTTCTATCCAACACTTCTTCAACTTGACATAATTAATATAGAAATTAATTATTCAGAGGCCTAAACGAAGGAATTTAGCTAAAATCCTGAGATCCAGGGTCTGTGCCCCGAGTCCAATTTCTGCGGCCATTTCCAATCAACTTGCCAAATTTCGGCCCATTCCGACATCGTCGCGACAAATGACGAAATTGGCCCTGGTGCAGTTATTTTTTGTTAATTTTTTGTCCAACACATCTTCAACCTGACATAATTAATACGAAAATTAATTAGTCAGAGGCCTAAACGAAGGAATTGGCTAAAATCCCGTGGTCCCGGGTCTATGCCCCTAGTCCAATTTCTAGGGCCGTTTCCAATCAACCTGCCAAATTTCGGCCCATTCCAGCACCGTCGCGACAAATGAAGAAATTTCCCCTGGTGTGGTTTTTCTGTCCAACACTTCTTCAGCCTGACATAATTAATACGGAAATTAATTATTCAGAGGCCTAAACGAAGGAATTCGGCTAAAATCCCGTGATCAAGGGTATGTGCCCCAACATCAATTTATCGGGCCGTATCCAATCAACTTGCTAAATTTCGGCCCATTCGAACACCGTCGCGTCAAATCACGAAATTGCCTCTGGTATGATTTTTTTTATTAATTTTCTGTCCAACACATCTTCAACCTGACATAATTAATACGGCAATTAATTATTCGGAGGCCTAAAGGAAGGAATTTGGCTAAAATCCCGTGATCCCGGGTCTGTGCCCCGACTCCAATTTCTCGGGCCGCTTCCAATCAACCTGCCAAATTTTGGCCCATTCCGACACCGTCACGAGAAATGTCGAAATTTCCCTTGTTGCGATTTTTCTTTGTTAATTTTCTGTCCAACACTTCTTCAGCCTGACATAATTAATACGGAAATTAATTATTCAGAGGCCTAAACGAAGGAATTTGGTTAAAATCCCATGATCTCGGGTATAAGCCCCGAGTCCAATTTCTGGGGCCGTTTCCAATCAACCTGCCGAATTTCGGCCCACTCCGACACCGTCGCGACAAATGACAAAATTGCCCCTGGTGCGGTTTTACGTTGTTAATTCTCCGTCCAACATATCTTCAACCTGACATAATTAATACAAAAATTAATTATTCGAAGGCTTAAACGAAGGAATTTGGCTAAAATCCTATGATCCAGGATCTGTGCCCCTAGTCCAATTTCTGGGGCCGTTTCAAATCAACCTGCTAAATTTTGGCCCATTCCAACACCGTCGCGACAAATTGGGAAATTGCAACTGGATTGGTTTTGCGTTGTTAATTTTCTGTCCAACACTTCTTCAGCCTAACATAATTAGTACAGAAATTAATTATTTTGAGCGATCCCAGGTCTGAGCCCCGAGTCCGATTTCTGGGGCAGTTTCCAATAGACCTGCCAAATTTCGGCCCATTCCGACACCGCAGTGACAAATGACGAAATTGTCCCTGGTGTGGGTTTTGTTTGGTAATTTTCTGTCCAACACTTTTCAGCCTGACATAATTAATACAGAAATTAATTATTCGGAGGCCTAAATGAAGGAATTTGGCTAAAATCCCGTGATCCCGGGTATGTGGCCCGACTCCAATTTCTCGGGCCGTTTCCAATCAACCAGCCAAATTTCGGCCCATTTCGACGTTGTCGCGATAAATGACGAAATTGCCCCTGGTGCAATTTTTCTTTGCAAATTTTCTGTCCAACACTCCTTCGACCTGACATAATCAGTACGAAAATTAAATATTCGGAGGCCTAAACGAAGGAATTTGGCTAAAATCCCATGATCCTGGGTCTGTGCCCCGAGTCCAATTTCTGGGGCCGTTTCCAGTAAACCTGTCAAATTTCGGTCCATTCCGACACCGTCGCGTCAAATGACAAAATTGTCCTAGGTGCAGTTTTTCTTTGTTAATTTTCTGTCCAACACTTCTTCCGCATGACATAATTAATACGAAAATTAATTATTAGGAGGCCTAAATGAGGGAATTTGGCTAAAATCCCGTGATCCCGGGTTTGTGCCCTGAGCCCAATTTTTGGGGCCATTTCCAACCAACCAGCCAAATTTCGGCCCATTCCGACACCGTTGCAACAAATGTGAAAATTGCCCTTGGTGGGTTTTTCTTTGTTAATTTTCTGTCCAACACTTCTTCAACTCGACATAATTAATACGGAAATTAGTTATTCGGAGGCCTGAACGAAGGGATTTGGTAAAAATCCCATTATCTCGAGTTTGTGCCCCGAGTCAAATTTCTGGGGCCGTTTCCAAACAACCTGCCAAATTTCGGCCCACTCCGACACCGTCGCGACAAATGACAAAATTGTCCCTGGTGCAGTTTTGCGTTGTTAATTCTCCGCCCAACACATCTTTAACTAACATAATTAATACGAAAATTAATTATTCGGAGGCCTAAACGAAGGAATTCGGCTAAAATCCTGTGATCCAGGGTCTGTGCCCCGAGTCCAATTTCTGGGGCCGTTTCCAATCAACCTGCCAAATTTCGGCCCATTCCGACATCGTCGCGACAAATGACAAAATTGTCCCTGGTGCAGTTTTGCGTTGTTAATTCTCCGCCCAACACATCTTTAACTAACAAAATCCCGTGATCCCGGGTCTGTGCCCCGAGTCCAATTTCTGGGGCCGTTTCCAATCAACCTGCCAAATTTCGGCCCATTCCGACATCGTCGCGACAAATGACTAAATTGCCCCTCGTGCGGTTATTTTTTGTTAATTTTCTGTCCAACACATCTTTAACCTGACATAATTAATACGAAAATTAATTAGTCGGAGGCCGAAACGAAGGAATTTGGCTAAAATCCCGTGGTCCCGGGTCGGTGCCCCGAGTCCAATTTCTGGGGCCGTTTCCAATCAACCTGCCAAATTTCGGTCCATTCCGACACCGTCGCGACAAATGAAGAAATTTCCCCTGGTGCAGTTTTTCTTTGTTAATTTTTTGATCAACACTTCTTCAGCCTGACATAATTAATACGAAAATTAATTTTCGGAGGCCTAAACGAAGGAATTTGGCTAAAATCCCGTGATCCAGGGTATGTGCCCTGACTCCAATTTCTCGGGCCATTTCCAAACAACCTGCCAAATTTTGGCCCATTCCTACACCGTCGCGACAAATGACGAAATTGCCCTTCGTGTGGTTTTTTTGTTAATTTTCTATCCAACACATCTTCAACCTAATATAATTAATATGAAAATTAATTATTCGGAGACCTAAAGGAAGGAATTTGCCTAAAATCTCGTGATCCCAGGTCTGTGCCCCGACTTCAATTTCTCGAACCGTTTCTAATCAACCTGCCAAATTTCGGTACATTCCGACACCGTCACGACAAACGACGAAATTTCCCTTCGTGCGGTTTTTCTTTGTTAATTTTCTATCCAACACTTCTTCAGGCTGACATAATTAATATGGAAGTTAGTTATTCGGAGGCTTAAACGAAGGAATTTGGCTAAAATCCTGTAATCCCGGGTATGTGCCTCGAGTCCAATTTCTGGGGTCGTTTCCAATCAACCTGCCAAATTTCGCCCCATTCGGACACCGTCACGACAAACGACGAAATTGCCCCTGGTGCAGTTTTTCTTTGTAAATTTTCTGTCCAACACTTCTTCAACCTGACATAATTATTACAGAAATTAATTATTCGGAGGCCTGAGCGAAGGAATTTCGCAAAAATCCCGAGATCCTGGGTCTGTACCTTGAGTCTAATTTCTGGGGCCATTTCCAGCCAACCAGCCAAATTTCGGCACATTCCGACACCGTCACGACAAATGACAAAATTGCCCCTGGTGCAGTTTTTCTTTGTTATTTTTTTGTCCAACGCCTTTTCAACCTGACATAATTAATGCAGAAATTAATTATTCGGAGGCCTGAAAGAAGGAATTTGGCTAAAATCCCCTGAACCCGGGTATGTGCCCCGACTCCAATTTCTCGGGCCGTTTCCAATCAACCAGCCAAATTTTGGCCCATTCCGACACCTTCGTGACAAATGATGAAATTGCCCCTGGTACGATTTTTCTTTGTAAATTTTCTGTCCAACACTTCTTCAACCTGACATAATTATTACGAAAATTATTTATTCGAAGGCCTAAACGAAGAAATTTGGCTAAAATTCCGTGATCCTGGATCTGTGCCCCGAGTCCAATTTCTTGGGCCGTTTCCAATCAACCTGCCAAATTTCGACCCATTCCGACACCGTCTTGACAAATGACAAAATTGCCTCTGGTGCGGTTTTGCGTTGTTAATTTTCTGTCCAACACATCTTAAGCGTGACATATTTAATACGGAAATTAATTATTCGGAGGCCTAAACGAAAGAATTTGGCTAAAATCTCATGATTCCAGGTCTGTGCCCCGAGTCCAATTTCTGGAGCCGTTTCCAATCAACCTGCCAAATTTCGGTCCATTTCGACATCGTCATGACAAATGACGAAATTGTCGCTGGTGCGATTTTGCATTGTTAATTTTCGGTCCAACACATCTTCGACCTGACATAATTAACATAGAAATTAATTATTCGGAGGCCTAAACGAAGGAATTTGGCTAAAATCCAGTGATCCCGGATCTATGCTCCGAGTCCAATTTCTAGGGCCATTTCCAATCAACCTGCCAAATTTTGGTCCATTCCGACACCGTCTTGACAAATGACGAAAATGCCTTTGGTACGGTTTTGCGTTGTTAATTTTCTGTCCAACACATCTTCGGCCTGACATAATTAATACGGAAATTAATTATGCGGAGGCCTAAAGGAAGGAATTTAGCTAAAATCCCGTGATCTCGGGTATGTGCCCCGACTCCTATTTCTTGGGCCGTTTCCAATCAACCTGCCAAATTTCGGCCCATTCCGACGCCGTCGCGATAAATGACTAAATTGCGCGCAGTGTAGTTTTTCTTTGTAAATTTTATGTCCAACACTTCTTCAACCTGACATAATCAGTATGAAAATTAATTATTCGGAGGCCCAAACGAAGGAATTTGGCTGAACTCCCGTGATCTTGTGTCTGTGCCCCGAGTCCGATTTCTAGGGCATTTCCAGTAAACCTGTCAAATTTCGGCCCATTCCGACATCGTCGTGTCAAATGACAAAATTGCCCCTGGTGCGGTTTTTCTTTGTTAATTTTTTGTCCAACACTTCTTCAGCCTGCCATAATTAACACGAAAATTAATTATTAGGAGGCCTAAATGAGGGAATTTGGCTAAAATCCCGTGATCCTGGGTCTATGCCCTGAGTCCAATTTCTGGGGCCGTTTCCAACCAACCTGCCAAATTTCGGCCCATTCCGACACCGCCGCAACAAATGACGAAATTGCCCCTGGTGGGTTTTTCTTTGTTAATTTTCTATCCAACACTTCTTCAACTTGACATAATTAATACGGAAATTAATTATTCGAAGGCCTAAACGAAGGAATTTGGCAAAAATCTCGTTATCCCGGGTCTGTGCCCCGAGTCCGATTTCTAGGGCCGTTTCCAATCAACCTGCCAAATTTCGGCCCAATCCGACACCGTCGCGACAAATGACAAAATTACCCCTGGTGCGGTTTTGCGTTGTTAATTCTCCGTCTAACTCATATTAAACCTGATATAATTATTACAAAAATTAATTATTCGGAGGCCTAAACCAAGGAATTCTGCTAAAATCCTATTACCCCGGGTCCGTGCCCCGAGTCCAATTTCTATGGCCGTTTCCAATCAACCTGCCAAATTTCGTCCAATTCCGACACCGTCGCGAAAAATGACGAAATTGCCGCTGGTGCGGTTTTTCTTTGTTAATTTTCTATTGAACACATCTTCAACCTGACATAATTCATACGAAAATTAATTAGTCGGAGGCCTAAACGATGGAATTTGGCTAAAATCCCGTGATCCCGGGACTGTGCCCCGAGTCCAATTTCTGGGGCCGTTTTCAATCAACCTACCAAATTTCTGCCCATTCCAACATCATCGCGATAAATGATGAAATTTCCCCTAGTGCGGTTTTTCGTTGTTAATTTTCTATCCAACACTTCTTCAGCCTGACATAATTAATACGAAAATTAATTATTCGGAGGCCTAAACGAAGGAATTTGGCTAAAATCCCGTGATCCTGGCTATGTGCCCCGACTCCAATTTCTAGGGCCGTTTCCAATCAACCTGCCAAATTTCGGCCCATTCCGACTCCGTCGCGAAAAATGACAAAATTGCCCCTGGTGTAGTTTTTCTTTGTTAATTTTCTGCCCAACACATCTTCAACTTGACATAATTAATACGAAAATTAATTATTCGAAGGTCAAAACGAAGGAATTTGGCTAAAATCTCGTGATCCCGGGTCTATGCCCCGAGTCCAATTTATGGGGCCGTTTCCAATCAACTGGCCAAATTTCCGTCCATTTAGACACCGTCGCAACAAATGACAAAATTGCCTCTGGTGCGATTTTTCTTTGTTAATTTTCTGTCCAACACTTCTTCAGCCTAACATAATTAATACGAAAATTAATTATTCGGAAGCCTGAACGAAGGAATTTGGCTAAAATCCCATGATTCGGGTATGTGCCCCACTCCAATTTCGCAGGCCGTTTCCAATCAACATGCCAAATTTCGGCCCATTCCGACACCACTGCAACAAATGACGAAATTGCCCCTGGTGTGATTTTTCTTTGTTAATTTTCAGCCCAACACTTCTTCAATCTGACATAGTTAATATGGAAATTAATTATTCGGGGGCCTAAACGAAGGAATTTGGTTAAAATCCAGTGATCACGGGCGTGTGCCCCGAGTCCATTTTCTGGAGCCATTTCCAATCAACCCGCCAAATTTCGGCCCATTCTGTCACCATCTTGAGAAATGACAAAATTGCCCTTGGTGCGATTTTGCGTTGTTAATTTTCTATCCAACACATCTTAAGCCCGACATAACTAATACGGAAATTAATTATTCAAGGGCCTAAACGAAGGAATTTGGCTAAAATCTAGTGATCGCGGGTCTGTGCCCCGAGTCCAATTTCTGGAGCCGTTTCAAATCAACCCTCCAAATTTCAACCCATTCCGTCATCATCTTGAGAAATGACAAAATTGCCCTTGGTACGATTTTGCGTTGTTAATTTTCTACCCAACACATCTTAAGCCCGACATAATTAATACGGAAATTAATTATTCATAGGCCTAAATGAAGGAATTTGGCTAAAATCCCGTGATCCTGGGTCGGTGCCTCGAGTCCGATTTCGCAGGCCGTTTCCAGTCAACATGCCAAATTTCGGCCCATTTCGACACTGCCATGACAAATGACGAAATTGCCCCTGGTCCAATTTTTCTTTGTTAATTTTCAGTCCAACACTTCTTCAACCTGACATAATTAATACGGAAATTAATTATTCGGGGGCCTAAACGAAGGAATTTGGCTAAAATCCAGTGATCGTGGGTCTGTGCCCCGAGTCCAATTTCTGGCGCCGTTTCCAATCAACCCGCCAAATTTCGGCCCATTCCGTCACCGTCTTGAGAAATGACAAAATTGCCCTTGGTACGATTTTGCGTTGTTAATTTTCTGTCCAACACATCTTAAGCCCGACATAATTAATACGGAAATTAATTATTCGAAGGCCTAAACGAAGGAATTTGGCTAAAATCCCGTGATCCTGGATCGGTGCCCCGAATCTGATTTCACAGGCCGTTTCCAATCAACCCGCCAAATTTCGGCCCATTCCGACACCGCCGTGACAAATGACGAAATTGTCCCTGGTCCAATTTTTCTTTGTTAATTTTCAGTCCAACACTTCTTCAACCTGACATAATTAATACGGAAATTAATTATTCGGGGGCCTAAACGAAAGAACTTGGTTAAAATCCCGTGATCGCGGGTCTGTGCCCCGAGTCCAATTTCTGGAGCCATTTCCAATCAACCCGCCAAATTTCGGTCCATTCCGACACCGCCGTGACAAATGACGAAATTGTCCTTGGTCCGATTTTTCTTTGTTAATTTTCAGTCCAACACTTCTTCAACCTGACATAATTAATACGGAAATTAATTATTCGGGGGCCTAAATGAAGGAACTTGGCTATAATCCCGTGATCGCGGGTCTGTGCCCCGAGTCCAATTTCTGGAGCCATTTCCAATCAACCCGCCAAATTTCGGCCCATTCCGACACCGTCGTAACAAATGACAAAATTGCCCTTGGTACGATTTTTCTTTGTTAATTTTCTATCCAACACTTCTTCAACCTGACATAATTAATACGAAAATTAATTATTCGAAGGCCTAAACGAAGGAATTTGGCTAAAATTCCGTGATCCCGGGTCTGTGCCCTGAGTCCAATTTCGGGGGCCATTTCCAATCAACCTGCTAAATTTCGGCCCATTCCGACACTGTCCCGACAAGTGACGAAATTACCGCTGGTACGGTTCTGCGTTGGTAATTTTCTATCCAACACATCTTCGGCCTGACATAATTAATACTGAAATTAATTATTCGGAGGCCTAAACGAAGGAATATGGCTAAAATCAAGCGATCCCTTGTCTGTGCCCCAAGTCAAATTCCTGGGGCTGTTTCCAATCAACCTGTCAAATTTCGGTCCATTTCGACCGCGTCTTGACAAATGACAAAATTGCCTCTGGTGCGGTTTTACGTTGTTAATTTTCTGTCCAACACATCTTAAGCCTGACATAATTAATACGAAAATTAATTATTCGAAGACCTAAATGAAGGAATTTGTCTAAAATCCCGTGATCCCGGGTCTGTGCCCCGAGTCCAATTTCTGGAGTAGTTTCCAATCAACCTGCCAAATTTCGGCCCATTCCGACACCATCGTGACAAATGATGAAATTATCGCTGGTGCGGTTCTGCGTTGTTAATTTCTGTCCAAGACATCATCGGCCTGATATTATTAATACGAAAATTAATTATTCGGAGGCGTAAACGAAGGAATTTGGCTAAAATCCCGTGATCCCGGGTCAGTGCCCTGAGACCAATTTCTAGAGCCATTTCCAATCAACCTGCCAAATTTCGGTCCATTTCGACACCGTCGCGACAAATGACGAAATTGTCGCTCGTGCGGTTTTGCGTTGTTAATTTTCTGTCCAAAACATCTTCGGCCTGACATAATTAATACAGAAATTAATTATTCGGAGGCGTAAACGAAGGAATTTGGCTAAAATCCCTTGATCCCGGGTCAGTGCCCCGAGTCCAATTTCTCGAGCGGTTTGCCAAATTTCGGCCCATTCCGACATCGTCGCGACAAATGACGAAATTTTCTCTGGTGCGATTTTTCTTTGTTAATTTTCTGTCCAACACTTCTTCAACCTGATGTAATCAATATGAAAATTAATTATTCGGAGGCCTAAACGAAGGAATTTGGTAAAAATCTCGCTATCCCGGGTCTGTACCCTGAGTCCAATTTCTGGGGCTGTTTCCAATCAACCTGCCAAATTTCGGTCCATTTCGACACCGTCGCGACAAATGACGAAATTGCCGCTGGTGTGGTTTTGCGTTGTTAATTTTGTTTCCAACACAACTTCGGCTAGACATAATTAATACGGAAATTAATTATTTGGAGGCCTAAACGAAGGAATTTGGCTAAAATCTCGTGATCCCGGGTCTGTGCCCTGAGTCCAATTTTTGGATCCGTTTCCAATCAACCTGCTAAATTTCTACCCATTTCGACACCGTCACGACGAATGACGAAATTCCCCCTGGTGCGGTTTGGAAATTAATTATTCGGAGGCCTGAATGAGGAAATTTGGCTAAAATTTCATGATCCCAGGTCTGTGCACCGAGTCCAATTTCTGGGGCCGTTTCCAATCATGTTGCCAAATTTCATCCCATTCCGACACCATCGCGACAAATGACGAAATTGTCCCTGGTGCGATTTTTCTTTGTTAATTTTATGTCCAACACTTCTTCAACCTGACATAATTATTACGAAAATTAAATATTCGAAGGCCGAAACGAAGGAATTTTGCTAAAATCTCGTGATCCCGGGTCTGTACCCTGAGTCCAATTTCTGGGGCCGTTTCCAATCAACCTGCCAAATTTCTGCCCATTTCGAATCCGTCGCGACAAACGACAAAATTGCCCCTGGGGCGGTTTTGCGTTGTTAATTTTCTGTCCAACACATCTTTAACCTGACATAATTAGCACGAAAATTAATTATTCTGAGGCCTAAACGAAGAAATTTGGTTAAAATCCCGTGATCCCGGGTATGTACCCCGAGTCTAATTTCTAGGGCTATTTCCAATCAACCTGCGAAATTTTGGCCCTTTCCGACACCGTTGCGACAAATGACGAAATATCCGCTGGAGCGATTTTGCGTTGTTAATTTTCTGTCCAACACTTCATCAACCTAACATAATTAGTACGAAAATTAATTATTTGGAGCGATCCCGGGCCCGCGCCCTGAGTCCAATTTCTGGGGCCGTTTCCAATAGACCTGCTAAATTTCGGCCCATTACGACACCGTAGCGACAAATTACAAAATTGCCCCTGGTGCGGGTTTTCTTTTTTAATTTTCTATCCAACACTTTTTCAGCCTGACAAAATTAATACGAAAATTAATTATTCGGAGGCCTAAACGAAGGAATTTGGCTAAAATCCCGTGATCCCAGATATGTGGCCCGACTCCAATTTTTTTGGCCGTTACCAATCAACCTGCCAAATTTCGGCCCATTCCGACGTCGTCGCGACAAATGACGAAATTGCCCCTGGTGTAGCTTTTCTTTGTAAATTTTCTGTCCAACACTTCTTCAACCTGACATAATTAGTACGGAAATTAATTATTCGGAGACCCAAACGAAGGAATTTGGCTAAAATCCCGTGATCTCGGGTCAATGCCCCGCGTCCGATTTCTGGGGCCGTTTCCAGTAAACCTGTCAAATTTCGGCCCATTCCGACACCGTCACGTCAAATGATAAAATTGCCCCTGGTGCGATTTTTCTTTGTTAATTTTCTGTCCAACACCTTTTCAGCATGACATAAATAACACAAAAATTAATTATTCGGAGGCCTAAACGAGGGAATTTGGTTAAAATCCGATGATCCCAAGTCTGTGCCCTGAGTCCAATTTTTGGGGCCGTTTCCAACCAATCTGCCAAATTTCGGCCCATTCCGACACCGTCGCAACAAATGTCGAAATTGCCCCTAGTAGGTTTTTCTTTGTTAATTTTATGTCCAACACTTCTTCAACTTGACATAACTAATACGGAAATTAATTATTCGGAGGCCTAAACGAAGGAATTTGGCAAAAATCCCGTTATCCAAGTCTGTGCTCCGAGTCCAATTTCTAGGGCCGTTTCCAATCAACCTGCCAAATTTCAGCCCACTCCAACACCGTCGCGACAAATGACGAATTTACCCCTGGTGCAATTTTTCTTTGTTAATTTTGTGTTCAACACTTATTCGGCCTGACATAATTAATACGAAAATTAATTATTCGGAGGCCAAAACGAAGTAATTTGGCTTAAATCCCGTGATCCCGGGTCTGTACCCTGAGTCCAATTTTCGAAGCCGTTTCCAATCAACCTGCAAAATTTTGGCCCATTCCGACACCGTTGCGACAAATGACGAAATTGCCCTTGGTGCAGTTTTTTTTGTTATTTTGCTGTCCAACACATCTTCAACCTGACATAATTAATACGATAATTAATTAGTCGGAGGCCTAAATGATGGAATTTGGCTAAAATCCCGTGATCCCGAGTCTGTGCCCCGAGTCAAATTTCTGGGGCCGTTTCCGCTCAACCTGCCAAATTTCGGCCCATTCCGACATCGTCGCGACAAATGACGAAATTGCCCCTGGTGCGATTTTTTTTGTTAATTTTCTGTCCAACACATATTTAACTTGACATAATTAATACGAAAATTAATTAGTCGGAGGCCTAAACGAAGGAATTTGGCTAAATTCCCGCGATCCTTGGTCTGTACCCCGACTCCAATTTCTGGGGCCGTTTCCGCTCAACCTGCCAAACTTTGGCCCATTTCGACACCGTCGCGACAAATGATGAAATTTCCCCTGGTGCGGTTTTTCTTTGTTAATTTTCAGTCCAACACTTCTTCAACCTAACATAGTTAATACGAAAATTAATTATTCGGAGGCCTAAACGAAGGAATTTGGCTAAAATCCCGTGATCCTGGGTAAGTGCGCCGAGTACAATTTCTCGGGCCGTTTCCAATCAACCTGCCAAATTTCGACCCATTCCGACACCGTTGCAACAAGTGACGAAATTACCCCTCGTGCGATTTTTTTTGTTAATTTGCTGTCCAACACATCTTCAACCTGACATAATTAATATGAAAATTAATTAGTCGGAGGCCTAAATGATGGAATTTGGCTAAAATCCCGTGATCCCGAGTTTGTACCCTGAGTCAAATTTTTGGGGCCGTTTCCAATCAACTTGCCAAATTTCGGCCCAATCCGACACCGTCGCGACAAATAACGAAATTACCCCTGGTACAATTTTTCTTTGTAAATTTTCTGTCCAACACTTCTTCAACCTGATATAATTATTATGGAAATTAATCATTCAGAGGCCTAAATGAAGGAATTTGGCAAAAATCCCTTGATCCCGAGTCTATACCTTGAGTCCAATTTCTTGGGCCGTTTCCAATCAACCAGCCAAATTTCGGCGCATTCCGACACCGTCGCGAAAAATGACAAAATTGCCCCTAGTGCGGTTTTGCGTTGTTAATTTTCTGTCCAACACAACTTCAACCTGACATAATTAATACGAAAATTAACTACTCGGAGGCCTAAACGGAGGAATTTGGCTAAAATCTCATGATCCGGGGTTTGTGCCCCGAGTCCAATTTCTCGGGCTGTTTCCAATCAACCTGCCAAATTTCGGCCCATTCCGACACCGTCGCGACAAATGACGAAATTGCCCCTGGTGCAATTTTTCTATGTAAATTTTCTGTCCAACACTTCTTCAACCTAACATAATTATTACGGAAATTAATTATTCGGAGGTCTAAACAAAGGAATTTGGCTAAAATCCCATGATCCTGGGTCTGTGCCCCGAGTCCAATTTCTGGGACCGTTTCCAATCAACTTGGCAAATTTCGGCCAATTCCGACACCGTCTTGACAAATGACAAAATTGCCCATGGTGCGGTTTTGCGTTGTTAATTTTCTGTCCAGCACATCTTAAGCCTGACATAATTATTACGAAAACTAATTATTCGAAGGCCTAAACGAAGGAATTCTGCTAAAATCCCGTGATCTTGGGTCGGTGCCCCGAGTACAATTTCGCAGGACGTTTCCAATCAACCTGCCAAATTTCGGCCCATTCCGTTACCGCAGCGACAAATGACGAAATTGCCCCGGGCGTGATTTTTCTTTGTTAATTTTCTGTCCCACACTTCTTCAACCTGACATATTTAATACGAAAATTAATTATTCGAAAGCCTAAACGAAGGAATTTAGCTAAAATCCCGTGATCCTGGGTTTGGGCCCCGAGTCCAATTTCTGGAGCCGTTTCCAATCAACCTGCCTAATTTCGGCCCATGCTGACACCATCATGACAAATGACAAAATTGCCCCTGGTGCGATTTTTCTTTGATAATTTTCTGATCAACACCTCTTCAACCTGACATAATTAATCAAGAAACTAATTATTCGGAGGCCTAAACGAAAGAATTTGGCTACAATCCCGTGATCCCGAGTCTGTGCCCCGAGTCCAATTTTTGGAGCCGTTTCCATCAACCTGCCAAATTTCGGTCCATTCTGACACCGTCGCGACAAATGACGAAATTACCGCTGGTGTGGTTCTGCGTTATTAATTTTCTGTCCAAAACGTCTTCGGCCTGACATACTTAATACAGAAATTAATTATTGAGAGGCCCGAATGAAGGAATTTGGCTAAAATCCTGCGATCCCAAATCTGTGCCCCGAGTCAAATTTCTGGGGCCGTTTCCAATCAACCTGCCAAATTTCTGCACATTTCTGACACCGTCGCGACAAATGATGAAATTCCCACTGGTGCGATTTAGAAATTAATTATTCGGAGGCCTAAAAGAGGAAATTTGGGAAAAATCCCTTGATCCCGGGTCTGTGCCCCGAGTCAAATTTTTGGGGCCGTTTCCAATCAACCTGTCAAATTTCGGCCCAGTCCGACACCGTCGCGACAAATGACGAAATATCCCCTAGTGCGGTCTTTCTTTGTTAATTTTCTGTCCAGCAATTCTTCAGCCTGACATAATTAATACGAAAATTAATTATTCGGAAGCCTAAACGATGGAATTGGGCTAAAATCCCGTGATCCCGTGTATGTGCCCCGACTCCAATTTCTCGGCTCGTTTCCAATCAACCTGCCAAATTTAGGCCCATTCCGACCCCGTCGCGACAAATGACAAAATTGCCACTGGTGCAGTTTTTCGTTGTAAATTTTCTGTCCAACACTTCTTCAACCTGACATAATTATTACGAAAATTAATTATTCGGAGGCCTAAACGAAGGAATTTGGCAAAAATCCCATGATCCCGGGCCTATACCTTGAGTCCAATTTATGGGGCCGTTTCCAATCAACTTGCCAAATTTCGACCCATTCCGACACCGTCGCAACAAATAACGAAATTTCCCCTGGTGCAATTTTTTTTGTTAATTTTCTGTCCAACACATCTTCAACTTGGCATAGTTAATTCGAAAATTAATTTTTCGGAGGCCTAAACGAAGGAATTTGGCTAAAATCTTGTGATCCCAGGTCTATGCCCCGAGTCCAATTTCTGGGGCCGTTTCCAATCAACCTGCCAAATTTCGGCCCGTTCCGACACTGTTGCGACAAATGAAGAAATTGCCCCAGGTGCGATTTTTCTTTGTTAATTTTTTGTCCAACACGTCTTCAACCTGACATAATTAATGCGAAAATTAATTATTCAGAGGCCTAAACGAAGGAATTTGGCTAAAATCCAGTGATCCCGGGTCTATATCTCGAGTCCAATTTCTGGGGCCATTTCCAATCAACCTGTCAAATTTCGGCCCATTCCGACAACGTCGCGGCAAATGACGAAATTTTCCCTGGCGCGGTTTGGAAATTAATTATTCAGAGGCCTAAACGAGGGAATTTGGCTAAATCCCGTGATCCCGGGTCTGTGCCTTGAGTCCAATTTCTGGAGCCGTTTCCAATCCACTGCCAAATTTCTTCCCATTCCGACACCATCGCGAAAAATGACGAAATCACCCCTAGTGTGATTTTTCTTTGTTAATTTTTTGTCCAACACTTCTTCAACCTGACATAATAAATAGGGAAATTAATTATTCGGAGGCCAAAACGAAGGAATTTGGCTAAAATCCCGTGATCCTGGGTTTGTGCCCCGAGTCCAATTTCTGGGTTCATTTCCAATCAACCTGCCAAATTTCGGCCAATTCCGACACCGTTGCGACAAATGACAAAATTGCCCCGGGTGCGATTTTGCGTTGTTAATTTTCTGTCCAACACATCTTCAACCTGACATAATTAATAAGAAAATTAATTATTCGGAGGCCTAAACGAAGAAATTTGGCTAAAATCCCGAGATCCCGGGTCTGTACCCCGAGTCCAATTTCTCGGGCCGTTTCTAATCAACCTGCCAAATTTCGGCCCATTCTGACACCGTCGCAACAAATGACGAAATTCCCCCATGTGCAGTTTGTCTTTGTTAATTTTCTACCCAACACCTCTTCAACCTGACATAATTAATACGGAAATTAATTATTCGGAGTCCAAAAAGAAGGAATTTGGCTAAAATCCCGTGATCCCGGGTCTGTGCCCCGAGTCCAATTTTTTGGGCCATTTCCAATCAACCTGCCAAATTTCGGCCCATTCCGACACCGTCGCGACAAATGACAAAATTGCCCCTGGTGCGGTTTTGCATTGTTAATTTTCTGTCCAACACATCTTCAACCTGACATAATTAATACGAAAATTAATTATTCGGAGGCCTAAACGAAGGAATTTGGCTAAAATCCCGTGATCCCGGGTCTATGTCCCGACTCCAATTTCTGGGGCCATTTTCGGTCAACCTGCCAAATTTCGACCCATTCAAACACCGTCGCAACAAATCACGAAATTTTCCCTGGTGTTGTTTTTCTTTGTTACTTTTCCGTCCGACACTTGTTCAGCCTGACATAATTAATACGAAAATTAATTATTCAGAAGCCTAAACGAGGAAATTTTGCTAAAATCCCGTAATCCCGGGTCTGTGCCCCAAGTCCAATTTACGGGGCCGTTTCTAATCAACCTGCCAAATTTCGGCCCATTCCAACACCGTCGCGACAAATGTCGAAATTACCCCGGGTGCGGTTTTTCTTTGTTAATTTTCTGTCCAATACTTCTTCAACTTGACATAATTAATATGGAAATTAATTATTTCGAGGCCTAAACGAAGGAATTTGGGTAATAACCCGTTATCCCAGGTCTTTGCCCCGAGTCCAATTTCAAGGGCCGTTTCCAATCAACCTGCCAAATTTCGGCCTTATCCCAGGTCTTTGCCCCGAGTCCAATTTCAAGGGCCGTTTCCAATCAACCTGCGAAATTTCGGCCCATTCCGACACCGTCGCGACAAATGACAAAATTACCCCTGGTGCGGTTTTGCGTTGTTAATTTTTTGTCCAACACATCTTCAACCTGACATAATTAATATGAAAATTAATTATTCGGAGGCCTAAACGAAGGAATTTGGCTCAAATCCCGTGATCTCGTGTCTTTGCCCCGACTCCAATTTCTGGGGCCGTTTCCAGTCAACCTGCCAAATGTCGGCCCATTCCGACACCGTCGAGACAAATGTCGAAATTTTCCCTGGTGTGGTTTTTCTTGTTAATTTTCTATCCAACACTTCTTCAGCCTGACATAATTAATACGAAAATTAATTATTCGGAGGCCTAAACAAAGGAATTTGGCTAAAATCCCGTGATCCCGAGTCTGTGCCCCGAGTCCAATTTCTGGGGCCATTTCCAATCAGCCTGCCAAATTTCGGTCCATTCCGACATCGTCGCGACAAATGACAAAATTGCCCTCGGTGCGGTTTTGTGTTGTTAATTCTCTGTCCAACACATCTTCAACCTGACATAATTAATACAAAAATTAATTATTCGAAGGCCTAAGTGAAGGAATTTGGCTCAAATCCCGTGATCTCGGGTCTTTGCCCCCGACTCCAAGTTCTGGGGCCGTTTCCAATCAACCTGCCAAATTTCGGCCCATTCCGACATCGTCGCAACAAATGTCGAAATTTTCCCTGATGTGGTTTTTCTTTGTTAATTTTCTATCCAACACTTCTTCATCCTGACATAATTAATACAGAAATTAATTATTCGGAGGCCCAATAGAAGGAATTTGGCTAAAATCTCGTGATCTAGGGTCCACGCCCCGAGTCCAATTTCTCGGGCCGTTTCCAATCAACCTGCCAAATTTTGGCCCATTCCGACACCATCGCGACAAATGACGAAATTGCCCCTGGTGCAGTTTTTCTTTGTTAATTCTCTGTCCAACACTTCTTCAACCTGACATAATTATTACAGAAATTAGTTATTCGGAGGCCTAACCGAAGGAATTTGGCTAAAATCTCGTGATCCTGGGTCTGTAACCCGAGTCCAATTTTCGGGGCCGTTTCCAATCAACCTTCCAAATATCAGCCCATTTCGACACCGTCGCGTCAAATGACAAAATTGTCCCTGGTGCGATTTTGCATTGTTAATTTTCTGTCCAAAACATCTTCAACCTGACATAATTAATGCAAAAATTAATTATTCAGAGGCCTAAACGAAGGAATTTGGCTAAAATCCCTTGATCCCTGGTCTCTAGCTCGGGTCCAATTTCTGGGGTCGTTTCCAATCAACCTGCCAAATTTCGGCCCATTCCGACACCGTCGCTACAAATGACGAAATTCCCCCTGGTGCGGTTTGGAAATTATTTATTCGGAGGCCTAAACGAGGGAATTTGGCTAAAATCTCTGTAACTCGAGTCCAATTTCTGGGGCCATTTCCAATCAACCGCCACATTTCGTCCCACTCCGACACCATCGCGAAAAATGACGAAATCACCCCTGGTGTGATTTTTTTTTTTGTTAATTTTCTGTCCAACACTTATTCAACCTGACATAATAAATAGGGAAATTAATTATTCGGAGGCCAAAACGAAGGAATTTGGCTAAAATCCCGTGATCCTGGGTCTGTGCCCCGAGTCCAATTTCTGGGTTCATTTCCAATCAACCTGCCAAATTTCGGCCCATTTCGACACCGAAGGAATTTGGCTAAAATCCCGTGATCCTGGGTCTGTGCCCCGAGTCCAATTTCTGGGTTCATTTCCAATCAACCTGCCAAATTTCGGCCCATTCCGACACCGTTGAGACAAATGACAAAATTGCGCCGGGTGCGGTTTTGCGTTGTTAATTTTTTGTCCAACACATCTTCAACCTAACATAATTAATACGAAAATTAATTATTCGGAGGCCTACACGAAGAAATTTGGCTAAAATCCCGAGATCCCAGGTCTGTACTCCGAGTCCAACTTCTCAGGCCATTTCTAATCAACCTACCAAATTTTGGCCCATTCCGACACCGTCGCAACAAATGACTAAATTCCCCCATGTGCAGTTTGTCTTTGTTAATTTTCTGCCCAACACCTCTTCAACCTTACATAATTAATACGGAAATTAATTATTCGGAGTCCTAAAAGAAGAAATTTAGCTAAAATCCCGTGATCCCAGGTCTGTGCCCCGAGTCCAATTTCTGGGTCCGTTTCCAATCAACCTGCCAAATTTCGGCCCATTCCGACACCGTCGCGACATATGTCAAAATTGTCCCGGGTGCGGTTTTTCTTTGTTAATTTTCTGGCCAACACTTCTTCAACTTGACATAATTAATACGAAAATTAATTATTCGGAGCCTAAATGAAGGAATTTGGGTAATATCCCATTATCCCAGGTCTTGACCCCGAGTCCAATTTCTAGCGCCGTTTACAATCAACCTGCCAAATTTCGGCCCATTCCGACACCGTTATGACAAATGACAAAATTACTCCTGGTGCGGTTTTGCGTTGTAAATTCTTTGTCCAACACATCTTTAACCTGACATAATTAATATGAAAATTAATTATTCGGAGGCCTAAACGAAGGAATTTGGCTCAAATCCCATGATCTCGGGTCTTTGCCCCGACTTCAATTTTTGGGGCCATTTCCAATCAACCTGCCAAATTTCGGCCCATTCCGACACCGTCGCGACAAATGCTGAAATTTTCCCTAGTATGGTTTTTCTTGTTAATTTTTTGTCCATTCAGCTTGACATAATTATTACGGAAATTAATTATTCAGGGGCTTAAACGAAGGAATTTGGCTAAAATCCCGTGATCCCGGGCCTGTACCACGAGTCCAATTTCTAGGGCCGTTTCCAATCAACCTTTCAAAGTTCGGCCAATTCCGACAGCGTCGCGACAAATGACAAAATTGTCCCTGGTGCAGTTTTGCGTTGTTAATTTTCTGTCCAACACTTCTTCAACCTGACATAATTAATACGAAAATTAATTATTCGGAGGCCTAAACGAAGGAATTTGGCTAAAATCCCATGATCCCGGGTCTATGCCCAGAGTCCAATTTCGCAGGCCGATTCCAATCGACCTGCCAAATTTTGGCCCATTCCGACACCGTCGTGACAAATGACGAAATTGCCCCTGGTGCGGTTTTTCTTTGTTAATTTTCTGTCCAACACTTCTTCAACCTGACATAATCAATACGGAAATTAATTATTCGGGGGCTTAAATGAAGGAATTTGAATAAAATCCTGTGGTCCCGTGTCTGTGCCTAGAGTCCAATTTTTGGGGTCGTTTCCAATCAGCCTGCCAAATTTCGGACATTCTGACACCGTCGCGACAAATGAAAAAATTGCCCCTGGTGCGATTTTGCGTTGTTAATTCTCTGTTCAACACTTCTTCAACCTGACATAATTAATACAAAAATTAATTATTTAGAGGCCTAAACGAAGGAATTTGGATAAAATCCCTTGTTCCCGGGTCTGTGTCCCGACTCCAACTTCTAGGGCCGTTTCTGATCAACTTGGCAAATTTCGGCCCATTCCGACAATGTCGCAACAAATGACAAAATTGCCCCTGTGCGGTTTTGCGTTGTTAATTTTCTATCCAACACTTCTTCAATCTGACATAATTAATACGGAAGTTAATTATTCGGAGGCCTAAACAGAAGAATTTGGCCAAAATCCATTGATCCCGGGTCTGTGCCCCGAGTCCAATTTCTGGGGCCGTTTCCAGTCAACCTGCTAAATTTTGGCCCATTTCAACACCGTCGCGACAAATGAAAAAATTACCCCTGGTGCGGGTTTTCTTTATTAATTTTCTGTCCAACATTCTTCAGCCTGACATAATTAATTCGGAAATTAATTATTCGGAGGCCTAAAAAAGGAATTTGGCTAAAATCCCATGATCCCGGGTTTGTGCCTTGAGTCCAATTTCTGGGGTCGTTTCCAATCAGCCTACAAAATTTTGGCCCATTCCGATACCGTCGTGCAAATGACGAAATTGCCCCTGATGTGGTTTTGCGTTGATAATTTTCTGTCCACCACATCTTCAACCTGACATAATTAATACGAAAATTAATTATTCAAAGGCCAAAGCGATGGAATTTTACTAAAATCACATGATCCTCGGTCTTAGCACCAAGTCCAATTTCTGGGGCCATTTCTAATCAACCGGCCAAATTTCTGCCCATTTCGACACCATCGCGACAAATGACGAAATTTCCCATGGTGCGGTTTTTCTCTCTTAATTTTCTGTCCAACACTTCTTCAGCCTGACATAATTAATACGAAAATTAATAATTCGGAGACCTAAACGAAGGAATTTGACTAAAATCCCGTGGTCCCAGGTCTGTGCCCCGAGTCCAATTTCTCGGGCCGTTTCCAACCAACCTGCCAAATTTTGGCCCATCCGACACCGTCGTGACAAATGACAAAATTGCCCTTGGTACGATTTTTCTTTGTTATTTTTCTGTCCCACACTTGTTAAGCCGAACACAATTAATTCGAAAATTAATTATTCGGAGGCCTAAACGAAGGAATTTGGCTAAAATCCCGTGATCCCTGGAATATGCCTCGAGTTCAATTTCTGGGGCCGTTTCCAATCCACCTGCCAAATTTCGGCCCATTCCGACACCGTCGTGACAAATGACGAAATTTCCCCTGGTGCGATCTTTCTTTGTTAATTTTCTGTCCAACACTTCTTCAACCTGATATAATTAATACGAAAATTAATTATTCGGAGGCCTAAACGAAGGAATTTGGATAAAATCTCGTGATCCCGGGTATATGCCCCGATTCCAATTTCTGGGGCCGTTTCCAATCAACTTGCCAAATTTCAGCCCATTCCGACATCGTCGCGACAAATGACGAAATTGCCCCTGGTGTGGTTTGGAAATTAATTATTCATAGGCCTAAACGAGGGAATTTGTCTAAAATCCTGTGGTCCCGGGTCTGTGCCCCGAGTCCAATTTCTCGGGCCGTTTCCAACCAACCTGCCAAATTTTGGCCCATTCCGACACCGTTGCGACAAATGATAAAATTGCCCCTGGTAAGATTTTTCTTTGTTAATTTTCTGTCCCACACTTCTTCAGCTTGACACAATTAATTCGAAAATTAATTATTCGGAGGCCTAAATGAAGGAATTTGGCTAAAATCCCGTGATCCCGGGTATATGCCTCGAGTCCAATTTCTGGGGCCGTTTCCAATCGACCTACCAAATTTCGGCCCATTCCGACACCGTCGCGACAAATGACGAAATTTCCCCTGGTGCAATCTTTCTTCATTAATTTTCTGTCCAACACTTCTTCAACCTGACATAATTAATACGAAAATTAATTATTCGGAGGCCTAAACGAAGGAATTTGGCTAAAATCTGGTGATCCCGGGTATATGTCCCGAGTCCAATTTCTGGGGCCGTTTCCAATCAACTTGCCAAATTTCGGCCCATTCCGACGTCGTCGCGACAAATGACGAAATTGCCCCTGGTGTGGTTTGGAAATTAATTATTCATAGGCCTAAACGAGGGAATTTGTCTAAAATCCCGTGATCCAATGTCTGTGCCTCGAGTCCAATTTCTGGGGCCGTTTCCAATCAACCTACCAAATTTTGGCCCATTCCGGCACCGTCGTGACAAATGAAAAAATTGCCTTCGGAGCGGTTTTACGTTATTCATTTTCTGTCCAACACTTCTTCAACCTATCATAATTAATACGAAAATTAATTATTCGGAGGCCTAAACGAAGGAATTTGCCTAAAATCTCGTGATCCTGGGTTTGTACCCCGAGTCCAATTTCTCGGGCCGTTTCCACTCAACCTGCCAAATTTCGGCCCATTCCGACACCGTTGTGACAAATGATGAAATTGCCCCTGGTGCATTTATTCTTTGTTAATTTTCTGTCCAACACTTCTTTAGCCCGTCATAATTAATATGAAAATTAATTATTCGGAGGCCTAAAAGAAGGAATTTGGCTAAAATTCCGTGATCCAGGTTATGTGCCCCGAGTCCAATTTCTAGGGCCGTTTCCAATCAACCTGCCAAATTTCGGACCATTCCGACACCGTCGTGACAAATGACGAAATTGTCCCTGGGGCAGTTTTTCTTCGTTAATTTTCTGTCCAACAAATATTCAACATGACATAATTAATACGAAAATTAATTATTCGGAAGCCTAAACGAAGGAATTTGGCTAAAATCCTTGATCCCGGGTCTATGCCCCGATTCCAATTTCTGGGGTCGTTTCCAATCAACCTGCCAAGTTTCAGCCCATTCCGATACCGTCACGACAAATGACGAAATTGCCCCTGGTGCGGTTTTTCTTTGTTAATTTTCTATCCAACACTTCTTCAGCCTCAAGTAATTAATAAGGAAATTAATTATTCGGAGGCCTAAACGAAGGAATTTAGCTAAAATCAGATGAGCCCCGACTCCAATTTCTCGAGCCGTTTACAGTCAACCTGCCAAATTTCGGGCCATTCCGACAACCGTCACGACAAATGATGAAATTGTCCCTGGTGTAGTTTTTCTTTGTAAATTTTCTGTCCAACACTTCTTCAACCTGACATAATTATTACGAAAATTAATTATTCGGAGGCCTAAACGAAGGAATTTGTCTAAAATACCGTGATCCCGAGTCTGTACCCTGAGTCCAATTTCTCGGGCCGTTTTCGATCAACCTGCCAAATTTCGGCCCATTCCGACACCGTCGTGACAAATGACAAAAATGCCCCTGGTGCGGTTTTGCGATGTTAATTTTTAGTCCAACACATCTTCAACCTGACATAATTAATACGAAAATGAATTATTCGGAGGCCTAAACGAAGGAATTCGGATAAAATCCCATGATCCCAAGTATGTGCCCCGACTCCAATTTCTTGGGTCGTTTCCAATCAACCTGCCAAATTTCGGCCCATTGCAACACCGTCGCGACAAATGACGAAATTACCCCTGGGGCAATTTTGCGTAGTTAATTGTCGGTCCAACACTTATTGAACCTGACATAATTAGTACGGAAATTAATTACTCGGAGGCGCAAACGATGGAATTTGGCTAAAATCCCTTGATCCCGGGTATGTGCCCCGACTCTAATTTCTCGGGCCGGTTCCAATCAACCTGCCAAATAGGAATTTGGCTAAAATCCCGTGATCCTGTGTATATAACCTGAGTCCAATTTTTGGGGCCGTTTCCGATCAACCTGCCAGATTTCGGCCCATTCTGACACCGTCGTGACAAATGGCAAAACTGCCCCTGGTGCGATTTTGCGTTGTTAATTTTCTGTCCAACACGTCTACAACCTGACATAATTAATACGGAAATTAATTATTTGGAGGCCTAAATGAAGGAATTTGGCTAAAATCCCATGATCCCAGTTATGTACCCTGACTCCAATTTCTCGGGCCGTTTCCAATCAACCTGCCAAATTTCAGCCCATTCCGACACCGTCGTGACAAATCACGAAATTGCCCCTGGTGCAGTTTTTCTTTGTAAATTTTCTGTCCAACACTTCTTCAACCTGACATAATTATTACGAAAATTAATTATTCGGAGGCCTA
The DNA here is from genome assembly GCF_002742605.1 of Olea europaea var. sylvestris. Lineage (NCBI taxonomy): Eukaryota > Viridiplantae > Streptophyta > Magnoliopsida > Lamiales > Oleaceae > Olea > Olea europaea. The sequence goes on along the minus strand of NC_036253.1, from coordinate 15,948,437 downwards.
AATGAAGGAATTTGACGAAAATCCCGTGATTCCATGTCTGTACCCTGAGTCCAATTTCTGGGGCTGTTTCCAATCAACCTTCCGAATTTCGGCCCATTCCAACACCGTCGCGACAAATGACAAAATTGCCTCTGGTGTGATTTTACGTTGTTAATTTTCTGTTCAACACTTCTTCAACCTAACATAATTAATGGGGAAATTAATTATTCGGAGGCCCAAACAAAGAAATTTGGCTAAAATCCCATGATCTCAGGTCTCTCCTCGAGTCCAATTTATGGGGCCGTTTCTAATCAACCTGCCAAATTCTGCTTCATTCCGACACCGTCGCGACAAATGACAAAATTACCCCCTATGCGGTTTTGCGTTGTTAATTTCCTGTCCAACACATCTTCAACCTGACATAATTAATAAGGAAATTAATTATTCAGAGGCCTAAACGAAGGAATTTGGCAAAAATCATGTGATCCCGAGTTCATGTGCCAAGTCCAATTTTTGGGGCCGTTTCCAATCAACCTGCAAAATTTCGGCCCATTCCGACACCGTCGCGACAAATGACAATATTTCCCTTGATGCAGTTTTTCTCTGTTAATTTTCTGTCCAACACTTCTTCAGCCTGACATAATTAATACGAAAATTAATTATTCGGAGGCCTAAACGAAGGAATTTGGCTAAAATCCCGTGATCCCGGGTCTATGCCCCGAGTCCAATTTCTCAGGGTGTTTCCAGCCAATGTGCCAAATTTTGGCTCATTCCGACACCGTCGCGACAAATTAGTTTATTTTCTGTCCAACACATCTTCAACCTGACATAATTAATATGAGAATTAATTATTCGGAGGCCTAAACGAAGGAATTTGGCTAAAATCCCTTGATCCTGGGTGGCCCATTCCTACACCGTCACGACAAATGACAAAATTGCCTCTCGTGCGGTTTTGCGTTGTTAATTTTCTCTCCAACACATCTTCAACCTGACATAATTAATACAGAAATTAATTATTCGGAGGCCTAAACGAAGGAATTTGGCTAAAATCCTTTGATCCCGGGTGTGTGTCTCGAGTCCAATTCCTCAGGCCTGTTTCCAACCAACCTGCCAAATTTCGGCCCATTCCGACAACGTCGCGACAAATTACAAAATTGCCCCTGGTGCGATTTTGCGTTGTTAATTTTCTATCCCACACTTCTTCAACCTGATATAATTGATGAGGAAATTAATTATTTGGAGGCCTAAACGAAGGAATTTTGCTAAAATCCCGTGATCCCGGGTCTGTGCCTCGAGACCAATTTCTGGGGCCGTTTCCAATCAACCTGCCAAATTGCTGCAAATTCCGACACCGTCGTGACAAATGACGAAATTGCCCCTGGTGTGGTTTTTCTTTGTTAATTTTCTATCCAACACTCCTTCATCCCGACATAATTAATACGAAAATTAATTATTCGGAGGCCTAAATGAAGGAATTTGGCTAAAATCCCATTATCTCGGGTCTGTGCCTCGAGTCCAATTTCTAGGGACGTTTCCAATCAACCTGCCAAATTTCGGCCCATTTCGAAACCGTCGCGAGAAATGACAAAATTGCCCATGGTGCGATTTTGCATTGTTAATTTTCTGTCCAACACATCTTCAACCTGACATAATTAATATGAAAATTAATTATTCGGAGGCCTAAATGAAGGAATTTGGCTAAAATCCCGTGATCCCAGGTCTATGCCCCGAGTCCAATTTTTCGGGCCCTTTCCAATCAACCTGCCAAATTTCAGCCATTCCGACACCGTCGCGACAAATGACAAAATTTCCCCTAGTGCAGTTTTGCGTTGTTAATTTTCTGTCCAATACGTCTACAACCTGACATAATTAATACGGAAATTAATTATTCGGAGGCCTAAACGAAGGAATTTGGCTAAAATCCCATGATCTCGGTTATGTGTCCCGACTCCAATTTCTCGTGCCATTTCCAATCAACCTGCCAAATTTCAGCCCATTTCAACACCGTCGCGACAAATGATGAAATTGCCCCTGGTGCGGTTTTGCATTGTTAATTTTCGGTCCAAAACTTCTTCAACCTGACATAATTAGTACGAAAATTAATTATTCGGAGGCCTAAACGAAGGAATTTGGCTAAAATCCCGTGATCCCGGGTCTGTGCCCCGAGTCCAATTTTTGGGGCCGTTTCTAATCAACCTGCCAAATTTCGGCCTATTCCGACACCGTTACGGTAAATGGCGAAATTGCCCATGGTACGATTTTTCTTTGTTAATTTTCTATCCAACACTTCTTCAACCCGACATAATTAATACGAAAATTAATTATTCGGAGGCCAAAATGAAGGAATTTGGCTAAAATCCCGTGATCCCAAGCCTGTGCCTCGAGTCCAATTTCTGGGGCCGTTTCCAATCAACCTGCCAAATTTAGGCGCATTTTGACACCTTCGCGACAAATGACATAATCGCCCCTGGTGCGGTTTTGCGTTGTTAGTTTTCTGTCAAACACATGTTCAACCTGACATAATTAATACGGAAAAAAAATTATTCGGAGGCATAAACGAGGAATTTAGCTAAAATATCGTGACCCCGGGTCTGTACCCTGAGTCCAATTTCTAAGTCCGTCTCTAGTCAACTTGCCAAATTTTGGCCCATTACGACACCGTCGCAACAAATGACGAAATTTACCCTGGTGCAGTTTTTCTTTGTTAATTTTCTATCAACACTTCTTCAGCCTGACATAATTAATACGAAAATTAATTATTCGGAGGCCTAAACGAAGGAATTTGGCTAAAATCTCGTGATTTCGGGTCTGTACTCCGAGTCTAATTTCTGGGGCCGTTTCCAATCAACCTGCCAAATTTTGGCCCATTCCGACACCGTCGCGACAAATGAAAAAATTGCCCCTAGTGTGGTCTTGAGTTGCTAATTTTCTGTCCAACACATCTTCAGCCTGACATAACCCTGGTGCAGTTTTGCGTTGTTAATTTTCTATCCAACACTTCTTCAACTTGACATAATTAATACGAAAATTAATTATTTCGAGGCCTAAACGAAGCAATCCCGTGATCCCGGGTCTGTGGCCCGAGTCCAATTTCTCGGGCCATTTCCAATCAACCTGCCAAATTTCAGCCCACTCCCGTTGTTAATTTTCTATCCAACACTTCTTCAACTTGACATAATTAATACGAAAATTAATTATTTCGAGGCCTAAACGAAGCAATCCCGTGATCCCGGGTCTGTGGCCCGAGTCCAATTTCTCGGGCCATTTCCAATCAACCTGCCAAATTTCAGCCCACTCCCGTTGTTAATTTTCTATCCAACACTTCTTCAACTTGACATAATTAATACGAAAATTAATTATTTCGAGGCCTAAACGAAGCAATCCCGTGATCCCGGGTCTGTGGCCCGAGTCCAATTTCTCGGGCCATTTCCAATCAACCTGCCAAATTTCAGCCCACTCCCGTTGTTAATTTTCTATCCAACACTTCTTCAACTTGACATAATTAATACGAAAATTAATTATTTCGAGGCCTAAACGAAGCAATCCCGTGATCCCGGGTCTGTGGCCCGAGTCCAATTTCTCGGGCCATTTCCAATCAACCTGCCAAATTTCAGCCCACTCCCGTTGTTAATTTTCTATCCAACACTTCTTCAACTTGACATAATTAATACGAAAATTAATTATTTCGAGGCCTAAACGAAGCAATCCCGTGATCCCGGGTCTGTGGCCCGAGTCCAATTTCTGGGGTCGTTTCCAATCAACCAGCCAAATTTCGGCCTATTCCGACACCGTCGCAACAAATGACGAAATTGCCCCGGGTGCGGTTTTGCATTGTTGATTTTCTGTCCAACACATCTTCAACCTGACATAATTAATGTGGAAATTAATTATTCGGGGGACTAAACAAAGGAATTTGGCCAAATCCCGTGATCCCGAGTCTGTGCCCCGAGTCCAACTTCTGGGGCAGTTTCCAATCAACCAACTGAATTTCGGTCCATTTCGACATCGTCGTGACAATGACGAAATTTCCCCTGGTGTGGTTTGTCTTTGTTAATTTTTTGTCCAACACTTCTTCATCCTGACATAATTAATGCGAAAATTAATTATTCGGAGGCCTAAACGAAGGAATTTGGCTAAAATCTCGTGATTCCAGCTCTGTGCCCCTAGTCTAATTTCTGGGGTCGTTTCCAATCAACCTGCCAAATTTTGGCCCATTCCAACACCGTCGCGACAAATGACGAAATTGTCCCTGGTGCAGTTTTGCGTTGTTAATTTTTTGTCCAACACATCTTCAACCTGACATAATTAATAAGGAAATTAATTATTCGAAGGCCTAAATGAAGGAATTTAGCTAAAATCCCGTGATCCTGGGTCTGTGCCCCGAGTCCAATTGCTGGGGCCGTTTCCAATAAACCTGCCAAATTTTGGCCCATTCCGATACCGTCGCAACAAATGACAAAATTGCCCATGGTGCGGTTTGTCTTTGTTAATTTTCTGTCCAACACCTCTTCAACCTTTAGCCTGACGTAATTAATGCGGAAATTAATTATTCGGAAGCCTAAACGATGGAATTTGGCTGAAATCCCTTGATCCCGGGTCTGTGCCCTGAGTCCAATTTCTCGGGCTGTTTCCAATCAACCTGCCAAATTTTGGCCTATTCCGACACCGTCGCAACAAATGGCGAAATTTTCCTTGGTGCAGTTTGTCTTTGTTAATTTTCTGTCCAACACCTCTTCAACCTGACATAATTAATACGAAAATTAATTATTCGGAGGCCTAAACGAAGGAATTTGGGTAAAATCCCGTGATTCCAGGTTTGTACCCGGAGTCCAATTTCTGGGGCTGTTTCCAATCAACCTGCCAAATTTCGGCCCATTCTGACACCGTCGTGACAAATGACAAATTACCCATGGCGCAGTTTGGAAATTAATTATTCGGAGGCCTAAACGAGGGAATTTGGCTAATATCCCGTGATCCCGGGTCTATGCTCCGACTCCAATTTCTAGGGCCATTTCCAATCAACCTGCCAAATTTCGGCCCATTCCGACACTGTCGCAATAAACGACAAAATTACCCCTGGTACGGTTTTTCGTTGTTAATTTTATGTCCAACACATCTTCAGCCTGACATAATTAATACGAAAATTAATTATTCGGGGTCCTGAACGAAGGAATTTGGCTAAATTCCTGTGATCCCGAGTCTATGCCCCGACTCCAATTTCTGGGGCAGTTTCCAATCAACCTGCCAAATTTCTGCCCATTCCGACACCGTCGTGACAAATGACGAAATTGCCCCTAGTGCGGTTTTTCTTTGTTAATTTTCTGTCCAACACTTCTTCAGCCTGACATAATTAATACGAAAATTAATTATTCGGAGGCCTAAATGAAGGAATTAGGATAAAATCCCACGATCTCGGGTCTGTGCCCCGAGTCCAATTTATGGGACCGTTTCCATTCAACCTGCCAAATTTCGGCCCATTCGGATACCGTCGCGACAAGTGATGAAATTGCCCTTGGTGAGATTTTTCTTTGTTAATTTTCTGTCCAACACATCTTCAGCCTGACATAATTAATGTGGAAATTAATTATTCGGAGGCCTAAACGAAGGAATTTGGCTAAATCCCGTGATCCCGGGTCTGTACCCCGAGTCTAACTTCTGGGGCCGTTTCCAATCAACCAGCCGAATTTCGGTCCATTCCGACACCGTCGCAACAAATGACTAAATTTCCCCTGGTGTGGTTTTTCTTTATCAATTTTCTGTCCAATACTTCTTCAGCCTGACATAATTAATACGGAAATTAATTATTCGGAGGCCTAAACGAAGGAATTTGGCTAAAATCCCATGATTCGGGGTCCGTGCCCTAAGTCCAATTTTTGGGGTCGTTTCCAATCAACCTACCAAATTTCAGCCCATTCTGACACTGTCGCGACAAATGACGAAATTGTCCCTTGTGCGATTTTGGGTTGTTAATTTTCTATCCAACACATCTTCAACCTAACGTAATTAATGAGGAAATTAATTATTCGGAGGCCTAAACGAAGGAATTTGGCTAAAATCCCGTGATCCCGGGTCTGTGCCCCGAGTCCAATTTCTAGGGCTGTTTCCAATCAACATTCCAAATTTCGGCCTATTCCGACACCATCGCGACAAATGGCGAAATTTCCCCTGGTGCGGTTTGTCTTTGTTAATTTTCTAGTCCAACACCTCTTCAACCTGACATAATTAATAGGAAAATTAATTATTTGGAGGCCTAAATGAAGGAATCTGGCTAAAATCCCGTGATCCCGGGTCTGTGCCCCAAGTCCAATTTCTCGGGCTGTTTCCAATCAACCTGCCAAATTTCAGTCCATTCCCACACCGCGCGACAAATGATGAAATTTCCCCTGCTGCGGTTTGTCTTTGTTAATTTTCTGTCCAACATCTCTACAACCTGACATGATTAATAGGGAAATTAATTATTTGGAGGCCTAAATGAAGGAATTTGGCTAAAATCCCGTGATCCCGGGTCTATGCCCCGACTCCAATTTATCGGGCTATTTCCAATTAAGCTGCCAAATTTCGGCCCATTCTGACACCGTCGCGACAAATGACGAAATTGCCCCTGGTACGATATTTCTTTGTTAATCTTCTGTCCATCACTTCTTCAACCTGACATAATTAATACGAAAATTAATTATTTGGAGGCCAAAATGAAAGAATTAGGCTAAAATCCCGTGTTACTGGGTCTGTACCCAGAGTCCAATTTCTGGTACCGTTTCCAATCAACCTGCCAAATTTCGGCCCGTTTCGACATCGTTGCGACAAATGACGAAAATGCCCCTTGTGCAGTTTTTCTTTGTTAATTTTCTGTCCAACACTTCTTCAATCTGACATAATTAATATAGAAATTAATTATTCAGAGGCCTAAACGATGGAGTTTGGCTAAAATTCTGTGATCCCAGGCCTGTGCCCCGAGTTCAATTTCTGGGGCCGTTTCCAATCAACCTGCCAAATTTCAGCCCATTCCGACACCGTCACGACAAATGACAAAATTGGCCCTGGTGCGGTTTTGCCTTGTTAATTTTCTGTCCAACACATCTTCAACCTGACATAATTATGCGGAAATTAATTATTCGGAGGCCTAAACGAGGGAATTTGGCTAAAATCACGTGATCCCGGGTCTGTGCCCCGAGTCCAATTTCTCGGGCTGTTTCCAATCAACCAGCCAAATTTCGGCCCATTTCGACATTGTCGCGACAGATGACGAAAATGCCCTTGGTGCGGTTTTTCTTTGTTAATTTTTTGTCCAACACTTCTTCAACCGGACATAATTATTACAGAAGTTAATTATTAGGAGGCCTAAACAAAGGAATTCGGCTAAAAATCCCATGATCCCGGGTATGTGCCCCGACACCAATTCTCGGGCCGTTTCCAATCAACCTTCCAAATTTCGGCCCATTCCGACATCGTCATGACAAATGACGAAATTACCCCTGGTTCAGTTTTGCGTTGTTAATTTTCTGCCAAACACTACTTCAACATGACATAATTAGTACGGAAATTAATTATTCGGAGGCCCAAACGACGGAATTTGGCTAAAATCCCGTGATCCCGGGTCTGTGCCCCAAGTCCAATTTCTGTAGCCATTTCTAATAAACCTACCAAATTTCTCCCTGTTCCGACACCATCGCGACAAATTACAAAATTGAGCCTGGTGCAGTTTGTCTTTGTTAATTTTCCGTCCAACACCTCTTCAACCTGACATAGTTAATACGAAAATTAATTATTCGGAGGTCGAAACAAAGGAATTTGGCTAAAATCCCGTGATCTCGGGTCTGTGCCCCGGTTCCAATTTCTATGGCTGTTTCAAATCAAGCTGCCAAATTTCGGCCCATTCCGATGCCGTCGTGACAAATGTCAAAATTTCCCTTGGTACGGTTTTTCTTTGTCAATTTTCTGCCCAACACTTCTTCAGCCTGACATAATTAATACGGAAATTAATTATTCGGTAGCCTAAACGAAAGAATTTGGCTAAAATCCCGTGATCCCGAGTCTATGCCCCGAGTCCAACTTCTGGGGCCGTTTCCAATCTACCAACCGAATTTCGGTCCATTCCGACATCATCGCGACAAATGACGTAATTGCCCTTGGTGCAGTTTTGCGTTGTTAATTTCCTGTCCAACACATCTTCAGCTTGACATAATTAATGTGCAAAGTAATTATTCGGAGGCCTAAACGAGGGAATTTGGCTAAAATCCCGTGATCTCGGGTCTGTACCCCGAGTCCAATTTCTGGGGTCGTTTGCAATCAGCCTGCCAAATTTAGGCGCATTTCGACGCGTTCGTGACAAATGATATAATTGCCCCTGGTACAATTTTGCGTTGTTAATTTTCTATCAAACACATGTTCATCCTGACATAATTAATACGAAAATAAAATATTCGGAGGCCTAAATAAAGGAATTTAGCTAAAATCCCGTGATCCCGGGTCTCTACCCTGAGTCCAATTTCTGGGTCCGTTTCTAGTCAACTTGCCAAATTTCGGCCCATTCCGACACCGTCGCAACAAATGATGAAATTTTCCCTTGTGCGATTTTTCTTTGTTAATTTTTTGTCCAACACTTCTTCAGCCTGACATAATTAATACGAAAATTAATTATTCAGAGGCCTAAACGAAGGAATTTGGCTAAAATCCCGTTATTCCAGGTCTGTGCCCCGAGTCCAATTTCTGGGGCCATTTCCAATATACCTGCCAAATTTCGGCCCATTCTGACACCGTGGCGACAAATGACAAAATTGCCCATGGCGCGGTCTGGAAATTAATTATTCGGAGGCCTAAACGAGGGAATTTGGCTAAAATCCCGTGATCCCGGGTCTATGCCCCGTCTCCAATTTCTGGGGCTGTTTCCTATCAACCTGCCAAATTTCGGCCCATTCCGACACTGTCGCGATAAATGACAAAATTGCCCCTGGTACGGTTTTACGTTGTTAATTTTCTGTCCAACACATCTTCAGCCTGACATAGTTAATACGAAAATTAATTATTTGGGGTCCCAAATGAATGAGTTTGGCTAAAATCCCATGATCCCGAGTCTATGCCCCGACTCCAATTTCTGGGGCTGTTTCCAATCAACCTGCCAAATTTTGGCCAATACCGACACTGTCGCGACAAATGATGGAATTGCCCCTGGTGCGGTTTTTCTTTGTTAATTTTCTATCCAACACTTCTTCAACCTGACATAATTAATATGAAAATTAATTATTCGGAGACCTAAACGAAGGAATTTGGCTAAAATCCCGTGATCCCGAGTCTGTGCCTCGAGTCCAATTTCTGGGGCCGTTTCCAATCAACCTGCCAAATTTCGTCCCATTTCGACACCGTCGCGACAAATGACGAAATTGCCCCGGGTGCGATTTTTCTTTGTTAATTTTCTGTCCAACACTTCTTCAACCTGACATAATTAATACGAAAATTAATAATTCGGAGGCCTAAACGAAGGAATTTGGCTAAAATTCCGTGATCCCGAGTCTATGCCCCGAGTCCAATTTCTGGAGCCATTTCCAATCAACCTGCCAAATTTCGGCCCATTCTGACATCGTCGCGACAAATGACGAAATTGCCTCGGGTGCAGTTTTACTTTGTTAATTTTCTGTCCAACACATCTTTAGCCATACATAATTAATACGGAAATTAATTATTCGGAGGCCTGAACGAAGGAATTTGGCTAAAATCCAGTGATTCCGGGTCTGTGCCCCGAGTCCAATTTCTGGGATCGTTTCCAATCAACCTACCGAATTTTGGCCCACTCCGACACCGTCGCAACAAATGACGAAATTGCCCCTGTTGCGGTTTTGCGTTGTTAATTTTCTGTCCAACACATCTTTAACCTGACATAATTAATAAGGAAATTAGTTATTTGGAGGCCTAAATGAAGGAGTTTGGCTAAAATCCCATGATCTCGGGTCTATGCCCCGAGTCAAATTTCTTGGGCCGTTTCCAATAAACCTGCCAAATTTTGGCCCGTTCCGACACCGTCGCGAGAAATGGTAAAATTGCCCCTAGTGCGGTTTGTCTTTGTTAACTTTCTGTCCAACATCTCTTCAACCTGACATAATTAATGCGGAAATTAATTATTCGGAGCCCTTAACGAAGGAATTTGGCTAAAATCCCGTGATCTCGGGTCGATGCCCCGAGTCCAATTTCTCGAGCTGTTTCCAATCAACGTGCCAAATTTCGGTCCATTCCGACACCGTCGTGACAAATGACGAAATTTCCCCAGTTGCGGTTTGTCTTTGTTAATTCTCTGTCCAACATCTCTACAACCTGACATAATTACTAGGGAAATTAATTATTTGGAGGCCTAAGCAAAGGAATGTGGCTAAAATCCCGTGATCCCGTGTCTGTGCCCCGATTCCAATTTCTAGGGCTGTTTCCAATCAACCTGCAAATTTCGGCCCATTCCGACGCCTTCGTGACAAATGACGAAATTTCCCTTGGTGAGGTTTTTCTTTGCTAATTAGCTGTCCAACAATTCTTCAACCTGGCATAATTAATACGAAAATTAATAATTTGAAGGCCTAAACGAAGGAATTTAGCTAAAATTCCGTGATCCCGGGTCGATACCCCGAGTCCAATTTCTGGGGCCGTTTCCAATCAACCAGCCAAATTTCGGCCCATTCCGAAATCGTAGCGACAAATGACGAAATTGCCCCTGGTGCGGTTTTGCATTGTTAATTTTCTGTCTAACACATCTTCAGCCATACATAATTAATACGAAAATTAATTATTCGAAGGCCTAAACGAAGGAATTTGGCTAAAATCTCGTGATCCCGGGTCTGTGCCGCTAGTCCAATTTCTGGGGTCTTTTCCTATCAACCTGCCAAATTTCACCCCGTTCCGACACCGTCGCAAAAAATGACGAAAATGCACCTGGTGCGATTTTGCTTTGTTAATTTTATGTCCAACACATCTTCAACTTGACATAATTAATAAGAAAATTAATTATTCGAAGGCCTAAGCAAAGGAATTTGGCTAAAATCCTGTGATCCCGGGTTTGTGCCCCGTCTCCAATTTCTGGGGCCGTTTCCAATATACCTGCCAAATTTCAGCCCATTCCAACACCGTCGCGACAAATGGCAAAATTGCCCCTGGTACGATTAGTCTTTGTTAATTTTCTGTCCAACATTTCTTCAACCTGACATAATTAATACGAAAATTAATTATTCGGAGGCCTAAATGAAGGAATTTGGCTAAAATCCCAAATTAATTATTCGAAGGCCTAAATGAAGGAATTTGGCTAAAATCCCGTGATCCCGGGTCTATGCCCCGACTCCAATTTCTGGGGCCGTTTCCAATTGACCTGCCAAATTTCGGCCCATTTCGACACCGTCGCGACTAATGGAGAAAATGGCCCTGTTGCGATTTTTCTTTGTTAATTTTCTGTCCAACACTTCTTCAACCTGACATAATTAATATGGAAATTAATTATTCGGAGGCCTAAACGAAGGAATTTGGCTAAAACGAGTTCAATTTCTGGGGCCGCTTCCAATCAACCTGCCAAATTTCAGTCCATTTCGACACCGTCACGACAAATGACAAAATTACCCCTGGTGCGGTTTTGCGTTGTTAATTTTCTGTCTAACACATGTTCAACCTGACATAATTAATGCGGAAATTAATTATTCGGAGGCCTAAACGATGGAATTTGGCTAAAATCCCATGATCTCGGGTATGTGCCCCGAGTCCGATTTCTCGGGCTGTTTCCAATCAACCCGCCAAATTTTGGCCCATTTCGACATCATCGTGACAAATGACGAAAATGCCCCTGCTGCGGTTTTGCTTTTTTAATTTTCTGTCCAACACTCCTTCAACCTAACATAATTAATACAGAAATTAATTATTTGGAGGCCTAAACGAAGGAATTTGGCTAAAATCCCATGATCCCAGGTATGTGCCCCGACTTCAATTTCTCGGGCCATTTCCAATCAACCTGCCAAATATCGGCCCATTCCGATACCGTCACGACAAATGACGAAATGACCCCTGGTGCGGTTTTGCGTTGTTAATTTTCTGTCAAACACTTCTTCAACATGACATAATTAGTAGGGAAATTAATTATTTGGAGGCCTAAATGAAGGAATTTGGCTAAAATCCCGTGATCCTGGGTCTGTGCCCCGAGTCCAATTTCTGGGGCCGTTTCTAATAAACCAGTCAAATTTCTGCCCATTCCGATACCATCGCGACAAATGACAAAATTAAGCCTGGTGCGGTTTGTCTTTGTTAATTTTCTATACAACACCTCTTAAATCTGAAATAATTAATACAAAAATTATTTATTCGGAGGCCTAAACGAAAGAATTTGGCCAGAATCCCGTGATCTCGGGTTTGTGCCACGAGTCCAATTTCTTGGGCTGTTTCCAATCAACCTGCCAAATTTCAGCCGATTCCGACACTGTCACGACAAATGACGAAATTTTCCCTGGTGCGATTTGTCTTTGTTAACTTTCTGTCCAACACCTTTTCAATCTGACATAATTAATACGGAAATTAATTATTCGGAGGCCTAAACGAAGGAATTTGGCTAAAATCCCTTGATTTCGAGTCTGTGCCACGTGTCCAATTTCTAGGGTCATTTCTAATCAACCTGCAAAATTTCGACCCATTTCGACACCGCCGCGACAAATGACGAAATTGCCCCTGGTGCGATTTTGCGTTGTTAATTTTCTGTCCAACACATCTTCAACCTGACATAATTAATTCGAGAATTAATTATTCGGAGGCCTAAACGAAAGAATTTGGCTAAAATCCCATGATCCCGGGTCTGTGCTAGGGCTGTTTCCAATCAAGCTGCCAAATTTCAGCCCATTCCGATGCCGTCGCGACAAATGACGAAATTTCCCCGGGTGCGGTTTTTCTTTGTCAATTTTCTGCCAAACACTTCTTCAGCCCGACATAATTAATACGAAAATTAATTATTCGGAAGCCCAAACGAAGGAATTTGACTAAAATCCCGTGATCCCGGGTCTATACCCTTAGTCCAATTTCTCGGGCTGTTTCCAATCAACCTGCCAAATTTTGGCCCATTCCGACGCCGTTGTAATAAATGAGGAAATTGCCCCTGGTGCAGTTTTACGTTGTTAATTTTCTGTCCAACACCTTTTCAACCTGACATAATTAATGCGAAAATTAATTATTCGGAGGCCTAAACGAAGGAATTTGGCTAAAATCCCGTGATTTCGGGTCTGTGCCCCGAGTTCAATTTCTGGGGTCGTTTCCAATCAAAATGCCAAATTCAGCCCATTTCGACACCGTCGCAACAAATGATGAAATTGCCCCCGGTACAGTTTTTGTTTTTAATTTTCTGTCCAGCACATCTTCAAGCTAACATAATTAATAAGGAAATTAATTATTCGGAGGCCTAAATGAAGGAATTTGGCTAAAATCCCTTGATTTCAGGTCTGTGCCCCGAGTCCAATTTTTGGGGTCGTTTCCAATCAACTTGCCAAATTTCGGCCCATTCCGACACCGTCGCAACAAATGATGAAATTGCCCCTGGTGCGGTTTTGAGTTGTTAATTTTCTGTCCAACACATCTTCAACCTGACATAATTAATACGGAAATTAATTATTTGGAGGCCTAAACGAAGGAATTTGGCTAAAATCCCGTGATCCCGAGTCTATGCCCCGAGTCCAATTTCTCGGGCCGTTTCCAATAAACCTGCCAAATTTCGGCCCATTCCGACACCGTCGCGACAAATGACAAAGTTGCCCCTGGTGCGGTTTGTCTTTGTTAATTTTCTATCCAACACCTCTTCAACTAGTCGTAATTAATACGAAAAATTAATTATTCAGAGGCCTAAACGAAGGAATTTGGCTAAAATCCCGTGATCTCGGGTTTGTGACCCGACTCCAATTTCTCGGGTTGTTTCTAATCAACCTACCAAATTTCGGCCTATTCCGACACCGTCGCGACAAATGGCGAAATTTCCCCTGGTGCGATTTGTCTTTG
>NC_036253.1:15933812-15934227 GCF_002742605.1 Olea europaea var. sylvestris | reverse complement strand
AGTGTGGTTTTTCTTTGTCAATTTTCTGTCCAACACTTCTTCATCCTGACATAATTAATACGGAAATTAATTATTCGGAGGCCTAAACGAAGGAATTTGGCTAAAATCTCTTGATTCTGGGTCTATGCCCCAAGTCCAATTTCTCGAGCTGTTTCCAATTAACCTGCCAAATTTCGGCTTATTCCGACATCGTCGTGACAAATGACGAAATTGCCCCTAGTGCGGTTTTGAATTGTTAATTTTCTGTCCAACACATCTTCAACCTGACATAATTAATACAGAAATTAATTATTTGGAGGCCTAAACGAAGGAATTTGGCTAAAATCCCGTGATCCCGAGTCTATGCCCCGAGTCCAATTTCTCTGGCCGTTTCCAATAAACCTGCCAAATTTCGGCCCATTCCGACACCGTCGTG
>NC_036253.1:15714991-15931383 GCF_002742605.1 Olea europaea var. sylvestris | reverse complement strand
CCTGACATAATTAATACGGAAATTAATTATTCGGAGGCCTAAATGAAGGAATTTGGCTAAAATCCCATGATTCCAGGTCTGTGCCCCAAGTCCAATTTCTAGGGTGGTTTCCAAACAACCTACCAAATTTCAGCCCATTCCGACACCGTCGCGATAAATGACAAAATTGTCCTTTGTGCGATTTTGCGTTGTTAATTTTCTATCGAACACATCTTCAACCTGACATAAATAAGGAAATTAATTATTCGGAGGCCTAAACAAAGGAATTTGGCTAAAATCCCGAGATCCCGGGTTTGTGACTCGACTCCAATTTCTCGGGTTGTTTCTAATCAACCTACCAAATTTCAGCCTATTCCGACACCGTCGCGACAAATGGCGAAATTTCCCCTGGTGCGATTTGTCTTTGTTAATTTTCTGTCCAACACCTCTTCAATCTAACATAATTAATACGGAAATTAATTATTCGGAGGCCTAAACGAAGGAATTTGGCGAAAATCCCTTGATTCTGGGTCTATGCCCCGAGTCCAATTTCTCGGGCTGTTTCCAATTAACCTGTCAAATTTCGACCATTCCGACACCGTCCCGACAAATGACGAAATTACCCTTGGTGCGGTTTTGCGTTGTTAATTTTCTGTCCAACACTTCTTCATCCTGACATAATTAATACGGAAATTAATTATTCGGAGGCCTAAACGAAGGAATTTGGCTAAAATCTCTTGATTCTGGGTCTATGCCCCAAGTCCAATTTCTCGGGCTGTTTCCAATTAACCTGCCAAATTTCGGCTTATTCCGACATCGTCGTGACAAATGACGAAATTGCCCCTAGTGCGGTTTTGAGTTGTTAATTTTCTGTCCAACACATCTTCAACCTGACATAATTAATACAGAAATTAATTATTTGGAGGCCTAAACGAAGGAATTTGGCTAAAATCCCGTGATCCCGAGTCTATGCCCCGAGTCCAATTTCTCTGGCCGTTTCCAATAAACCTGCCAAATTTCGGCCCATTCCGACACCGTCGTGACAAATGACAAAATTAACCCTGGTGCGGTTTGTCTTTGTTAATTTTCTATCCAACACCTCTTCAACTAGTCGTAATTAATACGAAAAATTAATTATTCAGAGGCCTAAACGAAGGAATTTGGCTAAAATCCCGTGATCCTAGGTCTTTGACTCTAGTCCAATTTCTCGGGTTGTTTCTAATCAACCTACCAAATTTCGACCTATTCCGACACCGTCGCGACAAATGGCGAAATTTCCCCTGGTGCGATTTGTTTTTGCTAATTTTCTGTCCAACACCTCTTCAACCTGACATAATTAATACGGAAATTAATTATTCGGAGGCCTAAATGAAGGAATTTGGCTAAAATCCCATGATTCCAGGTCTGTGCCCCAAGTCCAATTTCTAGGGTGGTTTCCAAACAACCTACCAAATTTCAGCCCATTCCGACACCGTCGCGATAAATGACAAAATTGTCCTTTGTGCGATTTTGCGTTGTTAATTTTCTATCGAACACATCTTCAACCTGACATAAATAAGGAAATTAATTATTCGGAGGCCTAAACAAAGGAATTTGGCTAAAATCCCGAGATCCCGGGTCTGTGCCCCGAGTCCAATTTCTTGGGCCTTTTCCAATCAACCTGCCAAATTTTGGCCCGTTCCGACACCGTTGCGACAAATGACAAAATTTCCCCTAGTGCGGTTTTTCTTTGTCAATTTTATGTCCAACACTTCTTCAGCCTGACATAATTAATACGGAAATTAATTATTCGGAGGCCTAAACGAAGGAATTTGGCGAAAATCCCTTGATTCTGGGTCTATGCCCCGAGTCCAATTTCTCGGGCTGTTTCCAATTAACCTGTCAAATTTCGACCATTCCGACACCGTCCCGACAAATGACGAAATTACCCTTGGTGCGGTTTTGCGTTGTTAATTTTCTGTCCAACGCATCTTCAACCTGACATAATTAGTGCGGAAATTAATTATTCGGAGGCCTAAACAAAGGAATTTGGCTAAAATCCCGTGGTCTCGAGTTTGTGCACCGAGTCCAATTTCTGGGGCCGTTTCCAATCAACCTGCCAAATTTTGGCCCATTCCGACAGTGTCGTGACAAATGACGAAATTTCCCTGGCTGCAGTTTTTCTTTGTTAATTTTCTGTCCAACATTTCTTCAAACTGACATTAATTATTCAGAGGCCTAAATGAAGGAATTTGGCTAAAATTCCGTGATCCCAGGTCTGTGCCCCGAGTCCACTTTCTGGGGCAATTTCCAATCAACCTGCAAAATTTCGGCCCATTCCGACACCGTCGCGACAAATGATGAAATTGCCCCTGGTGTGGTTTTGCGTTGTTAATTTTCTGTCCAACACATCTTCAGCCTGACATAATTAATACGAAAATTAATTATTCTGTGGCCTAAACGAAGGAATTTGGCTAAAATCCTGTGATCCCGGGTCTGTGCCTCGAGTCCAATTTCTGGGGCCGTTTCCAATCAACCTGCAAAATTTCGGCCCATTCTGACACCGTCGCAATAAATGACGAAATTGCACCCAGAAATTAATTATTCGAAGGCCTAAACGAGGGAATTTGGCTAAAATCCCGTGATCCCGAGTCTTTGCACCGAGTCCAATTTCTGGGGCCGTTTCCAATCAACTTGCCAAATTTTGACCCATTCCGACACCGTCATGACAAATGAAAAAATTGCCCCTGGTGCGGTTTTGCATTGTTAATTTTCTGTCCAACACATCTTCAGCCTGACATAATTAGTGCAGAAATTAATTAGTCTGAGGCCTAAACGAAGGAATTTGGCTATAATCCCGTGATCCCTAGTTTGTGCCCTGAGTCCAATTTCTGGGGCCGTTTCCAATCAACCTGCCAAATTTCGGCCCATTCTGACACTGTCGCGACAAATGACGAAATTTTCCCAGGTGCGGTTTTTCTTTGTCAATTTTCGATCCAACACTTCTTCAACCTGACATAATTAATACGGAAATTAATTATTTGGAGGGCTAAACGAAGGAATTTAGCTAAAATCCCATGATCCTGGGTCTGTGCCCCGAGTCCAATTTCTAGGGCCGTTTCCAATCAACCTGCCAAATTTCGGCCCATTCCGACACCGTCGTGACAAATGACGAAATTTCCCCCGGTGAAATTTGTCTTTGTTAATTTTCTGTACGACACCTCTTCAACCAGACATAATTAATACGAAAATTAATTATTCGGAGGCCTAAACGAAGGAATTTGGCTAAAATTCAGTGATCCCGGGTCTGTCCCCCCGAGTCCAATTTCTGGGGCCGTTTCCAGTCAACCTGTCAAATTTCGACCCATTCCGACACCGTCGTGACAAATGAGAAAATTGCCCCCTGACACAGTTTTTGTTTCCAATCAACCTGCCAGATTTCAGCTAATTTCGACACCGTCACGACAAATGACAAAATTGCCCCTGGCGTGATTTTTGTTTCCAATCAACCTGCCCAATTGAAGCCCATTTCGACAACGTCGTGACAAATGATAAAATTGCCCCCGGCAAGGTTTTTTTTCCGATCAACCTGTCAAATTTTAGCCCATTCCGACACCGTCGCAACAAATCACAAAATTGCCCCTGGCGTGGTTTTTGTTTTCGATCAATCTACTAAATTTCAGCCCATTCCGACACCGCGCGATAAATGACAAAATTTCCCCTGTCGCGATTTTTGTTTCTGAACAACCTGTCAAATTTTACCCCATTCCAACACTGTCGCGACAGATCACGAAATTGCCCCGGGCACAATTTTTGTTTCCAATCAACCTGCCAAATTTCAGCCCATTTTGACACCATCGTGACAAATGATGAAATTGCCCCTAGCGCGATTTTTGTTTCTAATCAACCAGCCAAATTTCAGCCCATTCCGACACCGTCGCGACAAACAACGAAATTACCCCTGGCGCGATTTTTGTTTCCAATCAACTAGTCAAATTTCGGCCCATTCCGACACCTTCGCGACAAATGACAAAATTGCCCCTGGAGTGGTTTTTATTTCCAAACAACCGGCCAAATTTCAGCCCATTGCGACACCATCGCGACAAATGACGAAATTGCCCCTGGCGTGGTTTTTGTTTCCAAACAATCGACCAAATTTCAGCCCATTGCGATATCATCGTGACAAATGACAAAATTGCCCCTGGCGCGGTTTTTGTTTCCAATCAACCAACCAAATTTCAGCTCATTCCGATATCATCGCGACAAATGACAAAATTGCCCCTGGCGCGGTTCTGTTTCCAATTAACCTACCAAATTTCAGCCCATTCCAACAACTTCGCTACAAATGATGAAATTGGCCTTGGCGCGATTTTTGATTCCGATCAACCTGTTAAATTTTAGCCCATTCCGACACCATCGCCACAAATTACAAAATTGTCCTTGGCACGATTTTTGTTTCCAATCAATCTGCCAAATTTCTGCTCATTTCGACACCGCCTCGACAAATGACAAAATTGCCCCTGGAGCGATTTTTGTTTCCAATCAACCTACAAATTTTAGCCCATTCTGAAACCGTCGCGACAAATGACAAAATTGCCCCGGCGCGATTTTTGTTTCCAATCAACCTTCAAATTTTCAACCCATTCGAACACCTTCGCGACAAATGAAAAAATTGCCCCAGGCGCAGTTTATGTTTACAATTAACCTGCCAAATTTTAGCTAATTTTGACACCGTCACGACAAATGATAAAATTGCTGCTGGCGCGATTTTTGTTTCCAATCAACCTACCAAATTTAAGCCCATTTCAACACCATCGCAACAAATGACAAAATTTCCCCTGGCGCGATTTTTGTTTCCGATCAACTGGTCAAATTTTAGTCCATTCCGACATCGTCGCGACAAACAACAAAATTGCCCTTGGCACAATTTTTGTTTCCAACAAATATGCTAAATTTCAGCCCATTCCGACACCATCGTGACAAATGACAAAATTGGCCATGGCGAGGTTTTTGTTTCCAATCAACCTGCCAAATTTCATCCCATTTCGACACCGTCGCGACAAATGACGAAATTTCCCTGGCACGATTTTTGTTCCCATCAACCTGCCAAATTTCAGCCCATTCTTACACCATCCGACAAATGATAAAATTGCCCCGGCGCGGTACTTGTTTTCAATTAACCTACCAAATTTCAGCCCATTCCGATAACGTTGCGATAAATGATGAAATTGTCCCTGGCACGATTTTTGTTTCAAAAATCAATCTGTTAAATTGTCAGAATTTCGACACCGTCGCCACAAATGATAAAATTGACCCTAGAGCGATTTTTGTTTCCAATCAACTAGCTAAATTTCAGCCCATTCGGACACCGTCGCAACAAATGATAAAATTGCTCATGGAGCAGTTTTTGTTTCCAATCAACCTGCCAAATTTAAGCCAATTCCGACACTGCCGCAACAAATGACAAAATTTTCCCTGGATCGATTTTTGTTTCCAATCAACCTGCCAAATTTCAGCCCATTTTGACACCGTCGTGACAAATGACGAAATTGCCCCTGGCACTGTTTTTGTTTCAAATCAACCTGCCAAATTTCAGTCCATTCTGACACCATAGCGGCAAATGACGAAATTACCCCTGGCGCGATTTTTGTTTCCAACCAACCTACCAAATTTCAGCCCATTCTGAAACCGTCGCGCAAATGATGAAATCGCCCCTGGCGTAGTTTTTATTTCCAATCAACCTGCCAAATTTCAGCCCATTTCGACACCGTCACGACAAATTGCCCCTGGCGCGATTTTTGTTTTCAATCAACTTGCCAAATTCAGCCCATTTGGACACTGTCGCAACAAATGACGAAATTACCCCTGGCGAGATTTTTGTTTCCGATCTACCTGTCAAATTTTAGCCCATTCCGATGCCGTCACGACAAATCACGAAATTGCCCCGGACGCGATTTTTCTTTCCAATAAACCTGCCAAATTTTAGCCCAATCCAACACGGTCATGACAAATGACGAAATTGCCCCCTGGCGCGATTTTTGTTTCCAATCAACCTACTAAATATCAACCCATTTCGACACAGTAGCGACGAATGACGAAATTGCCCCTGGTGCGATTCTTGTTTTCAATTACCCTACTAAATTTCAGCCAATTTCGACATCGTCGTGACAAAAGACGAAATTACCCCTGGCGCGATTTTTGTTTTCGATCAACCTATCAAATTTTTAACCATTCTAACACCGTCGTGACAAATGACAAAATTGCCCTTGGTGCGATTTTTGTTTCCAATTGATCTGCTAAATTTCAGCCCATTTCGACACTGTCGTGACAAATGACAAAATGGACCTTGACGCGATTTTTGTTTCCAATCAACCTGCCAAATTTCAACCCTTTCGGACACTGTCGCGACAAATGACAAGATTGCCCCTGGAACGAATTTTGTTTCAAATCAACCTGCCAAATCTCAGCCCATTCCGACATCGTCGTGACAAATGACGAAATTGCCCCTGGCACGATTTTTGTTTCCGATCAACCTGTCAAATTTCAGCCCATTCGGATAGCGTCGCAAAAAAAGATAAAATTGCTCCTGGCGCAATTTTTGTTTCCAATCAACCTGCCAAATTTTAGCCCATTCGGACACCTTCGTGACAAATGACGAAATTGCCTCTGGCGCGATTTTTGTTCCCGATCAACCTGTGAAATTTTAGCCATTCCGACACCGTCACGACAAAACACGAAATTGCCACGGGAACGATTTTAGTTTCCAGTCAACCTGTCAAATTTCAGCCCATTCCGACACCGTCGCATCAAATGACGAAATTGCCCCAGGCGTGGTTTTTGTTATCAATCAACCTGCCAAATTTCAACCCATTTCAACATCGTCGCGACAATGATGAAATAGCCCCTAGCGCAATTTTTGTTTCCAATCAACCTCCCAAATTTCAGCCCATTTCGAAACCGTCGTGACAAATGACGAAATTGCCCCTGGCGCGATTTTTATTTCTAATCAACCTGCCAAATTTCAGCCAATTTTGACACCGTCAAGACAAATGACCAAATTACCCTGGCGCGATTTTTGCTTCCAATCAACTCGCCAAAATTCAGCCCATTCGGACATTGTCGCAGCAAATGACGAAATTGCCCTTGGCACGATTTTTGTTTTCGATCAACCTGTGAAATTTCAGCCCATTACGATACCGTCGCGACAAATCACGAAATTTCCCTGGGCGCGGTTTTTGTTTCCAATCAACCTTCCAAATTTCAGCCCATTCTGTCACTGTCGCAACAAACGACGAAATTGCCCCTGGCACGATTTTTGTTTCCAATCGACCAGCCAAATTTCAGCCCATTCCGACACTATAGTGACAAATGATGAAATCGCCCTTGGTGTGGTTTTTGTTTCCAATCAATCTGCTAAATTTCGGCCCATTCTGACACCGTCGCGATAAATGACAAAATTGCCCCTGGCACAGTTTTTGTTTCCAATTAATCTGTTAATTTTCAGCCCATTCCGACAATGTCGCGACAAATGACGAAATTGCCCCAGGCACGGTTTTTGTTTCAAAAATCAATCTGCTAAATTTCAGTGCATTCCGACACCGTCGCGACAAATGACAAAATTGGCCCTGGCGCGATTTCTGGTTGATCAGATTTCTGTTTCCGATCAACCTGCCAAATTTCAGCCCATTCGGCCACCGTCACGACAAATGACGAAATTGCCTCTGGCGCGATTTTTGTTTCCGATCAACCTGTCAAATTTTAGCCCATTCCGACACTGTCGCGACAAATCACAAAATTATCTCGGGTGCTATTTTTGTTTCCAATCAACCTGCCAAATTTCAGCCCACTCCGACACTTTCGCGTCAGATGACGAAATAGCCCCAGGCGCGATTTTTGTTTCCAATAAACCTCCCAAATTTAAGCCCATTCCGATAGCATCGCACCAAATAACAAAACCACCCTTGGCGCGGTTTTTGTTTCCAATCAACCTGCCATATTTCAGCCCATTTTGACATTGTCACGACAAATGACAAAATTGCCCCTAGAGCGATTATACGTTGTTAATTTTTTGTCCAACACATCTTCAACCATAATTAATATGAAAATTAATTATTCGGAGGCCTAAACGAAGGAATTTGGCTAAAATCCCATGATCCCGGGTATGTGTCCCGAATTCAATTTCTCAGGCCGTTTCCAATCAACCTACCAAATTTCGGCCCATTCCAACACCGTCGCGACAAAATGATGAAATTGCACCTGGTACAGTTTCACGTTGTTAATTTTCTATCCAACACTTCTTCATCCTGACATAATTAGCATGAAAATTAATTATTCGAAGGCCTAAACAAAGGAATTTGGGTAAAATCCCGTGATCCCGGGTCTATGCCCGAGTCCAATTTCTGGGGCCGTTTCCAATAAACCTGCCAAATTTCGGCCCATTCCAACACCGTCGCGACAAATGACAAAATTGTCCCTGGTGCGATTTTGCGTTGTTAATTCTCTGTCCAACACATTTTCAACCTGACATAATTAATACGGAAATTAATTATTCGGAGGCCTAAACGAAGGAATTTGGCTAAAATCCCGTGATCCTGAGTTTGTGCCTCGGGCCAAATTTCTAGGGCCGTTTCCAATCAACCTGCAAAATTTTTGCCCATTCCGACACCGTCGTGACAAATGACAAAATTGTCCCTGGTGCGGTTTTGCGTTTTTAATTCTCTGTCCAACACATCTTCAAACTGACATAATTAATACGAAAATTAATTATTCGTAGGCCTAAATGAAGGAATTTGTCTAAAATCCCGTGATTCCGAGTCTGTGCCCCGAGTCCAATTTCTGGGGCCGTTTCCAATCAACCTGCCAAATTTCGGCCCATTCCGACACCGACGCGACAAATGACCAAATTCCCCCTGATGCGATTTTGCATTATTAATTTTCTGTCCAACACATCTTCAGCCTGACATAATTCATACGGAAATTAATTATTCGGAGGCCTAAACGAAGGAATTTGGCTAAAATCTCGTGATCCCGGGTCTGTGCCTCGAGTCCAATTTCTGGGGCAGTTTGCAATCAGCCTGCCAAATTTCGACCCATTCAGACACCATCGTGGCAAATGACGAAATTGCCCCTGGTGTGGTTTTGCGTTGATAATTTTCTGTGTAACACATCTTCAGCCTGACATAATTAATACGAAAATTAATTATTCGGAGTCCTAAATGAATGAATTTGGCTAAAATCCCATGATCCTGTGTCTGTACCCCGAGTCCAATTTCTGGGGCCGTTTCCAATCAACCTGCCAAATTTCGGCCCATTCCAACACCGTCGCGACAAATTACGAAATTGTCCCCGGTGCGGTTTGGAAATTAATTATTTGGAGGCCTAAACGAGGAAATTTGGCTTAAATCTCGTGATCCCGGGTCTGTGCCCTAAGTCCAATATCTGGGGCCGTTTCCAATCAACCCGCCAAATTTCGTCCCATTTTGACACCATCGCGACTAATGACGAATTTTCCCCTGGTACGATATTTCTTTGTTAATTTTCTATCCAACACTTCTTCAACCTAACATAATTACTATGAAAATTAATTATTCGGAGGCCTAAACGAAGGAATTTGGCTAAAATCTTGTGATCATGGGTCTGTGCCCCAAGTCCAATTTCTAGCTCTGTTTCCTATCAACCTGCCAAATTTTGGCCCATTTCGACACCGTCGCGACAAATGACAAAATTGGCCAGGTTCGGTTTTGCGTTGTTACTTTTCTGTTCGACACATCTTCAACCTGACATAATTAATATGAAAATTAATTATTCGGAGGCCTAAACGAAGGAATTTTGCTAAAATCCCATGATCCCGGGTCTGTGCCCAGAGTCCAATTTCTGGGGTCGTTTCCAATCAACCTGCCAAATTTCGGCCCATTCCGACACCGTCGCTACAAATGACGAAATTGTCCCTGGTACGATTTTTCTTTGTCAATTTTCTGTCCAACACTTTTTCAACATGACATAACTAATACGAAAATTAATTATTCGGAGGCCTAAACGAAGGAATTTCGCTAAAATCCTGTGACCACGGGTCCATGCCCGGAGTCCAATTTTTGGGTCCGTTTCCAATCAACCTGCCAAATTTCGGCCCATTCCGACACCGTCACGACAAATTATGAAATTGCCCGTGGTGCGGTTTTGCATTGTTAATTTTCAGTCCAACGCCTCTTCAACCTGACATAATTAATACGGAAATTAATTATTCGGAGGCCTAAACGAAGGAATTTGGCTAAAATCCCGTGATCCCGGTTCTGTGCCCCGAGTCAAATTTCTGGGGCCGTTTCCAATCAACCTACCAAATTTCGGCCCATTCCGACACCGTCGCGACAAATGACGAAATTTTCCCTGGTGAGGTTTTTCTTTGTTAATTTTCTGTCTAACACTTCTTCAACCTGACATAATTAATACGAAAATTAATTATTCAGAGGCCTAAACGAATGAATTTAGCTAAAATCCCGTGATCCAGGGTCTGTACCCCGCATCCAATTTCTGCGCTGGTTTCCAATCAACCTACCAAATTTCGGCCCATTCCGACACTGTCAGGACAAATGACGAAATTGCCCCTGGTGCGGTTTTGCGTTGTTAATTTTCTGTCCAGCACATCTTCAGTCTGACCTAATTAATGGGAAAATTAATTATTCGGAGGCCTAAACAAAGGAATTTGGCTAAAATCCCGTAATCCTGGGTCTGTGCCCCGAGTCCAATTTCTAGGGCCGTTTCCATTCAACCTACCAAATTTCGGCCCATTCCGACACTGTCGCGACAAATGAGGAAATTGCCCCTTGGGCGGTTTTGCGTTGTCAATTTTCTGTCCAACACATATTTAGCCTGACATAATTAATACGAAAATTAATTATTCGGAGGCCCAAATGAAGGAATTTGGCTAAAATCCTATGATCCCAGGTCTGAGCCCCGAGTCCAATTTCTGGGGTCGTTTCCAATCAACCTGCGAAATTTCGGCACATTCCGACACCGTCACGACAAACGACAAAATTGCCCCTGGTACGATTTTGTGTTGTTAATTTTCTGTCCAACACATCTTCAACCTGACATAATTAGTACAAAAATTAATTATTCGAAGGCCTAAACGAAGGAATTTGGCTAAAATCCCGTAATCTCGGGTCTATGTCCCGAGTCCAATTTCTCGGGACATTTCCAATCAACCTGCCAAATTTCGGCGCATGCCTACGACGTCGCGACAAATGAAGAAATTACCCCTGGCGCGATTTTGCATTGTTAATTTTCTATCCTACACTTTTCAACCTGACATAATTAATGAGGAAAATGAATTATTCGGAGGCCAAAACGAAGGAATTTGGCTAAAGTCCCGTGATCCCGGGTCTGTGCCCCGACTCCAATTTCTGGGGTCGTTTCTAATCAACTTGCCAAATTTCGGCTCATTCCGACACCGTCATGACAAATGACAAAATTGCCTCTGATGCGGTTTTGCGTTATTAATTTTCTATCCAACACATCTTCAGCCTAACAGAATTGATGCGAAAATTAATTATTCTAAGGTCCAAACGAAGGAATTTGGCTAAAATTCCGAGATCCCAGGTCTGAGCCCCGAGTCCAATTTCTGGGGTCGTTTATAATCAACCGGCCAAATTTCGGCCCATTTCGACACTGTCACGATAAATGACAAAATTGCCCTTGGTCCAGTTTTGCATTGTTAATTTTCTGTCCAACACATCTTCAAACTGACATAATTAATACGAAAATTAATTATTTGAAGGCCTAAACGAAGGAATTTAGCTAAAATCCCGTGGTCTCGAGCCTATGTCCCGAGTCCAAAATCTAGGGCCGTTTCCAATCAACTTGCCAAATTTTGACCCATTTCGACAACGACGCGACAAATGATGAAATTGCCCCTGGAGCGATTTTGCGTTGTTAATTTTCTGTTCAACACTTCTTCAACCTAACAAAATTAATGAGGAAAATGAATTATTCGGAGGCCTAAACGAAGGAATTTGGCTAAAGTTTCGTGATCTTGAGTATGTGCTCCGACTCCAATTTCTGGGGTCGTTTCCAATCAACCTGCCAAATTTCGGCCCATTTCGACACCGTCACGACAAATGACAAAATTACCCCTGATGCGGTTTCGCGTTATTAATTTTCTGTCCAACACATCTGCAGCCTGACATAATTATTACGAAAATGAATTATTCGGAGGCCTAAACGAAGGAATTTGGCTAAAATCCCGTGATCCTGGGTCTGTGCCCCGAGTCCAATTTCTGGGGTTGTTTCCAATCAACCTGCCAAATTTCGACCCATTCCGACGCCGTCACGAAAAATGACAAAATTGCCCCTGATGTGGTTTCGCGTTATTAATTTTCTGTCCAACACATCAGCAGCCTAACATAATTTATACAAAAATTAATTATTTGGAGGCCTAAATGAAGGAATTTGGCTAAAATCTCGTGATCCCGGGTGTGTGCCTCGAGTCTAATTTTTGGGGTCGTTTCCAATCAACCTGCCAAATTTTGGTCCATTCCGACACCGTCGCGACAAATGACGAAATTGCCCATGGTGTGGTTTTTCCTTATTAATTTTCTGTCCAACACTTCTTCATCCTGACATAATTAATACGAAAATTAATTATTCAGAGGCCTAAACGAAGGAATTTGGTTAAAATCTCGTGATCCCCGGTCTGCGCCCCGAGTCCAATTTCTGGGGCCGTTTCCAATCAACTTGCCAAATTTCGGCCCATTCCGACACCATCGCGACAAATGACAAAATTGCCCCTGGTGCGATTTTGCGTTGTTAATTTTCTGTCCAAAACATATTCAACCTGACATAATTAATATGGAAATTAATTATTCAGAGGTCAAAACGAATGAATTTGGCTATAACCTCGTGATCCCAGGTCTGTACCCCAACTCCAATTTCTCTTGTCGTTTCCAATCAACGTGCCAAATTTCGGCCCATTTCAACACCATCGTGACTAATGACGAAATTTCCACTAGTGCTGTTTTTCTTTGTTAATTTTCTGTCCAACACTTCTTCAACCTGACATAATTAATACGAAAATTAATTATTCGGAGGCCTAAATGAAGGAATTTGGCTAAAATCCCGTGATCCTGGGTATGTACCCCGAGTCCAATTTTTGGGGACATTTCCAATCAACCTACCATATTTTGGCCCTATCCGACGCCGTCGCGACAAATGACGAAATTGTTCCTAGTGCTGTATTACGTTGTTAATTTTCTGTCCAACACATCTTCAGCCTGACATAATTAATACGAAATTAATTATTTGGAGGCCTAAACGAAGTTATTTGTCTAAAATCCCGTGATCTCGGGTTTATTCCCCGAGTCTAATTTCTGGGGTCGTTTCCAATCAACCAGCCAAATTTCAGCACATTTCGACACCGTCCCGACAATTGACAAAATTGCCCCTTGTGCGGTTTGGAAATTAATTATTTGGAGGCCTAAACAAGGGAACATTGTATTTGATCTTATCGGGGGAAGCTCTATTTGGCTGAAATCCTGTGATCCCGGGTCTGTGCCCGAGTCCAATTTCTGGTGCGTTTCCAATCAACCTGCCAAATTTCGCCCAATTTCGACACCTTCGCGACAAATGACGAAATTTCCCATGGTGCGGTTTTTCTTTGTTAATTTTCTATCCAACACTTCTTCATCCAGACATAATTAATACGGAAATTAATTATTCGGAGGCCTAAACGAAAGAATTTGGTCAAAATCTCGTGATCCCGGGACTGTGCCCCGAGTCCAATTTTCGGGGCCGTTTCCAATCAACCTGCCAAGTTTCGGCCCATTCCAACTCCGTTGCAAAAAATGACGAAATTGTCCCTGGTGCGATTTTACATTGTTAATTTTCTGTCCAACACATCTTCAATCTGACATAATTAATACGAAAATTAGTTATTCGGAGGCCAAAACGAAGGAATTTGGCTAAAATCTCGTGATACTGGGTCTGTGCCTCGAGTCCAATTTCTCTGGCCGTTTCCAATCAACCTGCCAAATTTCGGCGCATTCCGAAACCGTCGCGACAAATGACAAAATTTCCCCTAGTGCTATTTTTCTTTGTTAATTTTCTGTCCAACACTTCTTTAACCTGACATAATTAATACGAAAATTAATTATTCGGAGGCCTTAACGAAGGAATTTGGCGAAAATCCCATGATCCTGAGTATGTGCCCCGAGACCAATTTCTGGGGCCGTTTCCAATCAACCTGCCAAATTTCGGCCCATTTGGACACTGTCGCGACAAATGGCGAAAATGCCCCTGGTGCGATTTTTCTTTGTTAATTTTCTGTCCAACGCTTCTTCAACCTGACATAATTATATACGGAAATTAATTATTCGGAGGCCTAAACGAAGGAATTTGGCTAAAATTCAGTGGTCCCGGGCCTGTGCCCCAAGTCCAATTTCTGGGGCAGTTTCCAATCAACCTGCCAAATTTCAGCCCATTCCGACACCATCACGACAAATTACAAAATTGCCCCAGGTGCGATTTTGCATTGTTAATTTTCTATCCAACACATCTTCAACCTGACATAATTAATTAATGCGAAAATTAATTATTCGTAGGCCTAAATGAAGGAATTTGGCTAAAATCCTGTGATCCCGGGTCTATGCCCCGATTCCAATTTCTGGGGCCGTTTCCAATCAACCTGCCAAATTTTGGCACATTCCGACACCGTCGCGACAATTGAAAAAATTTCCCCTGGTGCGGTTTGGAAATCAATGATTCGGAGGCCTAAATGAGGAAATTTGGCTGAAATCCCATGATCTCGGGTCTGTGCCCCGAGTCCAATTTCTGGGGCCGTTTCCAATCAACCTGCCAAATTTTGGCCCATTCCGATACAATCACGACAAAAGACGAAATTGCCCCTGGTAAGGTTTTTCTTTGTTAATTTTCTGTCCAATACTTCTTCAACCTGACAAAATTAATACGAAAATTAATTATTCGGAGGCTTAAACGAAGGAATTTGGCTAAAATCCCGTGATCCCGGATCTGTGCCCCGAGTCCAATTTTTGGGGCCGTTTCCAATCAACCTGCCAAATTTTCGCCCATTCCGACACCGTCGCGACAAATGACAAAATTGCCCCGGGTGCAGTTTTACGTTGTTAATTTTCTGTCCGACACATCTTCATTCTGACATAATTAATACGAAAATTAATTATTCAGAGGCCTAAACGAAGGAATTTGGCTAAAATCTCGTGATTCCGAGCAAGAGCCCCGACTCCAATTTCTCGGGTAGTTTCCAATCAACCTGCCAAATTTTGGCCCATTCCGACACCTTCGTGACGAATGACGAAATTGTCCCTGGTGCAGTTTTTCTTTTTAAATTTTCTAAACACTTCTTCGACCTGACATAATTATTACGAAAATTAATTATTTGGAGGCCTAAGTGACGAAATTTGGCCAAAATCCCGTGACCCGGGTCTGTATCCTTAGTCCAATTTCTGGGGTCGTTTCCAATCAATCGGCCAAATTTCGGCCCATTCCGACACCGTCGCGACAAATGATGAAATTTCCCATGGTGCGGTTTTTCTCTCTTTATTTTTTGTCCAACACTTCTTCAGCCTGACATAATTAATACTGAAATTAATTATTCGGAGGCCTAAATGATGGAATTTGGCAAATATCCTGTGATCCCGGGTATGTGCCCCAAGACCAATTTCTCGGGCCGTTTCCAACCAACCTGCCAAATTTCGGCCGATTTCGACATCATCGCGACAAATGATGAAATTGCCCCCCGTGCAATTTTGCGTTGTCAATTTTCTATCCAACACATCTTCAGCCTGACATAATTAATACGAAAATTAATTATTCGGAGGCCTAAACGAAGTAATTTGGCTAAAATTCCGTGATCTCGATTTTATGCCTCAAGTCCAATTTCTGGGGTCATTTCCAATAAACCTGCCAAGTTTCGGCACATTTCGACACCGTCACGACAATTGATAAAATTGTCCCCGGTGCGGTTCGAAAATTAATTATTCGGAGGCCTAAACGAGGGAATTTGGCTGAAATCCCGTGATCCCGGGTCTATGCCCCGAGTCCAGCTTCTGTGGCCGTTTCCAATCAACCGGCAAAATTTCGGCCGATTTCGACACCTTCGTAACAAATGACGAAATTGCCCATGGTGCGGTTTTTCTTTGTTAATTTTCTGTCCAACACTTCTTCGTCCTGACATAATTAATACGGAAATTAATTATTCCGAGGCCTAAATGAAAGAATTAGGTTAAAATCCCGTGATCTCGAGATTGTGCCCCGAGTCTAATTTTTGGGGTCGTTTCCAATCAATCTGCCAAATTTCGGCCCATTCCGACACCGTTGCGACAAATGACAAAATTGCCACAGGTGCGGTTTTTCGTTGTTAATTTTCTGTCCAACACAACTTCAACCTAACATAATTAATACGGAAATTAGTTATTTGGTGGCCAAAACGAAGGAATTTGGCTAAAATCCCGTGATCTCGGGTCTATGCCCCGAGTCCAATTTCTCTGGCCATTTCCAATCAACCCGCCAAATTTCGGCTCGTTCTGAAACCGTCGCGACAAATGCCGAAATTTCCACTGGTGCTATTTTTCTTTGTTAATTTTCTGTCCAACACTTTTTCAACCTGACATAATTAATACGAAAATTAATTATTCGGGGGCCTAAATGATGGAACTTTGCTAAAATCCCGTGATCCCGAGTATGTGCCCCAAGTCCAATTTCTGGGGTCGTTTCCAATCAACCTGCCAAATTTTGACCCATTTCGATACCTTCGAGAAAAATGATGATATTACCCCGGGTGCGGTTTTACGTTTTTAATTTTTTGTCCAACATGTCTTCAGCCTGACATAATTAATACGAAAATTAATTATTCGGAGGCCTAAACGAAGTAATTTGGCTAAAATCCCGTGATCTCGGGTTCATGCCTTGAGCCCAATTTCTGGGGCCGTTTCCAATCAACCTGCCAAATTTCGGCACATTCCGTCGCCGACACGACAATTGACAAAATTTCCCCTGGTTCGGTTTGGAAATTAGTTATTCGGAGGCCTAAACAAGGGAGTTAGGCTGAAATCCCGTGATCCCGGGTCTGTGCCACGAGTCCAATTTCTGGGTCGTTTCCAATCAACCTGCCAAATTTCGGCCCATTCTGACACCGTCACGACAAATTATGAAATTGCCCGTGGTACGGTTTTACGTTGTTAATTTTCTGTCCAACACATCTTCAACCTGACATAATTAATACGAAAATTAATTATTCGGGGGCCGAAACGAAGGAATTTGGCTAAAATTCCATGATCCCGGGTCTGTGCCCCGAGTCCAATTTCTGGGGCCGTTTCCCATCAACCTGACAAATTTCGGCCCATTCCTACACTGTTGCGACAAATAACGAAATTTTCCCTGGTGCGGTTTTTCTTTGTTAATTTTCTGTCCAACACTTCTTCAACCTGACATAATTAATACGAAAATTAATTATTCGGAGGCCTAAACGAATGAATTTGGCTAAAATCCCGTGATCCCGAGTCTGTGCCTCGAGTCCAATTTCTGCGCCCGTTTCCAATTAACCTGCCAAATTTCAGCCCATTCCGACACCGTCGCAACAAATGACGAAATTGCCACTGGTTCGGTTTTGCGGTGTTAATTTTCTGTCCAACACTTCTTCAACCTGACATATTTAATACGGAAATTAATTATTCGGAGGCCTAAACGAAGGAATTTGGCGAAAATCCCGTGATTCCGGATCTATACCCCGAGTCCAATTTCTTGGACCGTTTCCAATCAACCTGCCAAATTTCGAAAAATTCCGACACCGTCGCTACAAATGACAAAATTGCCCCCCATGGTGCGATTTTGCGTTGTTAATTTTCTGTCCTACACTTCTTCAACCTGACAAAATTAATACGAAAATTAATTATTCGGAGGGCTAAACGAAGGAATTTGGATAAAATCCAGTGATTTCGAGTTTTTGCCCTGAGTACAATTTCTCGGGCCGTTTCCAATCAACCTACCAAATTTCGGCGCATTCCGACACCGTCACGACAAATGACGAAATTGCCAGTGGTTCAGTTTTGTGGTGTTAATTTTCAGTCCAAAAAATTTTCAACCTGACATATTTAATACGAAAATTAATTATTCGGAGGCCTAAACGAAAGAATTTGGCTAAAATCCCGTGATCCTGGGTCCGTTCCCCGACCCCAATTTCTCTGGATGTTTCCAATCAACCTGCCAAATTTCGGCCCATTCTGACGCCGTTGCGACAAATGACGAAATTACCCGAGGTGCGGTTTTGCGTTGCTAATTTTCTATCCAACACTTCTTCAACCAAACATAATTAATCCGGAAATTAATTTTTCGGAGGCCTAAATGAAGGAATTTGGCTAAAATCATGTGATCCCGTGTCTGTGCCCCGATTCCAATTTCTCGCGCAGTTTCCAATCAACCTGCCAAATTTCTGCCTATTCCGACACCATCGCGACAAATGGCAAAATTGCCCCTGGTGCGGTTTTTCTTTGTTAATTTTCTGTCCGACACTTCTTTAGCCCGACATAATTAATACGACAATTAATTATTCGGAGGCCAAAATGAAGGAATTTGGCTAAAATCCCGTGATCCCGAGTTCGTGCCCCGAGTCCAATTTCTTTGACCGTTTCCAATCAACCTGCCTAATTTCGGCCCATTCCGACATCGTCGCGACAAAGGACGAAATTGCCCTAGGTGCGATTTTTTTTAATTTTCTGTCCGACATTTCTTCAACCTGACATAATTAATACGAAAATTAATTATTCGGTGGCCTAAATGAAGGAATTTGGCTAAAATCTTGTGATCTTGGGTTCGTGCCCGGAGTCCAATTTCTCGGGCCGTTTCCAATCAACCTGCCAAATTTTGGCCCATTCCGACACCGTCGCGACAAATGACGAAATTGCTCCTGGTTCGATTTTGCGGTGTTAATTTTCTTTCTAGCACTTCTTCAACCTGACATATTTAATACGAAAATTAATTATTCAGCGGCATAAACGAAGGAATTTGCCTAAAATCCTGTGATCCCAGGTCCATGCCCCGACTCCAATTTCGGCAAATTTCGACACCGTCGCTACAAATGAGGAAATTACCCCTGGTGCTGTTTTGCGTTGTAAATTTTCTGTCCTACACTTCTTCAACCTGACAAAATTGATACGAAAATTAATTATTCAGAGGCCTAAACGAAGGAATTTGGCTAAAATCCAGTGATTCCGGGTCTGCGCCCCGAGTACAATTTCTCGGGCTATTTCCAACCAACCTGCCAAATTTCGGCCCATTCCGACACCGTTGCGTCAAATGACGAAATTGCCCCTGGCTCAGTATTGCGGTGTTAATTTTCTATCCAACACCTCTTCAACCTGACATATTTAATATGAAAATTTATTATTTGGAGGCCAAAACGAAGGAATTTGGTTAAAATCCCGTGATCCTGGGTCCGTGCCCCGACTCCAATTTCTCCGGATTTTTCCAATCAACTTGCCAAATTTCAGCCCATTCTGACAACGTCGCAACAAATGACAAATTGCCCCTAGTACGATTTTTCTTTGTTAATTTTCTATCCAACACTTCTTCAGCCTGACATAATTAATACGACAATTAATTATTCGGAGGCCAAAACGAAGGAATTTGGCTAAAATCCCGTGATCCCGGGTCTGTGCCCCGAGTCCGATTTCTCGGGTCGTTTCCAATCAACCTGTCAAATTTCGGCCCATTCCAACATCGTCGCGACAAATGACGAAATTGCTCTTGGTGCGATTTTACGTTGTTAATTTTTTGTCCAACACTTCTTCAACATGACATAATTAATACGAAAATTAATTATTCGGAGGCCTAAACAAAGGAATTTGGGTAAAATCCCGTGATCCCGGGTCTGTGCCCCGAGTCCAATTTTTCGGCCCGTTTCCAATCAACCTACCGAATTTAGGCACATTTCGACACCATTGCGACAAATGACGACATTGCCCCTGGTGCGGTCTTACGTTGTTAATTTTCTATCCAACACTTCTTCAACCTGACATAATTAATACGAAAATTAATTATTCCGAAGCCTAAACGAAGGAATTTGGCTAAAATCCCGTGATCCCGGG
The DNA here is from genome assembly GCF_002742605.1 of Olea europaea var. sylvestris. Lineage (NCBI taxonomy): Eukaryota > Viridiplantae > Streptophyta > Magnoliopsida > Lamiales > Oleaceae > Olea > Olea europaea. Next base: position 15,911,317 of record NC_036253.1, on the reverse strand, counting down.
ATTGTGCCCCGAGTACAATTTCTCGGGCCGTTTCTAATCAACCTGCCAAATTTCGGTCCATTTCGACACCGTCGCAACAAATTACCAAAATTGCAACTGGTGCGATTTTTCTATGTTAATTTTCTGTCCAACACTTCTTGAGCCTGACATAATTAATACGAAAATTAATTATTCGGAGGCCTAAACAAAGGAATTTGGCTAAAATCCCGTGATCTCTGGTCTATTCCCCGAGTCCAAATTCTCGGGCCGTTTCCAATCAACCTGCCAAATTTTGGACCATTCCGACATCGTCGCGACAAATGATGAAATTGCCCCTGGTGCGGTTTTGCGTTGTTAATTTTCTGTCCAATACTTCTTCAACCTAACATAATTAATACAGAAATTAATTATTCGGAGGCCCAAACAAAGGAATTTGGGTAAAATCCCATGATCCCAGGTCTGTGCCCCGACTACAATTTCTCGGGCCGTTTCCAATTAACCTGCCAAATTTCGATCCATTCCGACACCGTCGCGACAAATGACAAAATAGCCACTGGTGCGATTTTTCTTTGTTAATTTTCTGTCCAACACTTCTTGAGCCTAACATAATTAATACTAAAATTAATTATTCGGAGGCCTAAACAAAGGAATTTGGCTAAAATCCCGTTATCTCGGGTCTATTCCCCGAGTCTAAATTTTCGGGCCGTTTCCAATCAACCTGCCAAATTTTGGCCCATTCCGACATCGTCGTGACAAATGACGAAATTGCCCCTGGTGTGATTTTTCTTTGCTAAGTTTTTGTCCAACACTTCTTTGGCCTAGCATAATAAATACGAAAATAAATTATTCGGAGGCCTAAATGAAGGAATTTGGCTAAAATCCCGTGATCCCGAATTTGTGCCCCGACTCCAATTTTTTGGGCCGTTTCCAATCAACCTGCCAAATTTCGGCACGTTCTGACACCATTGCGACAAATGACGACATTGCCCCTGGGGCGGTCTTACGTTGTTAATTTTCTGTCCAACACTTCTTCAACCTGACATAATTAATGCGGAAATTATTTATTCGGAAGCCTAAACGAAGGAATTTGGCTAAAATCCCGTGATCCCGGGATTGTGCCCTGAGTACAATTTCTCGGGCCGTTTCCAATCAACCTGCCAAATTTCGGCCCATTTCGACACAATCGCGACAAATTACAAAATTGCCACTGGTGCGATTTTTCTTTGTTAATTTTCTGTCCAACACTTCTTGAGCCTGACATAATTAATACGAAAATTAATTATTCGGAAGCCTAAACAAAGGAATTTTGCTAAAATTCCGTGATCTCGGGTCTATTCATCGAATCCAAATTCTCGGGCCGTTTCCAATCAACCTGCCAAATTTTGGCCCATTCCGACATCGTCGCGACAAATGACGAAATTGCCCCTGGTGCGGTTTTGCGTTGTTAATTTTCTGTCCAAAACTTCTTCAACATGACATAATAATACGGAAATTAATTATTCGGATACCCAAACAAAGGAGTTCGGGTAAAATCCCGTGATCCCGGGTCTGTGCCCCGACTCCAATTTCTCGGGCCGTTTCCAATCAACCTGCCAAATTTCGGTCCATTCCGACACCGTCGCGACAAATGACAAAATAGCCCTTGGTGCGATTTTTCTTTGTTAAGTTTTTGTCCAACACTTCTTCGGGCTGACATAATTAATAAGAAAATTAATTATTCGGAGGCCTAAATGAAGGAATTTGGCTAAAATCCCGTGATCCCGGGTCTGTGCCCCGAGTCCAATTTTTCAGGCCGTTTCCAATCAACCTGCCAAATTTTGGCAAATTCCGACACCCTTGCGACAAATGGTGACATTGCCCCTGGTACAGTTTTACATTGTTAATTTTCTGTCCAACACTTCTTTAACCTGACATAATTAACACGAAAATTAATTATTCAGAAGCCTAAACGAAGGAATTTGGCCAAAATCCCGTGATCCCGGGATTGTGCCCAGAGTACAATTTCTCGGGCCGTTTCCAATCAACCTGCCAAATTTCGGCCCATTTCGACACCGTCGGGACAAATTACAAAATTGCCACTGGTGCGATTTTTCTTTGTTAATTTTCTGTCCAACACTTCTTGAGCCAGACATAATTAATGCGAAAATTAATTATTCGGAGGCCTAAACAAAGGAATTTGGCTAAAATCCCATGATCTCGGGTCTGCTCCCCGAGTCTAGATTCTCGGGCCGTTTCCAATCAATTTGCCAAATTTTGGCCCATTCCGACATCGTCGCGACAAATGACGAAATTGCCCATGGTACGATTTTTCTTTGCTATGTTTTTGTCCAACACTTCTTCGGCCTAACATAATTAATACGAAAATTAATTAATTGGAGGCCCAAATGAAGGAATTTGGCTAAAATCCCGTTATCCCGGGTCTGTGCCCCGAGTCCAATTTTTCGGGCCGTTTCCAATCAACCTGCCAAATTTCGGCACATTCCGACACCATTGCGACAAATGACGACATTGCCCCTGGTGCGGTCTTACATTGTTAATTTTCTGTCCAACACTTCCTCAACCTGACATAATTAATACGGAAATTAATTATTCGGAAGCCAAAACGAATGAATTTGGCTAAAATCCCGTGATCCCGGGATTGTTCCCCGAGTACAATTTCTCGGGCCGTTTCTAATCAACCTGCCAAATTTCGGCCCATTTCGACACCGTCGCGACAAATTACAAAATTGCCACTGGTGCGATTTTTCTTTGTTAATTTTCTGTCCAACACTTCTTGAGCCTGACATAATTAATACGAAAATTATTTATTCGGAGGCCTAAACAAAGGAATTTGGCTAAATCCCGTGATCTCTGGTCTATTCCCCGAGTCCAAATTTTCGGGCAGTTTTCGATCAACCTGCCAAATTTCGGCCTATTCCGACATCGTCGCGACAAATGACGAAATTGCCCCTAGTGCGGTTTTGCGTTGTTAATTTTCTGTCCAATACATCTTCAGCCTGACATAATTAATACGAAAATTTATTATTCGGAGGCCCAAACAAAGGAATTTGGGTAAAATCCCGTGATCCCGGGTCCGTGCCCCGACTTCAATTTCTCGGGCCGTTTCCAATCAACGTGCCGAATTTCGGTCCATTCCGTCATCGTCGCGACAAATGACAAAATTGCCACTGGTGCGATTTTTCTTTGTGTGCAATTTTTCTTTGTTAATTTTCTGTTCAACACTTCTTGAGCCTGACATAACTAATACGAAAATTAATTATTCGGAGGCCTAAACAAAGGAATTTGGCTAAAATCCCGTGATCTCGGGTCTATTCCACGAGTCTAAATTCTCGGGCCGTTTCCAATCAACCTACCAAATTTTGGCCCTTTCCGACATCGTCGCGACAAATGACGAAATTGCCCCTGGTGCGAGTTTTCTTTGCTATGTTTTTGTCCAACACTTCTTCGGCCTAACATAATTAATACGAAAATTAATTATTCGGAGGCCTAAATGAAAGAATTTCGATAAAATCCCATGATCCCGGGTCTGTGCCCCGAGCATAATTTTTCGGGCCGTTTCCAATCAACATGCCAAATTTTGGCAAATTCCGACACCATTGCGACAAATGACGACATTGCCCCTAGTGCGGTCTTACGTTGTTAATTTTCTGTCCAACACTTCTTCAACCTGACATAATTAATACAGAAATTAATTATTCGGAAGCCTAAACGAAGGAATTTGGCTAAAATCCCGTGATCCCGGGATTGTGCCCCGAGTACAATTTCTCGGGCCGTTTCCAATCAACCTGCCAAATTTTGGCCCATTTCGACACCGTCGCGACAAATTACAAAATTGCCACTGGTGCGATTTTTCTTTGTTAATTTTTTGTCCAACACTTCTTGAGCATGACATAATTAATACGAAAATTAATTATTCGGAGGCCTAAATGAAGGAATTTGGCTAAAATCCCGTGATCCCGGGATTGTGCCCCGAGTACAATTTCTCGGGCCGTTTCCAATCAACCTGCCAAATTTTGGCCCATTTCGACACCGTCGCGACAAATTACAAAATTGCCACTGGTGCGATTTTTCTTTGTTAATTTTTTGTCCAACACTTCTTGAGCATGACATAATTAATACGAAAATTAATTATTCGGAGGCCTAAATGAAGGAATTTGGCTAAAATCCCGTGATCCCGGGATTGTGCCCCGAGTACAATTTCTCGGGCCGTTTCCAATCAACCTGCCAAATTTTGGCCCATTTCGACACCGTCGCGACAAATTACAAAATTGCCACTGGTGCGATTTTTCTTTGTTAATTTTTTGTCCAACACTTCTTGAGCATGACATAATTAATACGAAAATTAATTATTCGGAGGCCTAAATGAAGGAATTTGGCTAAAATCCCGTGATCCCGGGATTGTGCCCCGAGTACAATTTCTCGGGCCGTTTCCAATCAACCTGCCAAATTTTGGCCCATTTCGACACCGTCGCGACAAATTACAAAATTGCCACTGGTGCGATTTTTCTTTGTTAATTTTTTGTCCAACACTTCTTGAGCATGACATAATTAATACGAAAATTAATTATTCGGAGGCCTAAATGAAGGAATTTGGCTAAAATCCCGTGATCCCGGGTTTGTGCCCCGAGTCCAATTTTTCGGGCCGTTTCCAATCAACATGCCAAATATCAGCACATTCCGACACCATTGCGACAAATGACGACATTGCCCCTAGTGCGGTCTTACGTTGTTAATTTTCTGTCCAACACTTCTTCAATCTGACATAATTAATACGGAAATTAATTGTTCGGGAGCCTAAACGAAGGAATTTGGCTAAAATCCCGCGATCCCGGGATTGTGCCCCGAGTACAATTTCTCGGGCCGTTTCCAATCAACCTGCCAAATTTCGGCCCATTTCGACACCGTCGCCACAAATTACAAAATTGCCACTGGTGCGATTTTTCTTTGTTAATTTTCTATCCAACACTTCTTGAGCCTGACACATTTATTACGAAAATTAATTATTCGGAGGCCTAAACAAAGGAATTTGGCTAAAATCCCGTGATCTTGGGTGTATTCCCCGAGTCCAAATTCTCGAGCCGTTTCCAATCAACCTGCCAAATTTTGGCCCATTCCGACATCTACGTGATGAATGACGAAATTGCCCCTGGTGCGGTTTTGCGTTGTTAATTTTCTGTCCAATACTTCTTCAACCTGACATAATTAATATGGAAATTCATTATTCGAAGGTCCGAAAAATGGAATTTGGGTAAAATCCTTTGATCCCGGGTCTGTGCCCCGACTCCAATTTCTCAGGCCGTTTCCAATCAACCTGCCAAATTTCGGTCCATTCCGACACCGTCGCGACAAATGACAAAATTGCCCCTGGTGCGATTTTTCTTTGTTAAGTTTTTGTCCAACACTTCTTCGGCCTGACATAATCAATACGAAAATTAATTATTCGGAGGCCTAAATGAAGGAATTTGGTTAAAATCCCTTGATCCCGGGTCTGTGCCCCGAGTCAGATTTTTCGGGCTGTTTCCAATCAACCTGCCAAATTTCGGCACATTCCGACACCCTTGCGACAAATGACGACATTGCCCCTGGTGCGGTTTTACGTTGTTAATTTTTTGTCCAACACTTCTTCAACCTGACGTAATTAATATGGAAATTAATTATTCGGAAGCCTAAACGAAGGAATTTGGCCAAAATCCCGTGATCCCGGGATTGTGCCCCGAGTACAATTTCTCGGGCCGTTTCCAATCAACCTGCCAAATTTCGGCCCATTTCGACACCGTCGCGACAAATTACAAAATTGCCACTGGTGCTATTTTTCTTTGTTAATTTTTTGTCCAACACTTCTTGAGCATGACATAATTAATACGAAAATTAATTATTTGGAGGCCTAAACAAAGGAATTTGGCTAAAATCCCGTGATCTCGGGTCTATTCCCAGAGTCCAAATTCTCGGGCCGTTTCCAATCAACCTGGTCCATTCCGACATCGGCGAACAACTGACAAAATTGGCCCTGGTGTGGTTTTGCGTTGTTAATTTTCTGTCCAATACTTCTTTAACCTGACATAATTAATACGGAAATTAATTATTCGGAGGCCCAACCAAAGGAATTTGGGTAAAATCCCGTGATCCCGGGTTTGTGCCCCAGCTCCAATTTCTCGGGCCGTTTCCAATCGACCTGCAAAATTTCGGTCCATTCCGACACCGTCACGAAAAAAACATAATTGCCACTGCTGCGATTTTTCTTTGTTAATTTTCTGTCCAACACTTCTTGAGCCTGACATAATTAATACGAAAATTAATTATTCGGAGGCCTAAACAAAGGAATTTGGCTAAAATCCCGTGATCTCGGGTCTATTCCCCGAGACCAAATTCTCGGGTTTTTCCAATCAACCTGCCAAATTTTGGCCCATTCCGACATCGCCGCGACAAATGACGAAATTGCCCCTGGTGCGGTTTTGCATTGTTAATTTTCTGTCCAATACTTCTTCAACCTAACATAATTAATACGGAAATTAATTATTTGGAGGCCCAAACAAAGGAATTTGGGTAAAATCCCGTGATCCCGGGTCTGTGCCCCGACTCTAATTTCTCGGGCCGTTTCCAATCAACCTGCCAAATTTCGGTCCATTCCGACACCGTCGCGACAAATGACAAAATTGCCACTGGTGCGATTTTTCTTTGTTAATTTCCTGTCCAACACTTCTTGAGCCTGACATAATTAATACGAAAATTAATTATTCGGAGGCCTAAACAAAGAAATTTGGCTAAAATCCCATGATCTCGGGTCTATTCCCCGAGTCTAAATTCTCGGGCCGTTTCCAATCAACCTGCCAAATTTTGGCCCATTCCGACATCGTCGCGACAAATGACGAAATTGCCCCTGGTGCGGTTTTGCGTTGTTAATTTTCTGTCCAATACTTCTTCAACCTGACATAATTAATACGGAAATTAATTATTTGGAGGCCTTAAAAAAGGAATTTGGGTAAAATGCCGAGATCCTGGGTCAGTGCCCCGACTCCAATTTCTCCGGATGTTTCCAATCAACTTGTCAAATTTCGGCTCATTCTGACGCCGTTCCGACAAGTGACGAAATTACCCCAGGTGCGGTTTTGCGTTTTAAATTTTCTGTCCTACACTTCTTCAACCTGACAAAATTAATAAGGAAATTTATTATTCGGAGGCCTAAACGAAGGAATTTGGCAGAAATCCAGTAATCTCGGGTCTTTGCCTCGAGTCCAATTTCTCGGGCCGTTTCCAATCAACCTGCCAAATTTCGGCCCATTCCGACATCATCACGATAAATGGCAAAATTGTCCCTCGTGCGGTTTTGCGTAGTTAATTTTCTGTCCAACACTTCTTCAACCTCACATAATTAATACGGAAATTAATTATTCGGAGACCTAAATGAAGGAATTTGGCTAAAATCCCGTTATGTCGGATTTGTACCCCGAGTCCAATTTCTCGCGCTGTTTCCAATCAACCTGCAAAATTTCAGCAAAGTCCGACACCGTCGCTACAAATGACGAAATTGTCCCCGGTACTGTTTTGCGTTGTTAATTTTCTGTCCTACACTTCTTCAACTTGACAAAATTAATATGGAAATTAATTATTCGGAGGCCTAAACAAAGGACCAGTGATTCCGGGTCTGTTCCCCGAGTACAATTTCTCGGGCCGTTTCCAATCAACCTGCCAAATTTTGGCCCATTCCGACACTGTCGTGACAAATGATGAAATTGCCCCTGGTTCTTTTTGCGGTGTTAATTTTCTGTCCAACACTTCTTCAACCTGACATAATTAATATGAAAATTAATTATTCGGAAGCCTAAACGAAGGAATTTAGCTAAAATCCCGTGATCCCTGGACTGTGCCCAGAGTACAATTTCTCGGCCCGTTTCCAATCAACCTGCCAAATTTCGGCCCATTTCGACACCGTTCCGACAAATGACAAAATTGCCCCTGGTGCGTTTTTTCTTTGTTAATTTTCTGTCCAACACTTCTTCAACCTGACATAATTAATACGAAAATTAATTATTCGGAGACCTAAACGAAGGAATTTGGCCAAAATCCCGTGATCCCGGGTCTATGCCCCGAGTCCAATTTCTCGAGCCGTTTCCAATCAACCTGCCAAATTTCGACCATTCCGACACCATCTCGACAGATGACGAAATTGCCCCTGGTGCGATTTGGCGTTGTTAATTTTCTGTCCAACACTTCTTCAACCCGACATAATTAATACAGAAATTAATTATTCGGAGGCCCAAACAAAGGAATTTGGGTAAAATCCCGTGATCCCGGGTCTATACCACGACTCCAATTTCTTGGGCCGTTTCCAATCAACCTGCCGAATTTCGGTCCATTCTGACACCATCGCGACAAATGACAAAATTACCCCCGGTGTGATTTTTCTTTGTTAATTTTCTATCCGAGATTTCCTGAGCCTGACATAATTAATATGAAAATTAATTATTCGGAGGCCAAAACGACGGAATTTTGCTAAAATCTAGTGATCCCGGGTCCGTGCCCCGAGTCCAATTTCTCGGGCCGTTTCCAATCAACTTGCCAAATTTTGGCCCATTTCGACACCGTCCCGACAAATGACGAAATTGCCCCTGGTTCGGTTTTACGGTGCTAACTTTCTGTCCAACACTTCTTCAACCTGACGTATTTAATACTAAAATTAATTATTCGGAGGCCTAAACGAAGGAATTTGGCTAAAATTCCGTGATCCCGGGTCCGTGCCCCGACTCCAATTTCTCCTGATGTTTCCAATCAACCTGCCAAATTTCGGCCCATTCTGACGCCATTGCGACAAATGACGAAATTACCGGTTTTACGTTGTTAATTTTCTGTCCTACACTTCTTCAACCTGACAAAATTAATAAGGAAATTTATTATTCGGAGGCCTAAATGAAGGAATTTGGCTAAAATCCAGTGATCTCAGGTCTTTGCCTCGAGGCCAATTTCTCGGGCCGTTTCCAATCAACCTACCAAATTTCGGCCCATTCCGACATCATCGCGATAAATAGTGAAATTGGCCCTAGTGCGATTTTGCATAGTTAATTTTCTGTCCAACACTTCTTCAACCTCACATAATTAATGCGGAAGTAATTATTCGGAGGCCTAAACGAAGGAATTTGGCTAAAATCCCGTGATCTCAGGTCTATTCCCCGAGTCCAAATTCTCGGGCCGTTTCCAATCAACCTACCAAATTTTGGCCCATTCCGACATCGTTGTGACAAATGACGAAATTGCCCTGGTACGGTTTTGCGTTGCTAATTTTCTGTCCACTACTTCTTCAACCTGACATAATTAATAAAGAAATTAATTATTCGGAGGCCCAAACAAAGGAATTTGGGTAAAATCCCGTGATCCCGGGTCCGTGCCCCGACTCCAATTTCTCGGGCCGTTTCCAATCAACCTGCCAAATTTCGACCATTCCGACACCATCTCGACAGATGACGAAATTGCCCCTGGTGCGATTTGGAGTTGTTAATTTTCTGTCCAGCACTTCTTCAGCCTGACATAATTAATACGAAAATTAATTATTCGGAGGCCTAAATGAAGGAATTTGGCTAAAATCCTGTGATCCCAGGTCTGTGCCCCGACTCCAATTTCTCGGGCCGTTTCCAATCAACCTGCCAAATTTCGGCCCATTCCGGCATCGTCGCGACAAATGACGAAATTGCCCCTGGTGTGATTTTGCGTTGTTAATTTTCTGTCCAATACTTCTTCAACCCGACATTATTAATACAGAAATTAATTATCCGGAGGCCCAAACAAAGGAATATGGGTAAAATCTCGTGATCCCGGGTCTGTACCCCGACTCCAATTTCTCGGGCCGTTTCCAATCAACCTGTCGAATTTCGGTCCATTCTGACACCGTCGCAACAAATGACAAAATTGCCCCCGGTGTGATTTTTCTTTGTTAATTTTCTATCCGAGATTTCCTCAGCCTGACATAATTAATATGAAAATTAATTATTCGGAGGCCAAAACGACGGAATTTGGCTAAAATCTAGTGATCCCGGGTCCGTGCCCCGAGTCCAATTTCTCGGGCCGTTTCCAATCAACTTGCCAAATTTTGGCCCATTCCGACACCGTCCCGACAAATGACGAAATTGCCCCTGGTTCGGTTTTACGGTGTTAACTTTCTGTCCAACACTTCTTCAACCTAACGTATTTAATACTAAAATTAATTATTCGGAGGCCTAAACGAAGGAATTTGGCTAAAATTTCGTGATCCCGGGTCTGTGCCCCGACTCCAATTTCTCCTGATGTTTCCAATCAACCTGCCAAATTTCGGCCCATTCTGACGCCGTTGCGACAAATGACGAAATTACCCGAGGTACGGTTTTACGTTGTTAATTTTCTGTCCTACACTTCTTCAACCTGAAAAAATTAATAAGGAAATTTATTATTCGGAGGCCTAAATGAAGGAATTTGGCTAAAATCCAGTGATCTCAGGTCTTCGCCTCGAGGCCAATTTCTCGGGCCGTTTCCAATCAACCTGCCAAATTTCGGCCCATTCCGACATCGTCGCGATAAATAGCAAAATTGGCCCTAGTCCGACTTTGCGCAGTTAATTTTCTGTCCAACACTTCTTCAACCTCACATAATTAATACGGAAGTAATTATTCGGAGGCCTAAACGAAGGAATTTGGCTAAAATCCCGTGATCTCGGGTCTATTCCCCGAGTCCAAATTCTCGGGCCATTTCCAATCAACCTACCAAATTTTGGCCCATTCCGACATCGTTGTGACAAATGACGAAATTGCCCCTGGTACGGTTTTGCGTTGCTAATTTTCTGTCCACTACTTCTTCAACCTGACATAATTAATACGGAAATTAATTATTCGGAGGCCCAAACAAAGGAATTTGGGTAAAATCCCGTGATCCCGGGTCTGTGCCCCGACTCTAATTTCTCGGGCCGTTTCCAATCAACCTGTCAAATTTCGGTCCATTCCGACACCGTCGCGACAAATGACAAAATTGCCCCCGGTGTGATTTATCTATGTTAATATTCCGTCCGACACTTTTTCAGCCTGACATAATTAATATGAAAATTAATTATTCGGAGCCCTAAACTACAGAATTTGGCTAAAATCTAGTGATCCTGGGTCCGTGCCCCGAGTCCAATTTCTCGGGCCGTTTCCAATGAACTTACCAAATTTTGGCCCATTCCGACACCGTCCCGACAAATGACGAAAGTGCCCCTGGTTCGGTTTTACGGTGTTAACTTTCTGTCCAACACTTCTTCAACCCGACATATTTAATACTAAAATTAATTAATTGGAGGCCTAAACGAAGGAATTTGGCTAAAATCCCGTGATCCCGGGTCCGTGCCCCGACTCCAATTTCTCCGGATGTTTCCAATCAACCTGCCAAATTTCGGCCCATTCTGACGCCGTTGCGACAAGTGACGAAATTACCCCAGGTGCGGTTTTGCGTTGTTTATTTTCTGTCCTACACTTCTTCAACCTGACAAAATTAATAAGGAAATTTATTATTCGGAGGCCTAAACGAAGGAATTAGGCTAAAATCCAGTAATCTCGAGTCTTTGCCTCGAGTCCAATTTCTCGGGCCGTTTCCAATCAACCTGCCAAATTTCGGCCCATTCTGACATCGTCGCAATAAATGGCGAAATTGGCCCTCGTGCGGTTTTGCATAGTTAATTTTCTGTCTAACACTTCTTCAACCTCACATGATTAATATGGAAATTAATTATTCGGAGGCCTAAACGAAGGAATTTGGCTAAAATCCCGTGATGTCGGATTTGCACCCCAAGTCCAATTTCTCGCGCTGTTTCCAATCAACCGGCAAAATTTTTGCAAAATTCGACACCGTTGCTACAAATGACGAAATTGCCCCTGGAACGATTTTGCGTTGTTAATTTTCTGTCCTACACTTCTTCAACCTGACAAAATTAATACGGAAATTAATTATTCGGAGGCCTAAACGAAGGAATCTGGCTAAAATCTAGTGATTCCGGGTCTGTTCCCCGAGTACAATTTCTCGGGCCGTTTCCAATCAACCTGCCAAATTTCGGCCCATTCCGACACTGTCGCGACAAATGATGAAATTGCCCCTGGTTCGTTTTTCGGTGTTAATTTTCTGTCCAACACTTCTTCAACCTGACATAATTAATACGGAAATTAATTATTCGGAAGCCTAAACGAAGATATTTAGCTAAAATCCCGTGATCCCAGGACTGTGCCCCGAGTACAATTTCTCGGCCCGTTTCCAATCAACCTGCCAAATTTCGGCTCATTTCGACACCGTCCCGACAAATGACAAAATTGCCCCTGGTGCGTTTTTTCTTTGTTAATTTTCTATCCAACACTTCTTCAACCTGACATAATTAATACAAAAATTAATTATTCGGAGGCCTAAACGAAGGAATTTGGCTAAAATCCCGTGATCCCGAATCTATGCCCCGAGTCCAATTTCTCGAGCCGTTTCCAATCAACCTGCCAAATTTCTACCATTCCGACACCATCGCGACAGATGACGAAATTGCCCCTGGTGCAATTTTGCGTTGTTAATTTTCTGTCCAACACTTCTTCAGCCTGACATAATTAATCCGAAAATTAATTATTCGGAGGCCTAAACGAAGGAATTTGGCTAAAATCCCGTGACCCAGGTCTGTGCCCCGACTCCAATTTCTTGGGCTGTTTCCAATCAACCTACCAAATTTCGGCATCGTCACGACAAATGACGAAATTGCCCCTGGTGCGATTTTGCGTTGTTAATTTTCTGTCCAACACTTCTTAAGCCTGACATAATTAATACGAAAATTAATTATTCGGAGGCCTAAACGAAGGAATTTGGCTAAAATCCAGTGACCCAGGTCTGTGCCCTGACTCCATGTTCTCGGGCCGTTTCCAATCAACCTGCCAAATTTCGGCCCATTTCGGCATCGTCACGACAAATGACGAAATTGCCCCTGGTGCGATTTTGCGTTGTTAATTTTCTGTCCAATACTTCTTCAACCGGACATAATTAATACGAAAATTAATTATTCGGAGGCCCAAATAAAGGAATTTGGGTAAAATCCCGTGATCCCGGGTCTGTGCCTCGACTCAAATTTCTCGGGCCGTTTCCAATCAACCTGCCAAATTTTCATCCATTCCGACACCGTCGCGACAAATGACAAAATTGCCCCTAGTGTGATTTTTCTTTGTTATTTTTCTGCTCGACACTTCTTCAGCCTGACATAATTAAAATGAAAATTAATTATTCGGAGGCCTAAACGAAGGAATTTGGCTAAAATCTTGTGATCTCGGGTCCGTACCCCAAGTCCAATTTCTTGGGCCGTTTGTAATCAACCTGCCAAATTTCGGCCCATTCTGACACCGTCGCGACAAATGACGAAATTGCCCCTGGTTCGATTTGGCGGTGTTAATTTTCTATCCAACACTTCTTCAACCTGACATATTTTATACGAAAATTAATTATTCGGAGGCCCAAACGAAGGAATTTGGCTAAAATCCCATGATCCTGGGTATGTGCCCCGACTCCAATTTCTTCGGATGTTTCCAATCAACCTGGAAAATTTCGACCCATTCTGACGTCGTCGTGACAAATGACGAAATTGCCCAAGGTGCGATTTTGCGTTGTGAATTTTTTGTCCAACACTTCTTCAACCTGACATAATTAATACGAAAAATAATTATTCAGAGGCCTAAACGAAGGAATTGGGCTAAAATCCCGTGATCCCGGGTCTGTGCCTCGATTCCAATTTCTCGGCCTATTTCCAATCAACCTGCCAAATTTAGGTCCATTCCGACACCGTCGCGACGAATGGCAAAATTGCCTCTGATGCAGTTTTTCTTTGTTAATTTTCTGTCCAACATGTCTTCGGCCTGACATAATTAGTATGAAAATTAATTATTCGGAGGCCTAAATGAAGGAATTTGGCTAAAATCTCATGATCCCAGGTCTGTACCCCGAGTCCAATTTTTCGGACCGTTTCCAATCAACCTGCCAAATTTCGGCCCATTCTGACACCTTTGCGGCAAATGACGAAATTGCCCCTGGTGCGGTTTTGTGTTGTTAATTTTCTGTCCAACAATTCTTCAACCTAACATAATTAATACGAAAATTAATTATTCGGAGGCCCAAACGAAGGAATTTGGCTAAAATCCCGTGATCTCGGGTCCATGCCCCGAGTCCAATTTCTGGGGCCGTTTCCAATCTACCTGCCAAATTTCGGCGCATTCCGACAATGTCGCGACAAATGACAAAATTGCCCCTGGTGCGGTTTTTCTTTGTTAATTTTCCGTCCAACACTTTTTCAGCCTAACATAATTAATACGAAAATTAATTATTCAGAGGCCAAAACGAAGGAATTTGGTTAAAATCCCGTGATCCCGTGTTCGTGCTCCGACTCCAATTTCTCGGGCCGTTTCCAATCATCCTGCAAAATTTCGGCCCATTCCGACACCGTCGCAACAAATGACAAATTGCCCCTAGTGTGGTTTTTCTTTGTTAATTTTCTGTCCAACACTTCTTCAACCTAACATAATTAATGCGGAAATTAATTATTCGGAGGCTTAAACGATGGAATTTGGCTAAAATCTCGTGATCCCGGGTCTGTGTCTCGAGTCCAATTTCTTGAGCCGTTTCCAATCAACCTGCCAAATTTCGACCATTTCGACACCATCGTGACAAATGACGAAATTGCCCCTGGTACGGTTTTGCGTTGTTAATTTTCTGTCCAACACTTCTTCATCCTGACATAATTAATACGAAAATTAATTATTCGGAGGCCTAAACGAAGGAATTTGGCTAAAATCCCATGATCCCGGGTCTGTGCCACGACTCCAATTTCTCGGGCCGTTTCCAATAATCCTGCAAAATTTTGGCCCATTTCGACACCTTCGCAACAAATGACAAATTGCCCCAGGTGCGATTTTTCTTTGTTAATTTTCTGTCCGACATTTCTTCAGCCTGACATAATTGATACGAAAATTAATTATTCGGAGGCCAAATCAAAGGAATTTGGCAAAAATCCCGTGATCTCGAGTCTGTTCCCCGAGTCCAATTTCTCCGGATGTTTCCAATCAACCTGCCAAATTTCGGCCCATTCTAACGCCGTCGCGACAAATGACGAAATTACCCCAGTTTTGATTTTGTGTTGTTAATTTTCTGTCCAACACTTCTTCAACCCTGCATAATTAATACGAAAATTAATAATTCGGAGGCCTAAACGAATTAATTTAGCTAAAATCCCGTGATCCCGGGCCAGTGCCCCGATTCCAATTTCTCGGGCTGTTTCCAATCAACCTGCCAAATTTCGGCCCATTCCGACACAGTCGGGAAAAATGGAAAAATTCCCCTGTTGCGGTTTTTCTTTGTTAATTTTCTGTCCAACACTTCTTCAGCCTGACATAATTGATATGAAAATTAATTATTCGGAGGCCTAAATGAAAAAATTTGGCTAAAATCTCGTGATCTCAGGTCTATGCCCCGAGTCCAATTTCCGGGGCCATTTCAAATCAACCTGCCAAATTTCGGCAAATTCCGACACCGTCGTGACAAATGACAAAATTGCCGATTTTTCTTTGTTAATTTTCTGTCCAACACTTTTTCAGCCTAACATAATTAATACGGAAATTAATTATTCGGAGGCCAAAATGAAGGAATTTGGTTAAAATCGCTTGATCCCGGGTCCGTGCCCCGACTCCAATTTCTCGGGCCGTTTCCAATCAACCTGCCAAATTTTGGCCCATTCCGACACCATCGCGACAAATGACGAAATTACCCCTGATGCGGTTTTGTGTTGTTAATTTTCTGTCCAACACTTCTTCAACCTAACACAATTAATACAGAAATTAATTTTTCGGAGGCCTAAACGAAGAAATTTGGCCAAAATCCCGTGATCCAGGGTATGTACCCCAAGTACAATTTCTCGGGCCGTTCTCAAACAACCTGCTAAATTTTGGCCCATTCCGACACCGTCACAACAAATGACAAAATTGACCCTAGTGCAATTTTTCTTTGTTGATTTTCTGTCCAACACTTCTTCCGCCTGACATAATTAATACGAAAATTAATTATTCGAAGACCTAAATGAATGAATTTGGCTAATCCCGTGATCCCAAAAATGTGCCCCGAGTCCAATTTCTCGGACCATTTCCAATAAACCTGCCAAATTTTGGCTCATTCCGACATCATCGCGTCAAATGACAAAATTACCCCTAGTGCGGTTTTTCTTTGTTATTTTTCTATCCAACACTTCTTCAACCTGACATAATTAATACGGATATTAATTATTCGGAGGCCTAAACGAAGGAATTTGGCTAAAATCCCTTGATCCCGAGTTTGTGCCCCGAGTCCAATTTCTGAGGCCGTTTCCAATCAGCCTGCCAAATCTCGGCCCATTCCGACACTGTCGCGACAAATGATGAAATTGCCCCTGGTGTGGTTTTTCTTTTTTAATTTTTTGTCAACACTTCTTCAACCTGACATAATTAATACGGAAATTAATTATTCGGAGGCCTAAACGAAGGAATTTGGCTAAAATCCCATGATCCCGGGTCTGTGCCCTGAGTCCAATTTCTGGGGTAGTTTCCAATCAACCTACCAAATTTCGACCATACCGACACAGTCGCGACAAATGACGAAATTACCTCTGGTGCAGTTTTGCGTTGTTAATTTTCTGTCTAACACATCTTCAACCTGACGTAATTAATATGGAAATTAATTATTTGGAGGCCTAAACGAAGAAATTTGGCTAAAATTACGTGATCTCGGGTGTATGTCCCGAGTCAAATTTCTGGGGCTATTTCCAATCGACCTACCAAATTTTGGCCCATTCCGACACCGTCGCGACAAATGATAAAATTACCCCTGGTGCAGTTTGAAAATTAATTATTCGGAGGCCTAAGCAAGAGAATTTGGCTAAAATCTCGTGATCCCGGGTCTGTGCCCCGAGGCCAATTTCTGGGGCCATTTCCAATCAACCTGCCAAATTTCGGCCCATTCCGACACCGTCGCGACAAGTGACGAAATTGCCCATGATGCAGTTTTGCGTTGTTAATTTTATGTCTAACACTTCTTTACCTGACATAATTAGTACGGAAATTAATTATTCGGAGGCCTAAACAAAGGAATTTAGCTAAAATCTAGTGTTCCCGTTTGTGCCCCCAGTTTAATTTCTGGGACCGTTTCCAATAAGCCTGCCAAATTTCGACCCATTCCAACACCGTCGCGACAAATGAAAAAATTGCCTCTGATGCGATTTATATTCGTTAATTTTCTGTCCAACACTTCTTCAGCCTAACACAATTAATACGAAAATTAATTATTCGGAGGCCTAAACGAAGGAATTTAGCTATAATTCCGGGATCCCGGGTCTGTGCCCCGAGTCCAATTTCTCGGGCCGTTTCCAATCAACCTGCCAAATTTCTGCCCATTCCGACACCATTGCGACAAATGACGAAATTACCCCTAGTACGATTTTTCTTTTTAAATTTTTTGTCGAACACTTCTTTAAGCTGACATAATTAATACGAAAATTAATTATTCGGACGCCTAAGCAAGAGAATTTGGGTAAACTCTCGTGATGCTGGGTTTGTGTCCCGAGGCCAATTTCTGGGGCCGTTTCCAATCAACCTGCCAAATTTCGGCCCATTCCGACACCGTCGCGACAAATGACGAAATTGCCCATGATGCAGTTTTGCCTTGTTAATTTTCTGTCTAACACTTCTTTACCTAACATAATTAGTACGGAAATTAATTATTCGGGGCCTAAATAAAGGAATTTAGATAAAATCTAGTGATCCCGAGTCTGTGCCCCCAGACTAATTTCTAGGACCGTTTCCAATAAGCCTGCCAAATTTCGGCCCATTCCGACACCGTCGCGACAAATAAAAAAATTGCCTCTGGTGCGATTTATATTCGTTAATTTTCTATCCAACACTTCTTCAGCTTAACATAATTAATACGAAAATTAATTATTCGGAGGCCTAGACGAAGGAATTTAGCTATAATTCCGGGATCCCGGGTCTGTGCCCCGAGTCCAATTTCTCGGGCCGTTTCCAATCAACCTGCCAAATTTCTGCCCATTCCGACACCATTGCGACAAATGACAAAATTACCCCTAGTAGGATTTTTCTTTTTAAATTTTTTGTCGAACACTTCTTTAACCCGACATAATTAATACGAAAATTAATTATTCGGAGTCCTTAGCAAGAGAATTTGGGTAAAATCTCGTGATCCAGGATTTGTGCCCCGAGGCCAATTTCTGGGGCCGTTTCCAATCAACCTGCCAAATTTCGGCTCATTCCGACACCGTCGCGACAAATGACGGAATTGCCCATGATGCAATTTTGCGTTGTTAATTTTCTGTCTAACACTTCTTTACCTGACATAATTAGTACGAAAATTAATTATTCGGGGCCTAAACAAAGAAATTTAGCTAAAATCTAGTGATCCCGAGTCTGTGCCCCCAGACTAATTTCTAGGACCGTTTCCAATAAGCTTGCCCAATTTCGGCCCATTCCGACACCGTCGCAACAAATAAAAAAATTGCCTCTGGTGCGATTTATATTCGTTAATTTTCTATCCAACACTTCTTCAGCTTAACATAATTAATACGAAAATTAATTATTCGGAGGCCTAGACGAAGGAATTTAGCTATAATTCCGAGATCCTGGGTCTGTGCCCCGAGTCCAATTTCTCGGGCCGTTTCCAATCAACCTGCCAAATTTCTGCCCTTTCCGACACCTTCGCGACAAATGACGAAATTATCCCTAGTATGATTTTTCTTTTTAAATTTTTTGTCAAACACTTCTTTAACCTGACATAATTAATACGGAAATTAATTATTCGGAGGCCTAAATGAAGGAATTTAGCTAAAATCCCGTGATCTCGGGTCTGTGCACCGACTCCAATTTGTGGGGCCGTTTCCAATCAACCTACCAGATTTTGGCTCATTTCGACATCGTTGCGACAAATGATAAAATTGCCCCTGGTGCGGTTTTGCGTTGTTAATTGTCTGTCCAACACTTCTTCAACCTGACATAATTAATACGGAAATTAATTATTCGGAGGCCTAAACGAAGGAATTTAGTAAAAATCTAGTGATCCCGAGTCTGTGCCCCTAGTCTAATTTCTGGGACCGTTTCCAATAAACCTGCCAAATTTTGGCCCATTCCGACACCGTCGCGACAAATGAAAAAATTGCCTCTGGTATGATTTATATTCGTTAATTTTTTGTCCAACACTTCTTCAGCCTAACATAATTAATACGAAAATTAATTATTCGGAGGCCTAAACGAAGGAATTTAGCTATAATTCCGGATCCCGGGTCTGTGCTCCGAGTCTAATTTCTCGGACCGTTTCCAATCAACCTGCTAAATTTCTGCCCATTCCGACACCGTCGCGACAAATGACGAAATTACCCCTAGTGTGATTTTTCTTTTTAAATTTTTTGTCGAACACCTCTTTAACCTAATATAATTAATACAAAAATTAATTATTCGGAGGCCTGAACGAAGGAATTTGGCTAAAATCCCGTGATCCTGGGTCTGTGCACCGACTCCAATTTCTGGGGCCGTTTCCAATCAACCTGCCAAATTTCGGCTCATTCCGACACCGTTGCGACAAATGATAAAATTGCCCCTGATGTGGTTTTGCGTTGTTAATTTTCTGTCCAATACTTCTTCAACCTGACATAATTAATACGAAAATTAATTATTGGGAGGCCTAAACGAAAGAATTTGGCTAAAATCCTGTGATCCGGGTATGTGCCCCAAGTCCAATTTCTGGGGTCGTTTTCAATCAACCTTCCAAATTTCGGCCCATTCCGACACCGTCATGACAAATGAAGAAATTGCCCTTTCTGTCCAACACATCTTCAGCCTGACATAATTAATACGAAAATTAATTATTTGGAGGCCTAAACAAAGGAATTTGGCTAAAATACAGTGATCTCGGGTCTGTGCATCGAGTCCAATTTCTGATGCCATTTCCAATCAACCTGCCAAATTTCGGCCCATTCCGACACCGTCGCGAAAAATAACGAAATTTTCCTTGGTGCGATTTTTCGTTGTTAATCTTCTGTCCAACACTTCTTCAACCTGACATAATTAATACGGAAATTAATTATTCGGAGGCCTAAACGAAGGAATTTGGCTAAAATCCCGTGATCCCGGGTCTGTGCATCGACTCCAATTTGTGGGATCGTTTCCAATCAACCTGTCAAATTTCGGCTCATTCCGACACCGTCGCGACAAATGATAAAATTGCCCATGGTGCGATTTTGCGTAGTTAATTTTCTGTCCAACACTTATTCAACCTGACATAATTAATACGGAAATTAATTATTCGGAGGCCTAAACGAAGGAATTTGACTAAAATCCCGTGATCTTGGGTATGTGCCCCGAGTCCAATTTCTGGGGCCGTTTCCAATCAACCTTCCAAATTTCGGCCCATTCCGACACCGTCGCGACAAATGAAGAAATTGCCCCTGGTGCGGTTCTGCGTTGTTAATTTTCTGTCCAACACATCTTCAGCCTGACATAATTAATATGGAAATTAATTATTCAAAGCCCTAAACGAAGGAATTTGGCTAAAATCAAGTGATCCCGGTTCTGTGAACCGAGTCCAATTTCTGAGGCCGTTTCCAATCAACCTGCCGAATTTCTGTCCATTCCGACATCGTCGCGACAAATAACGAAATTTTCCTTGGTGAGATTTTTCGTTGTTAATCTTCTGTCCAACACTTCTTCAACCTGACATAATTAATATGGAAATTAATTATTCGTAGGCCTAAACGAAAGAATTTGGCTAAAGTCCCATGATCCCGGGTCGGTACCCCGAGTCCAATTTCTGGGCCGTTTCGAATCAACCTGCCAAATTTAGGCCCATTTCGAGAGCGTAGCGACAAATGGCAAAATTGCCCCTGGTACTGTTTTACGCTGTTAAATTTCTGTCCAACACACCTTCAACTTGACATAATTAATAAAGAAATTAATTATTCGGTACCTAAACGAAGGAATTTGGCTAAAATCCCGTGATCCCAGTTCAGTGCCCCGAGTCCAGTTTCTGGGGCCGTTTCCAATCAACCTGCCAAATTTCGGCCCATTCCGACAACGTCGCGACAAATGACAAAATTGCCCATGGTGCGGTTTTTCTTTGTTAATTTCTGTCCAACACTTCTTCAACCTGATGTAATTAGTACGGAAATTAATTATTTGGAGGCCTAAACGGAGGAATTTGGCTAAAATCCCGTGATCTCGGGTCTATGCCTCGAGTCCAGTTTCTGGGGTCGTTTCCAGTAAACCTGCCAAAGTTCGTCCAATTACGACACCGTCGCGACAAATGACAAAATTGCCCCTGATGCGGTTTTTCATTGTTAATTTTCTGACCAACACTTATTCAGCCTGACATAATTAATACAAAAATTAATTTTTCGAAGGCCTAAATGAAGGAATTTGGCTAAAATCCCGTGATCCAGAGTCTATGCCCCGAGTCCAATTTCTCGGGCCGTTTCAATCAGCCTGACATAATTAATATAGAAATTAATTATTCAGAGGCCAAAATGAAGGAATTTAGCTAAAATCCCGTGATCCCAGGTCTGTGCCCCAAGTCCCATTTCTCGGGCCGTTTCCAATCAACCTGCCAAATTTCGGCCCATTCCGACACCGTCGCGACAAATGACGAAATTGCCCCCGATGCGATTTTTCTTTTTAAATTTTCTGTCCAACACTTCTTCAACCTGACTTAATTAATAGTGAAATTAATTATTTGGAGGCCTAAACGAAGGAATTTGGCTAAAATCCCATGATCCCGAGTCTGTGCCCCGACTCGAATTTCTGGCGCGGTTTCCAATCAACCTATCAAATTTCGGCCCATTTCGACAACGTTGCGACAAATGACAAAATTGCCTCTAGTGCGGTTTTGCGTTGTTAATTTTCTGTCCAATACACCTTCAACCTGACATAATTATTGCGAAAATTAATTATTCGGAGGCCTAAACGAAGGAATTTGGCTAAAATCTCGTGATCCCAGTTCAGAGCCTGGAGTCCAGTTTCTGGGGCCGTTTCCAATCAACCTGCCAAATTTCGGCCCATTTCGACACTATCGCAACGAATGACGAAATTGCCCCTGGTGCGGTTTTTCTTTGTAAATTTTCTGTCCAACACTTCTTCAACCTGATATAATTAGTACGAAAATTAATTATTCGGAGGCCTAAACTGGGGAATTTGGCTAAAATCCCGTGATCCCGAGTCTATGGCCCGAGTCCAGTTTCTGGGGCCGTTTCCAACAAACCTGCCAAATTTCGGCCCATTCCGACACCGTCGTGACTAATGACAAAATTGCCCCTGGTGCGGTTTTTCTTTGTTAATTTTTTGTCCAACACTTATTCAGCCTGACATAATTAATACGAAAATTAATTATTCATTGTCCTAAACGAAGGAATTTGGCTAAAATTCCGTGATCCCGGGTGTCTCGAGCCATTTTCAATCTACTTGCCAAATTTCGGCCCATTTCGACGCTATCATGACAAATGACGAAATTACCCCTGGTGCGATTTTTATTTTTAAATTTTCTATCCAACACTTCTTTAACCTGACATAATTAATACGGAAATTAATTATTCGGAGGCCTAAACGAAGGAATTTGGCTAAAATCTCGTGATCCAAGGTCTGCGCCCCGACTCCAATTTCTGGGGCCGTTTCCAATCAATCGGCCAAATTTCGGCCCATTTCGACACCGTCACGACATATGACAATATTGCCCCCGGTCCGATTTTGCATTGTTAATTTTCTGTCGAACACTTCTTCAATCTGACATAATTAATATGGAAATTAATTATTCGGAGGCCTAAACGAAGGAATTTGGCTAAAATCCCTTGATCTCGGGTCCATGCCCCGAGTCCAATTTCTGCGGCCGTTTCCAATCAACTTGCCAAATTTCAGCCCATTCCGACACTGTCGCGACAAATGACAAAATTGCCCCTGGTGCGGTTTGGAAATTAATTATTCGGAGGCCTAAACGAGGGAATTTGGGTAAAATCCCGTGATCCCGGGTCTGTACCCCAAGGCTAATTTCTGGGGCCGTTTCCAATTAACCGGCCAAATTTCGGCCCATTCCGAGACCGTCGCGAAAAGTGACGAAATTGCCCCTGGAGCGGTTTTGCATTGTTAATTTTCTGCCCAACACTTTTTTAACTTGACACAATTAGTACGAAAATTAATTGTTCGGAGGCCGAAACGAAGGAATTTGGCTAAAATCCCGTGATCCCGAGTCTGTGCCCCGAGTCCAATTTCTGGGGCCGTTTCCAATAAACCTGCCAAATTTCGGCCCATTCCGACACCGTCGCGATAAATGACAAAATTGCCCCTAGTGCTATATTTCTTTGTTAATTTTTTGTCCAACACTTCTTCAATCTGACATAATTAATACGGAAATTAATTATTCGGAGGCCTAAACGAAGGAATTTGGCTAAAATCCTATGATCTCGAGTCTGTGCCCCGAGTCCCATTTCTCGGGCCGTTTCCAATCAACCTGCCAAATTTTGGCCAATTCTGACACCCTCGCGACAAATGATGAAATTGCCCCCATTGCGATTTTTCTTTTTAAATTTTATATCCAACACTTCTTTAACCTGACATAATTGATACGGAAATTAATTAGTCGAGGGCCTAAACGAAGAAATTTGGCCAAAATCCTGTGATCTCGGGTCTATGCCCCGACTCCAATTTCTGGGGCCGTTTCCAATCAACCTACCAAATTTCGGCCCTTTCCGACAATGTTGCAACAAATAACAAAATTACCCCAGGTGCGGTTTTGTGTTGTTAATTTTTTGTCCAACACTTCTTCAACCTGACATAATTAATACGGAAATTAATTATTCGGAGGCCTAAACGAAGGAATTTGGCTAAAATCCCGCGATCCTGGGTATGTGCCCCGAGTCCAATTTCTGGGGCCATTTCCAATCAACCTGCCAAATTTCGGTCCATTCCGACACCATCGTGACAAATGACGAAATTGCCCCTGGTGCAGTTCTTCTTTGTTAATTTTCGGTCCAACACTTCTTCAACCTGACATAATTAATACGAAAATTAGTTATTCGAAGGCCTAAACGAAGGAATTTGGCTAAAATCCCGTGGTCCTAGGTCTGTGCCATGAGTCCAGTTTCTGGGGCCATTTCAAATCAACCTGCCAAATTTCGGCCCATTCCGATACCATCGCGACAATGACGAAATTACCCCTAGTGCGATTTTTCTTTGTTAATTTTCTGTCTAACACTTCTTCATCCTCACATAATTAATAAGGAACTTAATTATTCGGAGGCCTAAACGAAGGAATTTGGCTAAATTCCCGTGATCCCGGGTCTGTGCCCAAAGTCCAATTTCTGGGGCCGTTTCCAATCAACCTGCCAAATTTCGGCCCATTCCGACATTGTCGGGACAAATGATGAAATTGCCCCTGGTGCGATTTTTCTTTTTAAATTTTCTGTCCAACACTTCTTCAACCTAACATAATTAATAGGAAAATTAATTATTCGAAGGCCTAAACGAAGGAATTTGGCTAAAATCCCGTGATCCCGGGTCTGCATCCCAAGTCCAATTTCTGGGGCCGTTTCCAATCAACCTGCGAAATTTCGGCCCATTCCAACAACGTCACGACAAATGACAAAATTGCCCCTAGTGCAGTTTTGCGTTGTTAATTTTCGGTCCAACACTTATTCAACCTGACATAATTAATACGGAAATTAATTATTCAGGGGCCAAAACGAAGGAATTTGGCTAAAATCCCATGATCCCGGGTTTGTGCCCCGAGTCAAATTTATCAGGCCGTTTTCAATCAACCTTCCAAATTTCGGCCCATTCCGACATCGTCGCGACAAATGACGAAATTTTCCCTGGTGCAATTTTTATTTTTAAATTTTCTGTCCATCACTTCTTCAGCCTGACATAATTAATACGGAAATTAATTATTCGGAGGCCTAAACGAAGGAATTTGGCTAAAATCCCGTGATCCCTGGTCTGTACCCCGACTCCAATTTTTGGGGCCATTTCCAGCTGGGCTGCCAAATTTTGGACCATTCCGACACCGTCGCGACAAATGACAAAATTGCCCCTGGTCCGATTTCGCGTTGTTAATTTTTTGTCAAACACATCTTGAACTTGGCAAAATTAATTATTCGGAGGCCTAAACGAAGGATTTTGGCTAAAATCCCTTGATCTCGGTTCGTACCCCGAGTCTAATTTCTGCGGCCGTTTCCAATCAACCTGTCAAATTTCAGCCCATTCCGATGTTGTCGCGACAAATGACAAAATTGCCCCTGGTACGGTTTGGAAATTAATTATTCGGAGGCCCAAACGTGGGAATTTGGCTAAAATCCCGTGAGCCCAGGTCTCTGCCCTGAGGCCAATTTTTGGGGCCGTTTCCAATCAACCTGCCAAATTTCAGCCCATTTCGACACCGTCGCGACATGTGACAAAATTGCCCCTGGTGCGGTTTTGCGTTGTTAATTTTCTGTCCAACACTTCTTCAACCTGACATAATTCGTACGAAAATTAATTATTCGGAGGCCGAAACGAAGGAATTTGGGTAAAATCCCATGATCCAGAGCCTGTGCCCCGAGTCCAATTTCTGGGGCCGTTTCCAATAAACCTGCCAAATTTCGGCCCATTCCGACACCGTCGCGACAAATGACAAAATTGCCCCTGGTGCGATTTTTCTTTGTTAATTTTCTGTCCAACACCTCTTCAGCTTGACATAATTAATACGAAAATTAATTATTCGGAGGCCTAAATGAAGGAATTTGGCTAAAATCCTGTGATCCCGGTTCTGTGCCTTGAGTCCCATTTGTCGAGCCGTTTCCAATCAACCTTCCAAATTTCAGCCAATTCCGACACCATCGCGACAAATGACTAAATTGCCTCTGGTGCGATTTTTCTTTTTAAATTTTATGTCCAACACTTCTTCAACCTGACATAATTAATACGAAAATTAATTATTCGGAGGCCGAAACGAAGGAATTTGCCTAAATCCCATGATCCTGAGTCTGTGCCCCGAGTCCAATTTCTGGGGCCGTTTCCAATAAACCTGCCAAATTTCGGCCCATTTCAACACCGTCGCGACAAATGACAAAATTGCCCCTGGTGCGATTTTTCTTTGTTAATTTTCTGTCCAACACCTCTTCAGCCTGACATAATTAATACGAAAATTAATTATTCAGAGGCCTAAGTGAAGAAATTTGGCTAAAATCCTGTGATCCCGGTTCTGTGCCCCGAGTCCCATTTGTCGAGCCGTTTCCAATCAACCTTCCAAATTTCGGCCCTTTCCGACACCGTCGCGACAAATGACTAAATTTCCCCCGGTGCGATTTTTCTTTTTAAATTTTATGTCCAACACTTCTTCAACCTGACATAATTAATGTCGAAATTAATTATTCGGAGGCCTAAACGAAGGAAATTGGCCAAAATCCCGTGATCTCGAGTCTGTGCCCCGACTCCAATTTTTGGGGTCGTTTCCAATCAACCTACCAAATTTCGGTCTATTTCGACAACATCGCGACAAATAACAAAATTAACCCTGGTGCGATTTTGCGTTGTTAATTTTCTGTCCAACACTTCTTCAACCTGACATAATTAATACAAAAATTAATTATTCGGAAGCCTAAAAGAAGGAATTTGGCTAAAATCCCATTATCCCGGGTATGTTCAGGGGCCGTTTCTAATAAACCTGCCAAATTTCGGTCCATTCCGACATCGTCGCGACAAATGACGAAATTGCACCTGGTGCGGTTCTTCTTTGTTAATTTTCTGCCCAACACTTCTTCAACCTGACATAGTTAATACAGAAAGTAGTTATTCGGAGACCTAAAAGAATTTTGCTAAAATCCCGTGGTCCCGGGTCTGTGTCCCGAGTCCAGTTTCGAGGGCCGTTTCCAAACAACCTGCCAAATTTCAGCCCATTCCAACACCATCACAACAAATGACGAAATTGCCCTTGGTACAGTTGTTCTTTATTAATTTTCTGTCCAACACTTCTTCAACCTGACATAATTCGTACGAAAATTAATTATTCGGAGGCCTAAACAAAGGAATTTGGCTAAAATCCCGTGATCCCGAGTCTGTGCCCTGAGTCCAATTTCTGGGGCCATTTCCAACAAACCTGCCAAATTTCGGCCCATTCCGACACCGTCGCGACAAATGACGAAATTGCCTGGGTGCGATTTTTATTTTTATATTTTTTGTCCAACACTTTTTCAACCTGACATAATTAATACGGAATTTAATTATTCGGAGGCCTAAACGAAGGAATTTGGCTAAAATCCCGTGATCCCGATTCTGTGCCCCGACGCTAATTTTTGGGGTCGTTTCTAATCAACCTGCCACATTTCGGTCCATTCCAATACTGTCGCGACAAATGACAGAATTGCCCCTGGTACGGTTTGGAAATTAATTATTCGGAGGCCTAAACATGGGAATTTGGCTAAAATCTCATGATCCTGGGTCTATTCCCTGAGGTCAATTTCTGGGGCCGTTTTCAATCAACCTGCCAAATTTCGGCCCATTCCGACACCATCATGACAAATGAGGAAATTGCCCCTGGTGCGGTTCTCCTTTGTTAATTTTCTGTCCAACACTTCTTCAACCTGACGTAATTAATACAAAAATTAATTATTCGAAGGCCTAAACGAAGTAATTTGGCTAAAATCCCGTGGTCCCAGGTCTGTGCCATGAGTCCAGTTTCTGGGGCCATTTCAAATCAACCTGCCAAATTTCGGCTCATTCCGACACCATCGTGACAAATGATGAAATTACCCCTGGTGTGATTTTTCTTTGTTAATTTTCTGTCCAACACTTCTTCAGTCTAACATAATTAATACGAAAATTAATTATTCGGAGGCCTAAACGAAGGAATTTGCCTAAAATCCTATGATCCCGGTTCTGTGCCCTGAGTCCCATTTCTCGAGCAGCTTCCAATCAACCTGCCAAATTTCGGCCCATTCCAACACCGTCATGACAAATGACTAAATTGCCCTCGGTGTGATTTTTCTTTTTAAATTTTATGTCCAACACTTCTTCAACCTGACATAATTAATATGGAAATTAATTATTCGGACGCCTAAACGAAGGAATTTGGCCAAAATCTCGTGATCTCGGGTCTATGCCCCGACTCCAACTTCTGGGGGCGTTTCCAATCAACCTACCAAATTTCGGTCCATTTCGACAATGTCGCGACAAAAAAAAAAAATACCCCTCGTGCGGTTTTGCGTTATTAGTTTTCTGTCCAACACTTCTTCAACCTGTCATAATTAATACAAAAATTAATTATTCGGAGGCCTAAAAGAAGGAATTTGGCTAAAATCCCGTGATCTCGGGTATGTGCCCCGAGTCCAATTTTTGGGGTCGTTTCCAATAAACATGCCAAATTTCGGTCCATTCCGACACCGTCGCGACAAATGACGTAATTGCCCCTGGTGTGGTTCTTCTTTGTTAATTTTCTGTCCAACAATTCTTCAATCTGACATAATTAATATAGAAATTAATTATTCGGAGGCCTAAACGAAGGAATTTGGCTAAAATCCCGTGGTCCCGGGTCTGCGTCCCGAGTCTAGTTTCTAAGGCCATTTCCAATCAACTTGCTAAATTTCGGCCCATTCCAACACCGTCGCGACAAATGACGAAATTGCCCCTGGCGCGGTTCTTTGTTAATTTCCTGTCCAACACTTCTTCAATTTGACATAATTAATGCAGAAATTAATTATTCGGAGGCCTAAACAAAGGAATTTGGCTAAAATCCCGTGGTCCCGAGTTTCTGTCCAGGTCCAGTTTCTG
This sequence comes from Olea europaea var. sylvestris, assembly GCF_002742605.1. NCBI lineage: Eukaryota > Viridiplantae > Streptophyta > Magnoliopsida > Lamiales > Oleaceae > Olea > Olea europaea. The sequence goes on along the minus strand of NC_036253.1, from coordinate 15,882,533 downwards.
GGGCCGTTTCCAATCAACCTGCCAAATTTCGGCCCATTTCGACGCCGTCGCGACAAATGACGAAGTTGCCCCTGGTGCAGTTCTTTATTAATTTTTTGTCCAGCACTTCTTCTTCCTCATATAATTAATACTGAAATTAATTATTCGGAGGCCTAAACAAAGGAATTTGGCTAAAATCCCGTGATCCCGGGTCTGTGCCCCGAGTCCAATTTCTGGGGTCGTTTCCAATCAACCTGTCAAATTTCGGTCGATTCCGACACCGTCGCGACAAATGACGAAATTGCCCCTGGTACGATTTTTCTTTGTTAATTTTCTGCCTCACTCTTCTTCAACATGACATAATTAGTACGGAAATTAATTATTCGGAGGCCTAAATGAAGGAATTTGGCTAAAATCACGTGATCCCGAGTCTGTGCCCCGAGTCCAATTTCTGGGGCCGTTTCCAATAAACCCTGCCAAATTTCGGCCCATTCCGACACCTTCGTGACAAATGTCAAAATTGCCCCTGGTGCGATTTTTCTTTGTTAATTTTCAGTCAAACACTTATTCAGCCTGACATAATTAACACAGAAATTAATTATTCGGAGGCCAAAACGAAGGTATTTGGCTAAAATCCCGTGATCTCGGGTCTGTACCCCGAGTCCAATTTATCGGGCCGTTTTCAATCAACCAGCCAAATTTCGGCCCATTCTGACACCATCGCGACAAGTGACGAAATTACCGAGGTGCGATTTTTATTTTTTAAATTTTCTGTCCAACAGTTCTTCAACCTGACATAATTAATACGGAATTTAATTATTCGGAGGCCTAAACGAAGAAATTTGGCTAAAATCCCGTGTTCCCGAGTCTGTGCCCCGACGCCAATTTCTGGGGCCGTTTCCAATCAACCTGCCACATTTCGGCCTATTCCGATACTGTCGTGACAAATGATAAAATTGCCCATGGTACGGTTTGGAAATTAATTATTCGGAGGCCTAAACGTGGGAATTTGGCTAAAATCTCATGATCTTGGGTCTATTCCCTGAGGTCAATTTCTGTGGCCGTTTCCAATCAACCTGCCAAATTTCAGCCCATTCCAACAACGTCGCGGCAAGTAACGAAATTGCCCTTGGTGCGGTTTTGCGTTGTTAATTTTCTGTCCAACACTTCTTCAACCTGACATAATTAGTACGAAAATTAATTATTCGAAGGCCGAAACGAAGGAATTTGGTTAAAATCCTATGATCCCGAGTCTGTGTCCCGAGTCCAATTTCTGGGGCCGTTTCCAACAAACCTGCGAAATTTCGGCCCATTCCGACACTGTCGCGACAAATGACAAAGTTGCCCCTGGTGCGATTTTTCTTTGTTAATTTTCTGTTCAACACTTCTTCAGCCGGACATAATTAATACGAAATTAATTATTTGAAGGCCTAAGGAATTTGGCTAAAATCCCGTAATCTAGGAACTGTGCCCCGAGTCCCATTTCCCGGGCCGTTTCCAATCAACCTGCCAAATTTCGTCCCATTCCGACACCGTCGCGACAAATGACGAAATTGCCCCCGGTGCAATTTTTCTTTTTAAATTTTATATCCAACACTTCTTCAACCTGACGTAATTAATACGGAAATTAATTATTCGGAGGCCTAAATGAAGGAATTTGGCCAAAATCCCGTGATCCCGGGTCTGTGCCCCGACGCCAATTTCTGGGGCCGTTTCCAATCAACCTACCAAATTTTGGCACATTCCAACAACGTCGCGACAAATAATGAAATTACCCCTGGTGCGGTTTTGCGTTGTTAATTTTCTGCTTAACACTTCTTCAACCTGACATAATTAATACCAAAATTAATTATTCGGAGGCCTAAACAAAGGAATTTGGCTAAAATCCCGTGATCCCGGGTATTTGCCCGAATCCAGTTTCAGGGGCCGTTTCCAATCAACCTGCCAAATTTCTGCCCGTTCCGACACCATCGCGACAAATGACGAAATTGCCCCTAGTGCGGTTTTTCTTTGTTAATTTTCTGTCCAACACTTCTTCAGCCTCACAAAATTAATACGAAAATTAATTATTCGGAGGCCTAAACAAAGGAGGTTGGCTAAAATCCCATGATCCCAGGTCTGTGTACTGAGTCCAATTTCTGGGGCAGTTTCCAATCAGCCTGCCAATTTTCGGCCCATTTCGACACCGTCGCGACAAATGAAGAAATTTCCCGGGGTGCGGCTTTTCTTTGTTAATTTTCTGTCCAACACTTTTTCAACCTGACATAATTATACGCAAATTAATTATTCGGAAGCCTGAACGAAGGAATTTGGCTAAAATCCCGTGATCCCGGATCAGTACCCCAAGGCCAATTTCTGGGGCTGTTTCCAATCAACCAAGCAAATTTCGGCCAATTTCAACAACGTCGCGACAAATGACGAAATTGCCCCTGGTACGATTTTACGTTGTTAATTTTCTGTCCAACACTTCTTCAGCCAGACATAATTAATACAGACATTAATTCTTCGGAGGCCTAAACTTAGGAATTTGGCTAAAACCCCGTGATCCCAAGGCTATGTCTCGAGTCCAGTTTCTGGGGCTGTTTCCAATCAACCTGCCAAATTTTGGCCCATTCTGACACCGTCACGGCAAATGACGAAATTGCCCCTGGTACGATTTTTCTTTGTTAATTTTCTATCCAACACTTCTTCAACCAGACATAATTAGCACGAAAATTAATTATTTGTAGGCCTAAAGTGAGGAATTTGGCTAAAATCTCGTGATCCCGGGTATGTGCCCCAAATCCAATTTCTTGGCCGTTTCCAATCAACCTGCCAAATTTCGGCACATTTCGACACCGTCGCGACAAATGACGAAATGGCCCCTGGTGCGGTTTTTCTTTGTGAATTTTCTGTCCAACACTTCTTCAACCTGACATAATTAATACGGAAATTAATTATTCGGACGCCTAAACAAAGGAAGTTGGCTAAAATCCCGTGATCCCAGGTCTGTGCCCCGAGTTCAGTTTCAGGGGCCGTTTCCAATCAACCTGCCAAATTTCAGCCCATTCCAACACCGTCGCGACAAATGACGAAATTGCCCCCGGTGCGATTTTTCTTTGTTAATTTTCTGTCCAACACTTCTTCATCCTCACATAATTATTACGGAAATTAATTATTCGGAGGCCTAAACGAAGGAATTTGGATAAAATCCCGTGATCCCGTGTCTGTGCCCCGAGTCCAATTTCTAGGGCCATTTCCAATCAACCTGCCAAATTTCGGCCCATTCCGTCACCGTCGTGACAAATGACGAAATTACCGCTGGTGCGATTTTTCTTTTTAAATTTTCTGTGCAACACTTCTTCAACCTGACATAATTAATACGAAAATTAATTATTCGGAGGCCTAAACAAAGGAATTTGGCCAAAATTCGTGATCCCGAGTCAGCACCTTGACTCTAATTTCTGGGCCCGTTTCCAATTAGCCTGCAAAATTTCAACCCATTCCGACAACGTCACGACAAATGACAAAATTACCCCTGGTGCGATTTTGTGTTAATTTTCTGTCCAACACTTTTTTAACCTGACATAATTAATACGAAAATTAATTATTCGGAGACCTAAAAGAAGGAATTTGGCTAAAATCCCAAGATCCCGGGTCTGTGCCCCTAGTCACATTTCTGGGGCCGTTTCCAATCAACCTACTAAATTTCAGCCCATTCAGACACCGTCGCGACAAATGACAAAATTGCCCCTCGTGTGATTTTTCTTTGTTAATTTTCTGTCCAACACTTCTTCAGTCTGACATAATTAATACAATAATTAATTATTCGGAGGCCTAAACGAAGGAAGTTGGCTAAAATCCCGTGATCCCGGGTCTGTGCCCCGAGTTCAACTTCAGGGGCCGTTTCCAATCAACCTGCCAAATTTCAGCCAATTTCCACACCGTCGCGACAAATGACGAAATAGCCCTTGGTGCGATTTTTCTTTGTTAATTTTCTGTCCAACACTTCCTCATCCTCACATAATTATTACGAAAATTAATTATTCGGAGGCCTAAACGAAGGAATTTGGATAAAATCCCGTGATCCCGAGTCTGTACCCCGAGTCGAATTTCTGGGGCCGTTTCCAATCAACCTGCCAAATTTCGGCCCATTCCGTCACCGTCACGACTAATGACGAAATTACCCCTGGTGCGATTTTTCTTTTTAAATTTTCTGTGCAACACTTCTTCAACCTGACATAATTAATACGAAAATTAATTATTCGGAAGCCTAAACAAAGGAATTTGGCCAAAATTCCGTGATCCCGGGTCTGCACCTTGACTCCAATTTCTGGGCCCGTTTCCAATTAGCCTCCAAATTTCAACCCATTCTGACAACGTCGCGACAAATGACAAAATTACCCCTGGTGCGGTTTTGTGTTAATTTTCTGTCCAACACTTTTTTAACCTAACATAATTAATACGAAAATTAATTATTCGGAGCCCTAAAAGAAGGAATTTGGCTAAAATCCCTCGATCCCGGGTCTGTGCCCCGAGTCCAATTTCGGGGCCGTTTCCAATCAACCTACCAAATTTCAGCCCATTCCGACACTGTCGCGACAAATGACAAAATTGCCCCTGGTGTGATTTTTCTTTGTTAATTTTCTGTCCAACACTTCTTCAGCCTGGCATAATTAATACGAAAATTAATTATTCGGAGGGTTAAATCAAGGAATATGGCTAAAATCCCGTGATCCTGGGTATGTGCCCCGAGTCCAATTTCTGGGGCCGTTTCCAATCAACCTGCCAAATTTCGGCCAATTTTGACACCGTCGCGACAAATGTCAAAATTGCACCTGGTCCGATTTTGCGTTGTTAATTTTTTGTCAAACACTTCTTCAACCTGACATAATTAATACGAAAATTAATTATTCGGAGGCCGAAACGAAGGAATTAGCCAAAAATCCCTTGATTTCGGGTCCGTACCCCGAGTCCAATTTCTGCGGCCATTTCCAATCAACCTGCCACATTTCGGCCCATTCTGGCACTGTCGCGACAAATGACAAAATTGTCCCTGGTGCGGTTTGGAAATTAATTATTCGGAGGCCTAAACGTGGGAATTTGCCTAAAATCTCGTGATCCTGGGTCTATGCCCTGAGGTCAATTTCTGGGGGGCCGTTTCCAATCAACGCACCAAATTTCAGCCCATTCCGACCCGTCGCGACAAGTAACGAGATGGCCCCTGGTGCGGTTTTGCGTTGTTAATTTTCTGTCCAACACTTCTTCAACCTAACATAATTAGTGTGAAAATTAATTATTCGGAGGCCAAAACGAAGGAATTTGTCTAAAATCCGGTGATCCCGAGTCCGTGTGCCGAGTCCAATTTCTGGGGCCGTTTCCAATAAACCTGCCAAATTTCGGCCCATTCCGACACCGTCGCGACAAATGACAAAATTGCCCCCGGTGCGATTTTTCTTTGTTAATTTTATGTTAAACACTTCTTCAGCCTGACATAATTAATACGGAAATTAACTATTCGGAGGCCTAAACGAAGGAATTTGGCTAAAATCCCGTAATCTTGGGTTTGTGTCCCGAGTCCCATTTCTCGAGCCATTTCCAATCAACCTGCCAAAATTTGGCCCATTCCGACACCGTCGCGACAAATGACGAAATTGTCCCCGGTGTAATTTTTCTTTTTAAATTTTCTATCCAACACTTCTCTAACCTGACATAATTAATAAAGAAATTAATTATTCGGAGGCCTAAACGAAGGAATTTGGCGAAAATCCCATGATCTCGGGTCTGTGCCCTGACTCCAATTTCTGGGGCAACTTCCAGCCAACCTGCAAAATTTCGACCCAATCCGACACCGTCGTGACAAATGACAAAATTGCCCGAGGTGCAGTTTTTCTTTGTTAATTTTCTGTCCAACACTTCTTCAGCCTGACATAATTAATACGAAAATTAATTATTAGGAGGCCTAAACGAGGGAATTTGGCTAAAATGCCGTGATCCCGGGTCTGTGCCCCGAATCCACTTTCAGGGGCCGTTTCCAATCAACCTGCCAAATTTCGGCCCATTCTGACACTGTCGCGACAAATGACGAAATTGCCCCTGGTGCGATTTTTCTTTGTTAATTTTCTGTCCAACACTTCTAAATCCTCACATAATTAATACGGAAATTAATTATTCGGAGGCCAAAACAAAGGAATTTGGCTAAAATCCCGTGATCCCGGGTCTGTGCACCGAGTCCAATTTCTGGGGCAGTTTCCAATCCACCTGCCAAAATTCGGCCCATTCCAACACTGTCGTGACAAATGGTGAAATTTCCCCTGGTGTGGTTTTTCTTTGTTAATTTTCTGTCCAACACTTTTTCAACCTGACATAATTAATACGGGAATTAATTATTTTGAGGCCTAAACGAAGGAATTTGGCTAAAATCCCGTGATCCCGGGTCAGTACCCCGAGTCCAATTTCTGGGGCCGTTTCCAATCAACCTGACAAATGTTAGCCAATTTCGACAACGTCGCGACAAATAACGAAATTGCCCCTGGTACGATTTTGCGTTGTTAATTTTCTGTACAACACTTCTTTAGCCTAACATATTTAATATAGAAATTAATTATTCGGAGGCCTAAACGAAGGAATTTGGCTAAAATCCCGTGATCCCAGGGCTATGCCCCGAGTCCAGTTTTTGGGGCCGTTTCCAATCAACCTGCCAAATTTCGGACCATTCCGACACCGTCGCGACAAATGACGAAATTGCCCCTTGTATGGTTTTTCTTTGTTAATTTTCTGTCGAACGCTTCTTCAACCTAACATAATTAGTACGAAAATTAATTATTCGGAGGCCAAAATGAAGAAATTTGTCTAAAATCCCGTGATCCCGGGTATGTGCCCCGAATCCAATTTCTGGGGCCGTTTCCAATCAACCTGCCAAATTTCGACCCATTCTGACATCGCCGCGACAAATGACGAAATTGCCCCTGGTGCGATTTTTCTTTGTTAATTTTCTGTCCAACACTTCTTCAACCTGACATAGTTAATACGGAAATTAATTATTCGGAGGCCTAAATGAAGGAATTTGGCTAAAATCCCGTGATCCCGGGTCTGTTCCCCAAGTCCAGTTTCAGGGGCCGTTTCCAATCAACCTGCCAAATTTCGGCCTATTCCGACACCGTCGCGATAAATGACGAAATTGCCCCTGGTGCGGTGTTTCTTTGTTAATTTTCTGTCCAACACTTCTTCATCCTCACATAATTAATATGGAAATTAATTAGTTGGAGGCCTAAACGAAGGAATTTGGCTAAAATCCCGTGATCCCGTGTCTATGCCCCGTGTCCAATTTTTGGGGCCGTTTCCAATCAACCTGCCAAATTTTGGCCCATTCCGACACCGTCGCGACAAATGACAGAATTACCCAAGGTGCGATTTTTCATTTTAAATTTTCTGTGCAACACTTCTTCAACCTGACATAATTAATACGAAAATTAATTATTCGGAGACCTAAACGAAGGAATTTGGTCAAAATTCCGTGATCCCGGGTCCGTACCCCGACTAAAATTTCTGGGTCCGTTTCCAATCAGCCTGGCAAATTTCGGCCCATTCCGACAACGTCGCGACAAATGACAAAATTACCCCTGGAGCGGTTTTGTGATGTTAATTTTTTGTCCAACACTTCTTAAACCTGACATAATTAATGCGAAAATTACTTATTCGGAGGCCTAAAAGAAGGAATTTGGCTAAAATCCCTCGATCCCGGGTCTGTGCCCCGAGTCTAATTTCTGGGTTCATTTCCAATCAACCTGCCAATTTTCAGCCCATTCCGACACCGTCGCGACAAATGACAAAATTGCCCCTGGTGCGATTTTGCGTTGTTGATTTCCTGTCCAACACATCTTCAACCGGACATAATTAACACGAAAATTAATTATTAGGAGGCCTAAACGAAGGAATTTGGCTAAAATCCCGTGATCCCGGGTATGTGCCTTGAGACCGATTTTTGGGGCCGTTTCCAATCAACCGGCCAAATTTCGGTCCATTCCGATACCATTGCGACAAATGAAGTAATTGCCCCTGGTGCATTTCTGCATTGTTAATTTTCTGTTCAACGCATCTTCAGCCTGACATAATTAATACGGAAATTAATTATTCGGAGGCCTAAACGAAGGAATTTGGATAAAATCCCGTGATCCCGGGTCTGTGCATCGAGTCCAATTTCTGGGGCCGTTTTCAATCGACCTGCCAAATTTCGGCTCATTCCGACACCGTCGCGACAAATGACGAAATTTCCCCTGGTGCGGTTTTTCTTTGTTAATTTTCTGTCCAACACTTCTTCAACCTAACATAATTAATACGAAAATTAATTATTCGGAGGCCTAAACGAAGGAATTTGGCTAAAATCCCGTGATTTTGGGTTTGTACCCCTAGTCCAATTTCTAGGGCCGTTCCCAATCAACCTGCCAAATTTCGGCCAACTTCGACAGCGTCGCAACAAATGACAAAATTGCCCCGGGTACGATTTTGCGTTGTTAATTTTCTGTCCAACACATCTTCAACCTGACATAATTAATACAGAAATTAATTAATCGTAGGCCTAAACGAAGGAATTTGGCTAAAATCCTGTGATCCTGGGTATGTGCCCCGAGTCGAATTTCTGGGGCCGTTTCCAACCAACCTGCCAAATTTCGGTCCATTCCGACAACAACGCGACAAATGAGAAAATTGCCCATATTGTAGTTTTTCTTTGTTAATTGTTTGTCCAACACTTCTTAAGCTTGACATAATTAATACGAAAATTAATTATTCGGAGGCCTAAACGAAGGAATTTGGCTAAATCCCGTGATCGTGGGTATGTGCCCCGAGTCCAATTTCTGGGGCCATTTCCAATCAACCTGTTAAATTTTGGCCCATTCCGACACCGACGCTACAAAGGAAGAAATCGCCCTTGGTACGGTTCTGCGTTGTTAATTTTCTATCCAACACATCTTCAGCCAACATAATTAATATAGAAATTAATTATTCGGAGGCCTAAACGAAGGAATTTATCTAAAATCCCGTGATCCCGGGTCTATGCCCCGTGTCCAGTTTCTGGGGTTGTTTCCAATCAACCCACCAAATTTCGGCCCATTCCGACACCGTCACGACAAATGACGAAATTGCCCCTAGTGCGATTTTACGTTGTTCATTTTTTGTCCAACACTTCTTCAGCCTGACAAAATTAATAAGGAAATTAATTATTTGGAGGCCTGAATGATGGAATTTAGCTTAAATCCCATGATCTCGGGTCTGTGCCCTGAGTCCAATTTCTCGGGCCATTTCCAATCAACATGCCAAATTTTGGACCATTCCGACACCGTCGCGACAAATGACGAAATTGCCCCTAGTGCGGTTTTTGTTTGTCAATTTTCTGTCCAACACTTCTTCATCCTCACATATTTAATATAGAAATTAATTATTCGGAGGCCTAAATGAAGGAATTTTCCTAAAATCCCATGATCCCGAGTCTTTGCCCCAATTCCAATTTCTCGGGTCGTTTCCGACAAACCTACCAAATTAAGGCTCATTCCGACACCGTCGCGACAAATGACAAAATTTCCCTTGGTGCGATTTTTCTTTGTTAATTTTCTGTCCAACACTTCTTCAAACTGACATAATTAATACGAAAATTAATTATTCGCAGGCCTAAACGAAGGAATTTGGCTAAAATCCCATGATCCCGGGACTGTGTCTTGAATCCAATTTCTGGTGTCGTTTCCAATCAACCTGTCAAATTTCGGTCCATTCTGACACCGTCGCCACGAATTATAAAATTACCCCTGGTGCGGTTTTGCGTTGTTAATATTCCTGTCCAACACATCTTCAACCGGACATAATTAATACGGAAATTAATTATTCGGAGGCCTAAGCGAAGGAATTTGGCTAAAATCCTGTGATCCCGGGTATGTGCCCAGAGTCCAGTTTCTGGGGCCGTTTCCAATCAACCGGCCAAATTTTGGCTCATTCCGACACCGTCGTGACAAATGACAAAATTGCCCCTCGGTGCGATTTTCTTGTTAATTTTCTGTCCAACACATCTTCATCCTCACATAATTTATATGAAAATTATTTACTCGGAGGCCTAAACGAAGGAATTAGGCTAAAATCCTGTGATCCCAGGTCTGTTCCCCGAGTCCAATTTCTGGGGCCGTTTCCATCAACCTACCAAATTTCAGCCCATTCCGACACCGTCGGGACAAATGAAAAAATTGACCCTGGTGCGATTTTGCGTTGTTAATTTTCTGTCCAACACATCTTCAACCTGACATAATTAATACGAAAATTAATTATTCGGAGGCCTAAACGAAGGAATTTGGCTAAAATCCCGTGATCCTGGGTTTGTGCCCTGAGTCCAGTTTCTGGGCTGTTTCCAATCAACCTGCTAAATTTAGGCCCATTCCAACACAGTCGCAACAAATGACGAAATTGCCCTTGGTGCAGTTTTTCTTTGTTAATTTTCTGTCCAACTCTTCTTCATCCTCACATAATTAATACAGAAATTAATTATTCGGAGGCCTAAACAAAGGAATTTGGCTAAAATCCCGTGATCTCGGGTTTAAGCCCCGAGTCCAATTTCTTGGGCCGCTTCCAATCGACCTGCCAAATTTGGGCCCATTCCGACACCGTCGCGACAAATATCAAAATTTCCCCTGGTGCGGTTTCGCGTTGTTAATGTTCTGTCCTACACATCTTCAACCTGACATAATTAATATGGAAATTAATTATTCGGAGGCTTAAACGAAGGAATTTGCCTAAAATCCCGTGATCTTGGGTCTGTGACCCGAGTTCAGTTTCTCGGGCAGCTTCCAATCAATCTGCCAAATTAAGGCCCATTCCGACACCGTCGCGACAAATGATGAAATTTTCCCTGGTGCGTTTTTTTGTTAATTTTTTGTCCAACACTTCTTCAACCTGACATAATTAATGCGGAAATTAATTATTCGGAGGCCTAAACAAAGAAATTTGGCTAAAATTCCGTGATCTCGGGTACATGCCCTGAGTCCAATTTCTGGGGCCGTTTCCAATCAATCGGTCAAATTTCGGCCCATTCCGACACCGTCGCGACAAATGACAAAATTGCCCCTGGGACGGTTTGGAAATTAATTATTCGGAGGCCTAAATGAGGGAATTTGGCTAACATCCTGTGATCCCGGGTCTGTGCCCCGAGGCCAATTTCTAGGGTCATTTCCAATCAACCTGCCAAATTTAGGCCCATTCCGACACCATCGCGACAAATGACGAAATTGCCCGTGGTGCTGTTTTTCTTTGTTAATTTTCTGTCCAACACTTCCTCAACCTGACATAATTAATATGAAAATTAATTATTCGGAGGCCTAAGCGAAGGTATTGGTCTAAAATCCCGTTATCCCGGGTCTGTGCCCCAAGTCCAATTTCTGGGGCCGTTTCCAGTCAACCTGCCAAATTTCGACCCATTCCGACACCGTCGCGACAAATGACAAAATTACCCCTGGTACTGTTTTGCTTTGTTAATTTTCTGTCCAACACATATTCAACCTGACATAATTAATACAGAAATTAATTAATCGGAGGTCTAAACAAAGGAATTTGGCTAACATCCCGTGATCCCGGGTCTGTACCCCGAGTCCAATTTCTCGAGCCGTTTCCAATCAACCTGCCAAATTTCGGTCCATTCCGGCACCATCGTGACAATTGATAAAATAGACCCTGGTGCGGTTATTCTTTGTTAAATATCTGTCCAACACTTCTTCAGTCGGACATAATTAATACGAAAATTAATTATTCGAGGCCTAAACGAAGGAATTTGGCTAAAATCCCGTGATCTCGGGTTTGTGCCCCGTGTCCAATTTCTAGGACCGTTTCCAATCAACCTGCCAAATTTCAGCCCATTCCGATACCATCGTGACAAATGATGAAATTACCCCTGTTGCGGTTTTTCTTCGTTAATTTTCTGTCCAACACATCTTCAACCTGACATAATTAATACAAAAATTAATTATTGGGAGGCCTAAATAAAGGAATTTGGCTAAAATCCCGTGATTCTGGGTCTGTGCCCCGAGTCCAATTTCTGGGGCCATCTCCAATCAACCTGCCAAATTTCGGCCTATTCCGACACCGTCGCGACAAATGACGAAATTACTCCTGGTACGGTTTTCTTTGTTAATTTTCTGTCCAACACTTCTTCAACTTGTCATAATTATTACAAAATTAATTATTCGGAGGCCTTAATGTAGGAATTTGGCTAAAATCTCGTGATCCCGGGTCCGTACCCTGAGTCCAATTTCTCTAGCCGTTTCCAATCAACCTGCAAAATTTCAGCCCATTCCGACATCGTCGTGACAAATGACAAAATTGCCCCTGGTGTGGTTTTGCATTGTTAATTTTATGTCCGACACATCTTCAACCTGACAAAATTAATACGAAAATTAATTATTCGGAGGCCTAAACGAAGGAACTTGGCTAAAATCCCATAATCCTAGGTATGTGCCCCCAACTCCAATTGCTCGGGCCGTTTCCAATCAACCTGCCAATTTTCGACCCATTCCGACACCGTCACAACAAATGACGAAATTGCCCCTGGTGCCATTTTGCGTTGTTAATTTTCTGTTCAAAACTTCTTCAACCTGACATATTAGTATGAAAATTAATTATACGGAGGCCTAAACGAAGGAATTTGGCTAAAATCCCGGATCTGTGCCCAGAGTCCTGTTTCTAGGGCTGTTTCCAATGAACCTGCCAAATTTTGGCCCATTCTGACACCGTCGCGACAAATGACAAAATTACCCTTCGGAAGCCTAAATGAGGGAATTCGGTTAAAATCCCGTGATCCCGTGTCTGTGCTCTGAGTCCAATTTTTGGGGCCATTTCCAACCAACCTGCCAAATTTTGGCCCATTCCGACACCCTCGCGACAAAAGTCGAAATTGCCCTTTGTACGGTTTTTCTTTGCTAATTTTCTGTCCAACACTTCTTCAACTTGACATAATTAATACGGAAATTTATTATTCGGAGGCCTAAACGAAGGAATTTGGCTAAAATCCCGTTAACCTGGGTCTGTGCCTCGTGTCCAATTTCTGGGGCCGTTTCCAATTGACCTGCCGAATTTCGGCACATTCCGACACCATCTTGACAAATGACAAAATTGCCCCTGGTGCGGTTTTGCGCTGTTAATTCATCGTCCAACACATCTTCAACCCAACATAATTAATACGAAAATTAATTATTTGGAGGCCTAAACGAAGGAATTTTGCTAAAATCCCGTGATCCCGGGTCTGTACCCCAAGTCCAATTTCTGGGGCCGTTTCAAATCAACCTGCCAAATTTCGGCACATTCCGACACCCTCACGACAAAAGTCGAAATTACCCTTTGTGCGGTTATTCTTTGTTAATTTTCTGTCCAACACTTCTTCAACTTGACATAATTATTACGAAAATTTATTATTCGGAGGCCTAAACAAAGGAATTTGGGTAATATCCCGTTATCTTAGGTCTGTGCCTCGTGTCACCTGCCGAATTTTGGCACATTCCGACATCGTCGTGACAAATGGCAAAATTGCCCCTGGTGCGGTTTTGAATTGTTAATTGTCCATCCAACACATCTCCAACCCGACATAATTAATACAAAAATTAATTATTTGGAGGCCTAAACAAAGGAATTTGGCTAAAATCCCGTGATCCCGGGTCTGTGCCCCGAGTCCAATTTCTGGGGCAGCTTCCAGCCAACCTGCCAAATTTCGACCCAATCCGACACCGTCGTGTCAAATGACAAAATTGCCCGAGGTGCGGTTTTCTTTGTTAATTTTCTGTCTAACACTTCTTCAGCCTGACATAATTAATACGAAAATTAATTATTAGGAGGCCTAAACGAGGGAATTTGGCTAAAATCCCGTGTTCCCGGGTCTGTGCCCTGAGTCCAATTTTTGGGGCCGTTTCCAACCAACCTGCCAAATTTCGGCCCGTTCCGACACCGTCGCAACAAATGTCGAAATTGTCCTTGGTGGGATTTTCTTTGTAAATTTTCTGTCCAACACTTCTTCAGCCTGACATAATTAATACTGAAATTAATTATTCGGAGGCCTAAATGAAGGAATTTGGCTAAAATCCCATGATCCAGGGTATGTGCCCCGACTCCAATTTCTCGGGCCGTTTCCAATCAACCTGCCAAATTTCAGCCCATTCCGACACCGTCGCGTCAAATGACGAAATTGCCCCTGGTGTGATTTTTTTTGTTAATTTTCTGTCCAACACATCTTCAACCTGACATAATTAATACGAAAATAAATTATTCGAAGGCCTAAAGGAAGAAATTTGGCTAAAATCCCGTGATCCCGGATTTGTGCCCCAACTACAATTTCTCGGGCCGTTTTCGATCAACCTACCGAATTTCGGCCCATTTCGATACCGTCACGACAAATGTCGAAATTTCCCCTTGTGTGGTTTTTCTTTGTTAATTTTCTGTAGAACACTTTTTCAACCTGACATAATTAATATGAAAATTAATTATTCGGAGGCCTCAACGAAGGAATTTGGCTAAAATCCTGTGATCCCAGGTATGTGCTCCGAGTCCAATTTCTGGGGCCGTTTCCAATCAACCTGCCGAATTTCGGCCCACTCCGACATCGTTGCGACAAATGACAAAATTGCCCCTGGTGCGATTTTGCGTTGTTAATTCTCCATCCAACACATCTTCAACCTGACATAATTAGTTATTCGGAGACCTAAAGGAAGGAACTTGGCTAAAATCCCGTGATCTCGGGTCTGTGCCCCGAGTCCACACTTCTTCAACTTGACATCATTAATACGAAAATTAATTAGTCGGAGGCCTAAACGAATAAATTTGGTAAAAATCCCGTTATCTCGGGTTTGTGCCCCGAGTCCACACTTCTTCAACTTGACATCATTAATACGAAAATTAATTAGTCGGAGGCCTAAACGAATAAATTTGGTAAAAATCCCGTTATCTCGGGTTTGTGCCCCGAGTCCACACTTCTTCAACTTGACATCATTAATACGAAAATTAATTAGTCGGAGGCCTAAACGAATAAATTTGGTAAAAATCCCGTTATCTCGGGTTTGTGCCCCGAGTCCACACTTCTTCAACTTGACATCATTAATACGAAAATTAATTAGTCGGAGGCCTAAACGAATAAATTTGGTAAAAATCCCGTTATCTCGGGTTTGTGCCCCGAGTCCACACTTCTTCAACTTGACATCATTAATACGAAAATTAATTAGTCGGAGGCCTAAACGAATAAATTTGGTAAAAATCCCGTTATCTCGGGTTTGTGCCCCGAGTCCACACTTCTTCAACTTGACATCATTAATACGAAAATTAATTAGTCGGAGGCCTAAACGAATAAATTTGGTAAAAATCCCGTTATCTCGGGTTTGTGCCCCGAGTCCACACTTCTTCAACTTGACATCATTAATACGAAAATTAATTAGTCGGAGGCCTAAACGAATAAATTTGGTAAAAATCCCGTTATCTCGGGTTTGTGCCCCGAGTCCACACTTCTTCAACTTGACATCATTAATACGAAAATTAATTAGTCGGAGGCCTAAACGAATAAATTTGGTAAAAATCCCGTTATCTCGGGTTTGTGCCCCGAGTCCACACTTCTTCAACTTGACATCATTAATACGAAAATTAATTAGTCGGAGGCCTAAACGAATAAATTTGGTAAAAATCCCGTTATCTCGGGTTTGTGCCCCGAGTCCACACTTCTTCAACTTGACATCATTAATACGAAAATTAATTAGTCGGAGGCCTAAACGAATAAATTTGGTAAAAATCCCGTTATCTCGGGTTTGTGCCCCGAGTCCACACTTCTTCAACTTGACATCATTAATACGAAAATTAATTAGTCGGAGGCCTAAACGAATAAATTTGGTAAAAATCCCGTTATCTCGGGTTTGTGCCCCGAGTCCACACTTCTTCAACTTGACATCATTAATACGAAAATTAATTAGTCGGAGGCCTAAACGAATAAATTTGGTAAAAATCCCGTTATCTCGGGTTTGTGCCCCGAGTCCACACTTCTTCAACTTGACATCATTAATACGAAAATTAATTAGTCGGAGGCCTAAACGAATAAATTTGGTAAAAATCCCGTTATCTCGGGTTTGTGCCCCGAGTCCACACTTCTTCAACTTGACATCATTAATACGAAAATTAATTAGTCGGAGGCCTAAACGAAAGAATTTGGCTAAAATCCCGTGGTCCCTGGTCGGTGCCCCGAGTCCAATTTCTGGGGCCGTTTCAATCAACCTGCCAAATTTCGGCCCATTCCGAAACCGTTGCGACAAATGAAGAAATTTCCCCTGGTGCGATTTTTCTTTATTAATTTTCTGATCAACACTTTTTCAGCCTGACATAATTAATACGAAAATTAATTTTCGGAGGCCTAAATGAAGGAATTTGGCTAAAATCCCGTGATCCAGGGTATGTGCCTTGAATCTAATTTCTTGGGCCGTTTCCAAACGACCTGCCGAATTTAGACCATTCCTACACCGTCGCGACAAATGACGAAATTGCCCCTCTACGGTTTTTGTTAATTTTCTGTCCAACACATCTTCAACATGACATAATTAATACGAAAATTAGTTATTCGGAGACCTAAAGGAAGGAACTTGGCTAAAATCCCGTGATCTCGGGTCTGTGCCCCGACTCCAATTTCTCGGGCCGTTTCTAATCAACCTACCAAATTTCGGCACATTCCGGCACCGTCACGACAAATGACGAAAGTTCCCCTCGTGCGCTTTTTCTTTGTTAATTTTCTGTCCAACACTTCTTTAGGCTGACATAATTAATACGAAAATTAATTATTCGGAGGGTTAAACGAAGGAATTTCGCTAAAATCCCGTGATCCCGGGTATGTACCCCGAGTCCAATTTCTGGGGCCGTTTCCAATCAAGCTGCCAAATTTCACCCCATTCTGACACCGTCACGAAAAATGATGAAATTGCCCCTAGTGCAGTTTTTCTTTGTAAATTTTCCGTCCAACACTTCCTCAACCTGACATAATTATTACGAAAATTAATTATTTGGAGACCTGAGCGAAGGAATTTGGCAAAAATCCCGGGATCCTGGGTCTGTACCCTGAGTCTAATTTCTGTGGCCATTTCCAGTCAACCTTCCAAATTTCGGAACATTCCGACACCATCGCGACAAATGACAAAATTGCCCCTGGTGCGATTTTGTATTGTTAATCTTCTGTCCAACACATCTTCAACCTAACATAATTAATACGAAAATTAATTATTCGGAGGCTTAAACGAAGGAATTTGGCTAAAATGTCGTGATCCTGGATCTGTGCCCGAGTCTAATTTCTTGGGCCGTTTCCAATCAACCTGCCAAATTTTGGCCCATTCCGACACCGTCGCGACAAATGATGAAATTGCCCCTGGTGTGGTTTTTCATTGTTAATTTTCTGTCCAATACATCCTCAACCTGACATAATTAATACGAAAATTAATTATTCGGAGGCCTAAACGAAGGAATTTGGCTAAAATCCCGTGATCTCGGGTCTACACCTCGAATCCAAATTCTGGGGTCGTTTCCAATCAACCTGCCAAATTTCGGCCCATTCCGACACCGTCGCGGCAAGTGACGAAATTTTCCCTGGTGCAGTTTTTTTTTTATTATTTTTCTGTCCAACGCTTTTTCAGCCTGACATAGTTAATATAGAAATTAATTATTCGGAGGCCTGAAAGAAGGAATTTGGCTAAAATCCCCTGAACCCGAGTATGTGCCCCGACTCCAATTTCTCGGGCCGTTTCCAATCAACCTGCCAAATTTTGGCCCATTCCAACACCGTCGTGACAAATGATGAAATTGCCCCTGGTGCGGTTTTCCTTTGTAAATTTTCTATCCAACACTTCTTCAGCCTGACATAATTATTACGGAAATTAATTATTCGAAGGCCTAAACGAAGAAATTTGGATAAAATTTAGTGATCCTAGGTCAGTGCCCCGAGTCCAATTTCTGGGGCCGTTTCCAATCAACCTGCCAAATTTCGGCTCATTCCGACACCGTCTTGACAAATGACAAAATTGCCTCTGGTGCGGTTATGCGTTGTTAAGCCTGACATAATGACAAATGACAAAATTTTCTGTCCAACACATCTTAAGCCTAACATAATTAATACGAAAATTAATTATTCGGAGGCCTAAACGAAGGAATTCTGCTAAAATCCTGTGATCGTGGGTCGGCGCCTCGAGTCCAATTTCGCAGGCCGTTTCCAATAAACCTACAAAATTTTGGCCCATTCCGACACCTTCGCGACAAATGATGAAATTTTCCCTGGTGCGGTTTTTCTTTGTTAATTTCCCATCCAACACATCTTCAAGCAGACATAATTAATACGAAAATTAATTATTCGGAGGCCTAAACGAAGGAATTTGGCTAAAATCCTGTGTTCCCGGGTCTGTGCCCTGAGTCTAATTTTTGGTGCCGTTTCCAATCAACCGACCAATTTTCGGTCCATTCAGACACCGTCGCGACAAATGACGAAATTGCCCCTGGTGCGGTTTTTCTTTGTTAATTTTCTGTCCAACACTTCTTCAGCCTGACATAATTAATACGAAAATTAATTATTTGAAAGCCTGAACGAAGGAATTTGGCTAAAATCCCATGATCCGGGGTATGTGCCCCACTCCAATTTCTCGGGCCGTTTCCAATCAACAAGCCAAATTTCGACCCATTCTGACACCTTCGCGACAAATGACGAAATTGCCCCTGGTGCGATTTTTCTTTGTTAATATTCCGTCAACACATCTTCAACCTGACATAATTAACACGAAAATTAACAATTCGGAGGCCTAAACGAAGGAATTTGGGTAAAATCCCGTGATCCCGGGTCTGTGCCCCGAGTCCAATTTCTGGGGCCGTTTCCAATCAGCCTGCAAAATTTTGCCCCATTTCGACACCATCGCGAAAAATGACGAAATCGCCCCTGGTGTGATTTTTCTTTGTTAATTTTCTCTCCAACACTTCTTCAACCTGACGTAATTAATACAGAAATTAATTATTCAGAGGCCAAAACGAAGGAATTTGGCCAAAATCCCGTGATCCCGAGTCTGTGCCCCGATTCCAATTTCTGGGTCCGTTTCCAATCAACCTGCCAAATTTCTGCCCATTCCGACACCGTCGCGACAAATGAAAAATTTGCCCAGGGTACTCTTTTGCGTTGTTAATTTTCTGCCGAACACATCTCCACCCTGACATAATTAATACGAAAATTAATTATTCAGAGGCCTAAACGAAGGAATTTGGCTAAAATCCCTAGATCCCGAGTCTGTACCCCGAGTCCAATTTCTCAGGCTGTTTCCAATCAACCGGCCAAATTTCGGCCCACTCCGACATCGTCGAAACAAATGACGAAATTTCCCCTTGTGCGGTTTGTCATTGTTAATTTTCTGTCCGGCACCTCTTTAACCTGACATAATTAATACGAAAATTAATTATTCGGTGTCCTAAAAGAAGGAATTTGGCTAAAATCCTGTGATCCCGGGTCTGTTCCCGGAGTCCATGTTTTCGGGCCGTTTCCTTTCAGCCTGCCAAATTTCGGCCCATTTCGACACCGTTGCGACAAATGATAAAATTGCCCCTGGTACGGTTTTGCGTTGTTAAATCTCTATCCAACACTTCTTCAACCTAACATAATTAATACGAAAATTAATTATTTGGAGGCCTAGACGAAGGAATTTGGATAAAATCCCTTGTTCCCGGGTCTGTGCCCCGAGTCCAACTTCTAGGGCCATTTCCGATGAACTTGGCAAATTTCGGCCCATTCTGACAATGTCGCGACAAATGAGAAAATTGCCCCTGGTGCGGTTTTCTGTTGTTAATTTTCTATCCAACACTTCTCCAACTTGACATAATTAATACGGAAGTTAATTATTCGGTGGCCTAAACAAAAGAATTTGGCCAAAATCCATTGATCTCGGGTCTATGCCCCGAGTCCAATTTCTGGGGCCGTTTCCAATTAACCTGCTAAATTTCGGCCCATTCCGACACCGTCGCGACAAATGACGAAATTTCCCCTGTTGCGATCTTTCTTTGTTAATTTTCTGTCCAACACTTCTTCAACCTGACATAATTAATACGAAAATTAATTATTCGAAGGACTAAACGAAGGAATTTGGCTAAAATCCCGTGATCCCGGGTATATGCCCTGAGTCCAATTTCTAGGGCCGTTTCCAATCAACTTGCCAAATTTCGGCCTATTCCGACATCGTCGCGACAAACGCCGACATTGCCCCAAGTGCAATTTGGAAATTAATTATTCAAAGGCCTAAACGAGGGAATTTTTCTAAAATCCCGTGATCCAGGGTCTATGCCCCGAGTCCAATTTCTGGGGCCGTTTCCAATTAACCTACCAAATTTTAGCCCATTCCGACACCGTCATGACAAATGAAAAAATTGCCTTCGGAGCGGTTTTACGTTGTTAATTTTCTGTCCAACACTTCTTCAACCTATCATAATTAATACGGAAATTAATTATTTAGAGGCCTAAATGAAGGAATTTGGCAAAATCTCATGATCCCAGGTTTATAACCCGAGTCCAATCTCTCGGGCCGTTTCCACCCAACCTGCCAAATTTCGGCCCATTCCGACACCGTCGCGACAAATGACGAAATTGTCCCTGGTGTATTTATTCTTTATTCATTTTCTGTTCAACACTTCTTTAGCCTGACATGATTAATACGAAAATTAATTATTCGGAGACTTAAACGAAGGAATTTGGCTAAAATCCCGTGATCCAGGGTATGTGCCTTGAGTCCAATTTCTG
Organism: Olea europaea var. sylvestris; assembly: GCF_002742605.1. NCBI lineage: Eukaryota > Viridiplantae > Streptophyta > Magnoliopsida > Lamiales > Oleaceae > Olea > Olea europaea. The sequence goes on along the minus strand of NC_036253.1, from coordinate 15,861,784 downwards.
GGGCCGTTTCCAATCAACCTGCCAAATTTCATCCCATTTCGACACCGTCGCAACAAATGACAAAATTGTCCGTGGTGCAGTTTTTCTTTGTTCATTTTCTGTCCAACAATATTCAACCTGACTTAATTAATATGAAAATTAATTATTCGGAAGCCTAAACGAAGGAATTTGGCTAAAATTTGTGATGCCGGGTCTATGCCCCGATTCCAATTTCTGGGGCCATTTCCAATCAACCTGCCAAGTTTCGGCCCATTCCAACAAAGTCACGACAAATGACGAAATTGCCCCTAGTGCGGTTTTTCTTTGTTAATTTTCTATCAAACACTTCTTCAGCCTCAAATAATTAATAAGGAAATTAATTATTCGGAGGCCTAAACGAAGGAATTTAGCAAAAATCCCGTGATCTCGAGGATGAGCCCCGACTCCAATTTCTCGGGGCGTTTCCAATCAACCTACAAAATTTCGGCCCATTCCGACATCGTCGCTACAAATGACGAAATTGTCCCTGGTGTAGTTTTCTTTGTAAATTTTCTGTCCAACGCTTCTTCAACCTGACATAATTATTTCGAAAATTAATTATTCAGAGGCCTAAACGAAGGAATTTGGCTAAAATCCCATGATCCCGGGTCTGTACCCTGAGTCCAATTTCTGGGGCCGTTTCCGATTAACCTGCCAAATTTTAGCCCATTCCGACACCGTCGCGACAAATGACAAAAATGCCCTTGTGCGGTTTTGCGATTTTAATTTTTAGTCCAACACATCTTCAACCTGACATAATTAATACGAAAATTAATTATTCGGAGGCCTAAACGAAGGAATTTGGATAAAATCCCATGATCCCAGGTATGTGCCCCGACTCCAATTTCTCGGGTCGTTTCCAATCAACCTGCCAAATTTCGGCCCATTGCGACATCGTTACGACAAATGACGAAATTGCCCTTGGTGCGATTTTGCGTTGTTAATTATCGGTCCAACACTTCTTCAATCTAACATAATTAGTACGAAAATTAATTATTCGGAGGCACAAACGATGGAATTTGGTTAAAATCTTGTGATCTCAGGCATGTACCCCGACTCCAATTTCTCGGGCCGTTTCCAATCAACCTGCCAAATTTCGGCCCGTTCCGACACTGTCGCTACAAATGACGAAATTGCCCCTACTGCAGTTTTTCTTTGCAAATTTTCTCTGCAACACTTCTTTAACCTAGCATAATTATTACGAAAATTAATTAATCGGAGCCCTAAACGAAGGAATTTGGTTAAAATCCCGTGATCCAGGGTCTGTGCACCGAGTCCGATTTCTGGGGCCGTTTCCAATCAACTTGCAAAATTTCGGCCCATTCTGACACCATCGCGACAATTGACGAAATTTCCCATGGTGCGGATTTTCTCTATTAATTTTCTGTCCAACACTTCTTCAGCCTGACATAATTAATACGAAAATTAATTATTCGAGGCATAAACGAAGGAATTTCGCTAAAATCCCGTCGTCCCGAGTCTGTGCCCCGAGTCTAATTTCTTGGGCCGTTTTCAATCGGCCAGTCGAATTTCGGTCCATTTCGACATCGTCGCGACAAATGAAGAAATTGCCCTTGGTGCGATTTTGCGTTGTTAATTTTCTGTCCAACATATCTTCAGCTTGACATAATTAATACGAAAATTAATTATTCAGAGGCATAAACGAAGAAATTTGGGTAAAATCCCGTGATCTCGGGTCTATGTCCGAGTCTAATTTCTGGGGTCGTTTCCAAGCAACCTGCCAAATTTCGACACATTCCGACGCCGTCGCGACAATTGACAAAATTGCCCCTGGTGCGGCTTTGCGTTATTAATTTTCTATCCAACGCATCTTCAACCTGACATAATTGATACGAAAATTAATTATTCAGAGGCCTAAACGAAGGAATTTGGATAAAATCCCGTGATCTCGAGGCTCAGCCCCGAGTCCAATTTCTCGGGCCGTTTCCAATCAACTTGCCAAATTTCAGCCCATTCCGAAATCGTCGCGACAAATGACGAAATTTCCCCTTTTGCGGTTTTTCTTTGTTAATTTTCTATCCAACACTTCTTCAACCTGACATAATTTATACGAAAACTAATTTTTCGGAGGCCTAACGAAGAAATTTGACTAAAATCCCCGTGATCCTGGGTCTGTGCCTCGAGTCCAATTTCTTGGGCCGTTTTCAATCGACCTGCCAAATTTTGATCCATTTCGACACCGTCGCAGCAAATGAAGAAATTGCCCTTGGTACGATTTTACATTGTTAATTTTCTGTCCAACACAAATTCAGCTTGACATAATTAATACGAAAATTAATTATTCGGAGGCATAAAGGAAGGAATTTAGCTAAAATCCTGTGATCTCGGGTCTAGGCCCCGAGTCTAATTTCTGGGGTCGTTTCCAATCAACCTACCAAATTTTGGCACATTCGGACACCGTCGCGACAATTGACAAAATTGCCCCTGGTGCGGTTTTGCGTTGTTAATTTTCTGTCCAACACATTTTCAACCTGACATAATTAATACGGAAATTAATTATTCAGAGGCCTAAACAAAGGAATTTGGCTAAAATCCCGTGATCTCGGGTTTATGCCCCGAGTCCAATTTCTTGGACCATTTTCAATCGACCAGCCAAATTTCGGTCCATTGCGACACCGTCGCGACAAATGACGAAATTGCCCATGGTGTGGTTTTGCGTTGTTAATTTTCTATCTGACACATCTTCAGCTGGACATAATTAATACGGAAATTAATTATTCGGAGGCCTAAATGAAGGAGTTTGGGTAAAATCCCGTGATCTCGGGTCAGTGCCCCGAGTCTAATTTCTTGGGCCGTTTTCAATCGACCTGCCAAATTTCGGTCCATTCCGACACCGTCGTGACAAATGACGAAATTGCCCTTGTTGCGATTTTGTGTTGTTAATTTTATGTCCAACACATCTTCAGCTCGACATAATTAATACGAAAATTAATTATTCGGAGGCATAAACTAAGGAATTTGGCTAAAATCTCATGATCCCGGGTCTGTGCCCCGAGTCCAATTTCTTGGGCCTTTTCAATCGACCTGCCAAATTTCGGTCCATTTCGACACCATCGCAACAAATGAAGAAATTGCCCTTGGTGCCGTTTTGCGTTGTTAATTTTCTATCAAACACATCTTCAGCTTGACATAATTAACATGGAAATTAATTATTCGGAGGCATAAACGAAGGAATTTGGCTAAAATCCCGTGATCTCGGCTCTATGCCCGAGTCTAATTTCTGGTGTCGTTTCCAATCAACCTGCCAAATTTCGGCACATTCGAACACCATCGCGACAATTGACAAAATTGCCCCTGGTGCGGTTATGCATTAATTTTCTGTCCAACACATCTTCAACCTGACATAATTAATACGAAAATTAATTATTCGGAGGCCTAAACGAAGAAATTTGGATAAAATCCCGTGATCTCGGGGCTCTACTCGGAGTCCAATTTCTCGGGCTGTTTCTAATCAACCTGCCAAATTTCAGCCCATTTCGAAACCGTCGCGACAAATGACGAAATTTCCCCTTGTGCGGTTTTTCTTTGTTAATTTTCTATCCCACAGTTCTTCAACCTGATATAATTTATACGGAAATTAATTATTCGGAGGCCTAAATGAAGGAATTTGGCTAAAATCCCGTGATCCCGGGTTTGTGCCCCGAGTCCAATTTCTTGGGCCGTTTTCAATCGACCTAAATTTCGGTCCATTCCGACACCGTCGCGACAAATGACGAAATTGCCCTTGGTGCAGTTTCGCATTGTTAATTTTCTGTCCAACACATTTTCAGCTTGACATAATTAATAAGAAAATTAATTATTCGGAGGCCTAAATGAAGGAATTTGGCTAAAATCCCATGATCTCGGGTCTATGTCCCGAGTCCAATTTTTTGGGCCGTTTTCAATCGACTTGCCAAATTTCGGTCCATTCCGACACCGTCGCGACAAATGATGAAATTGCCCTTGGTGCGGTTTTCCGTTTTTAATTTTATGTCCAACACATCTTCAGCTTGACATAATTAATACATAAATTAATTATTCGGAGGCATAAACGAAGGAATTTGGCTAAAATCCCGTGATCTCGGGTCTATGCCCCGAGTCTAATTTTTGGGGTCGATTGCAATCAACCTGCCAAATTTTGGCACATTCCGACACCGTCGCGGCAATTGACAAAATTGCCCCTGGTGCGGTTTTGCGTTGTTAATTTTCTGTCCAACACATCTTCAACCTGACATAATTAATACGAAAATTAATTATTCGGAGGCCTAATCGAAGGAATTTGGCTAAAATCCCATGATTTTGGGGCTTAGCCCCAAGTCCAATTTCTCGGGCCGTTTCCAATCAACTTGCTAAATTTCAGCCCATTCCGACACTGTCGCGACAAATGACGAAATTTCCCCTTGTGCGGTTTTTCTTTGTTAATTTTCTGTCCAACACTTCTTCAACCTGACATAATTTATATGAAAACTAATTTTTCGAAGGTCTAAACGAAGGAATTTTGCTAAAATCCCTGTGATCCCGGGTCTGTGCCCCGAGTCTAATTTCTTGGGTCGTTTTCAATCAACCTGCCAAATTTTGGTCCATTCCGACACTGTCGCGACAAATGACGAAATTGTTCTTGGTGCGGTTTTGCGTTGTTAATTTTCTGTCCAAGACATCTTCAGCTTGACATAATTAATACGAAAATTAATTATTCGGAGGCCTAAACGAAGAAATTTGGATAAAATCCCGTGATCTCGGGGATCTACCCGGATTCCAATTTCTCAGGCCGTTTCCAATCGACCTGCCAAATTTCAGCCCATTCTGAAACCGTCGCGACAAATGACGAAATTTCCCCTTGTGCGGTTTTTCTTTGTTAATTTTCTCTCCAACACTTCTTCAACCTGACATAATTTATACGGATATTAATTATTCGGAGGCCTAAACGAAGGAATTTGGCTAAAATACCGTGATCCCGGGTCTGTGCCTCGAGTTCAATTTCTTGGGCCGTTTTCAATCGACCTGCCAAATTTTGGTCCATTCCGACACCGTCGCAACAAATGTCGAAATTTTCCCTGGTGTGGTTTTTCTTTGTTAATTTTCTGTCAAACACTTCTTCATCCTGACGTAATTAATATAGAAATTAATTATTCGGACGCCTAATAGAAGAAATTTGGCTAAAATCTCGTGATCTCGGGTCCATGCCCAGAGTCCAATTTCTCGGGCCGTTTCCAGTCAACCTGCCAAATTTTGGCCCATTCCGACACCATCGCGACAAATGACGAAATTGCCCCTGGTATAGTTTTTCTTTGTTAATTTTCTGTCCAACACTTCTTCAACCTGACATAATTATTACGAAAATTAGTTATTCGGAGGCCTAACCGAAGGAATTTGGCTAAAATCCCGTGATCCTGGGTCTGTACCTCGAGTCCAATTTCTGGGGCTGTTTCCAATCAACCTTCCAAATTTCGGCCAATTCCGACACCGTCGCGTCAAATGACAAAATTGTCCCTGGTGCGGTTTTGCGTTGTTAATTTTCTGTCCAATAACATCTTCAACCTGACATAATTAATGCAAAAGTTAATTATTCAGAGGCCTAAACAAAGGAATTTGGCTAAAATCCCGTAATCCCGGGTTTGTTTCCCGGGTCCAATTTCTGGCGTCGTTTCCAATCAACCTGCAAAATTTCGGCTCATTTCGACACTGTCGCGACAAATGATGAAATTCCCCCTGGTGCGGCTTGGAAATTAATTATTCGGAGGCCTAAACGAGGGAATTTGGCTAAAATCCCGTGATCCCGAGTCTGTGCCCCGAGTCCAATTTCTGGGGCCGTTTCCAATCAACCTGCCAAATTTCGTCCCATTCCGACACCATCGCGAAAAATGACGAAATCACCCCTGGTGTGATTTTTCTTTGTTAATTTTCTGTCCAACACTTCTTCAACTTGACATAATAAATACGAAAATTAATTATTTGGAGGCCAAAACGAAGGAATTTGGCTAAAGTCCCGTGATCCCAGGTCTGTGCCCCGAGTCCAATTTCTGGATCCGTTTCCAATCAACCTGCCAAATTTCGGCCCATTCCGACACCGTCGCGACAAATGACAAAATTGCTCCGGGTGAGCTTTTGCATTGTTAATTTTCTGTCCAACACATCTTCAACCTGACACAATTAATACGGAATTAATTATTCGAAGGCCTAAACGAAGGAATTTGGCTAAAATCCTGAGATCCCGGGTCTGTACCCCGAGTCCAATTTCTAGGGCCGTTTCTAATCAACCTGCCAAATTTCGGCCCATTTCGACACCGTTCGCGACAATGACGAAATTTCCCATTGTGCAGTTTGTCTTTGTTAATTTTCTGTCCAACACCTCTTCAACCTGACATAATTAATATGGAAATTAATTGTTCGGAGTCCATAAAGAAGGAATTTGGCTAAAATCCCGTGATCCCGGGTCTATGCCCCGAGTCCAATTTTTTGGGCCGTTTCCAATCATCCTGCCAAATTTCGGCCCATTCCAACACCGTCGCGAAAAATGACAAAATTGCCCCAGGTGCGGTTTTGCGTTGTTAATTTTCCGTCCAACACATCTTCAACCTCACATAATTAATACGAAAATTAATTATTTGGAGACCTAAACGAAGGAATTTGGCTAAAATCCTGTGATCCCGGGTTTGTGCCCCGACTCCAATTTCTGGGGCCATTTTCGGTCAACCTGCCAAATTTCAACCCATTCCGACACCGTCGCGGCAAATGATGAAATTTCCCCTGGTGTGGTTTTTCTTTGTTACTTTTCCGTCCGACACTTCTTCAACCTGACATAATTCATATGGAAATTAATTATTCGGAGGCCTAAACGAGGGAATTTGTGTAATATCCCGTTATCCCAGGTCTTTGGCCCGAGTCCAATTTCTAGGGCCGTTTCCAATCAACCTGCCAAATTTCGGCCCATTCCGACACCGTCATGACAAATGACAAAATTACCTCTGGTGCGGTTTTGCGTTATTAACTCTTTGTCCAACACATCTTCAACCTGACATAATTAATACGAAAATTAATTATTCGGAGGCCTAAACGAAGAAATTTTACTCAAATCCCGTGATCTCAGGTCTTTACCTCGACTCCAATTTCTGGGGCCGTTTCCAATCAACCTGCCAAATTTCGGCCCATTCCGACACCGTCGCGACAAATGTCAAAATTTTCCCTGGTGTGGTTTTTCTTGTTAATTTTCTGTCCAACACTTTTTCAGCCTGACATAATTAATACGAAAATTAATTATTCGGAGGCCTAAATGAAGGAATTTAGCTAAAATCCCGTGATCCCGGATCTGTGCCCCGAGTCCAATTTCTGGGGTCGTTTCCCAACCTGCCAGATTTCGGCCTATTCTGACACCGTAGCGACAAATGACAAAATTACCCCTGGTGCGGTTTTGCGTTGTTAATTCTCTGTCCAACACATCTTCAACCTGACATAATTAATATGAAAATTAATTATTCGGAGGCCTAAACGCAGGAATTTTGCTCAAATCTCGTGATCTCGGGTCCATGCCCCGAGTCCAATTTCTAGGGCCGTTTCCAATCAACCTGCCAAATTTTGGCCCATTCCGACACCATCATGACAAATTACGAAATTGACCCTGGTGCAGTTTTTCTTTGTTAATTTTCTGTCCAACACTTCTTCAACCTCACATAACTATTACGAAAATTAGTTATTCGGAGGCCTAACCGAAGGAATTTGGCTAAAATCTAGTGATCCTGGGTCTGTACCCCGAGTCCAATTTCTGGGGCCGTTTCTAATCAACCTTCCAAATTTTGGCCCATTCCGGCACCGTCGCGTCAAATGACAAAATTGTCCCTGGTGCGGTCTTGCGTTGTTAATTTTCTATCCAAAACATCTTCAACCTGACATAATTAATGCTAAAATTAAATATTCAGAGGCCTAAACGAAGGAATTTGGCTAAAATCCCGTGATCCCTAGTCTCTGCCCCAGGTCTAATTTCTTGGGCCGTTTCCAATCAACCTGCCAAATTTCGGCCCATTCCGACACCGTCGCGACAAATGAAGAAATTTCCCCTGGTGCGGTTTGGAAATTAATTATTCGGAGGCCTAAACGAGGGAATTAGGCTAAAATCCCGTGATCCTGGATCTGCGCCCCGAGTCCAATTTCTGGGGCCGTTTCCAATCAACCTGCCAAATTTCGTCCCATTCCGACACCGTTGCGAAAAATGACGAAATCACCCCTGGTGTGATTTTTCTTTGTTAATTTTCTATCCAACACTTCTTCAACCTGACATAATAAATACGAAAATTAATTATTCGGAGGCCAAAACGAAGGAATTCAGCTAAAATCCCATGATCCCGGGTCTGTGCCCCGAGTCCAATTTCTGGGTCCGTTTCCAATCAACCTGCCAAATTTCGGCCCATTCCGACACCGTCGCGACAAATGACAAAATTGCCCCGGGTGCACTTTTGCGTTGTTAATTTTCTGTCCAACACATCTTCAACCTGACATAATTAATACGAAAATTAATTATTCGGAGGCCTAAACGAAGGAATTTGGCTAAAATCCCGAGATCTCGGGTGTGTACCCCGAGTCCAATTTCTCGGGCCGTTTCTAATCAACCTGCCAAATTTCGGTCCATTTCGACATCGTCGTAACAAATGACAAAATTTTCCCTTGTGCGGTTTGTCTTTGTTAATTTTCTGTCCAACACCTCTTCAACCTGACATAATTAATACGAAAATTAATTATTCGGAGTCCTTAAATAAGGGATTTAGCTAAAATCCCGTGATCCCGGGTCTGTGCCCCGAGTCCAATTTTTTGGGTTGTTTCCAATCAGCCAGCCAAATTTCGGCCGATTCCAACACCGTCGCGACAAATGACAAAATTGCCCCTAGTGCGGTTTTGCGTTGATAATTTTCTGTCCAACACATCTTCAACCTGATATAATTAATTCGGAAATTAATTATTCGGAGGCCTAAACGAAGGAATTTGGCTAAAATCCCGTGATCCCGGGTCTGTGCCTCGACTCCAATTTCTGGGGCCATTTTCGGTCAACCTGCCAATTTCGACCCATTCCGACAACGTCGTGACAAATGACGAAATTTCCCCTAGTGTGGTTTTTCTTTGTTACTTTTCCGTCCGACACTTCTTCAGCCTGACATAATTAATGCGGAAATTAATTATTCCGAGGCCTAAACGAGAGAATTTGGCTAAAATCCTGCAATCCCGAGTCTGTGCCCCGAGTCCAATTTCTGGGGCCGTTTCTAATCAACCTGCCAAATTTCACCCCATTTCGACACCGTCGTGACAAATGTCGAAATTGCCCAGTGTGCGGTTTTTCTTTGTTAATTTTCTGTCAAACACATCTTGAACTTGATATAATTAACACGAAAATTAATTATTCGGAGGCCTAAATGAAGGAATTTGGGCAATATCCCGTTATCCCGGGTCTTCGCCCCGAGTCCAATTTCTAGGGCCATTTCCAATCAACCTGCGAAATTTCGGCCCATTCCGACACCGTCGCGACAAATGACAAAATTACCCCTGGTGCGGTTTTGCGTTGTTAATTCTTTGTCCAACACAACTTCAACCTCACATAATTAATACGAAAATTAATTATTCAGAGGCCTAAATGAAGGAATTTGGCTCAAATCCCGTGATCTCAGGCCGTTGCCCCGACACCAATTTCTGGGGCCGTTTCCAATCAACCTGCCAAATTTCAGCCCATTCCGACACCGTCGCGACAAATGCCGAAATTTCCCCTGGTGTTATTTTTCTTATTAATTTTCTATCCAACACTTTTTTAGCCCGACATAATTAATACAGAAATTAATTTTTCGAAAGCCTAAACGAAGGAATTTTGCTAAAATCTTGTGATCTCGGGTCTCGAGTCCAATTTCTCGGGCCGTTTCCAATCAACCTACCAAATTTCGTCCCAATCCAACACTGTCGTGTCAAATGATAAAAATTGCCCCTGACACGATTTTTCTTTGTTAATTTTCTGTCCAACACTTCTTCAACCTGACATAATTATTACGAAAATAAATTATTCGGAGGCCTAAATGAAGGAATTTGGCTAAAATCTCGTGATCCTGGGTCTGTACCCCGAGTCTAATTTCTAGGGCCGTTTCCAATCAACCTTCCAAATTTCGGCCCATCCCGACACCGTTGAGACAAATGACAAAATTGTCCCTAGTGCGGTTTTGTGTTGTTAATTTTCTGTCCAACACTTCTTCAACCTGATATAATTAATACGGAAATTAATTATTTGGAGGCCTAAACGAAGGAATTTGGCTAAAATCCCGTGTTCCCGGGTCTATGCCCAGAGTCCAATTTCGCAGGCCGATTCCAATCGACCTGCCAAATTTCGGCCCATTCCGACACCGACGCGACAAATGACGAAATTACCCCTGGTGCGGTTTTTCTTTGTTAATTTTCTGTCCAACACTTCTTCAACCTGACATAATCAATACGGAAATTAATTATTCGGAGGTTAAACGAAGGAATTTGAATAAAATCCTGTGATCCCATGTCTGTGCCTCGAGTCCGATTTTTGGGGTCGTTTCCAATCAACCTGCCAAATTTTGGCCATTCCGACACCGTCGCAACAAATGACATAATTGCCACTGGTGCGATTTTGCGTTGTTAATTTTCTGTCCAACACATCTTCAACCTTACATAATTAAAATTAATTATTCAAAGGCCTAAACGAAGAAATTTGGCTAAAATCCCGTGATCTCGGATCTGTGTCCCGAGCCCAATTTCTAAGGCTGCTTCCAATCAACCTGCCAAATTTCAGCCCATTACGACATTCCCGCGACAAATGACGAAATTTACCCATGTGCGATTTTTCTTTGTTAATTTTCTGTCAAACACTTCTTCAACTTGATATAATTAATATGAAAATTAATTATTTGGAGGCCTAAACGAAGGAATTTGGCGAAAATCCCAATATCCCGGGTCTGTGCCCCGAGTCCAATTTCTGGGGCCGTTTCCAATCAACCTGCCTAATTTCGGCCCATTCCAACACCGTCGCGACAAATGACAAAATTACACCTGATGCGGTTTTACGGTGTTAATTCTCTATCCAACACATCTTCAACCTGACATAATTAATACGAAAATTAATTATTCGGAGGCCTAAACGAAGGAATTTGGCTAAAATCCAGTGATCCCTGTTCCGTGCCTCGACTCCAATCTTTGGGCCCATTTCCAATCAACCTACCAAATTTCGGCCCATTCCGACACCGTCGCGACAAATGACGAAATTTCCCCTGGTGTGGTTTTTCTTTATTAATTTTCGGTCCAGCACATCTTCGGCCTTACGTAATTAATACGGAAATTAATTATTTGGAGGCCTAAACGAAGGAATTTGGCTAAAATCTTGCGATCCCGGGACCAAGCCTCGAGTCCAATTTCTCGGGCCGTTTCCAATCAACCTGCCAAATTTCGGCTCATTCCGACACCATCTCGTCAAATGACGAAATTGCCCCTGGTGCGATTTTTCTTTGTTAATTTTCTGTCCAACACTTCTTCAACCGGACATATATATTTCAGAAATTAATTATTCGGAGGCCGAAAGAAAGGAATTTGGCTAAAATCCCGTGATCTTAGATCTATACCCCGAGTCCAATTTCTGGGGCCGTTTCCAATCAACCTTCCAAATTTCGGCCCATTCGGACATCGTCGCGACAAATGACAAAGTTGTCCCTGGTGCGATTTTGTGTTATTAATTTTCTGTCCAAAACATCTTCAACCTGACATAATTAATACGAAAATTAATTATTCGGAGGCCTAAATGAAGGAATTTGGCTAAAATCCCGTGATCCCGGGTCTGAACCCCGAGACCAATTTCTGGGGCCGTTTCCAATCAACCTGCAAAATTTCGGCCCATTCTGACACCGTCGCTACAAATGACGAAATTCCTCTTGGTCGGTTTGGAAATTAATTATTCGGAGGCCTAAACGAGGGAATTTGACTAAAATCCCGTGATCTCGGGTCTATGCCCCGAGTCCAATTTCTGGTGCCATTTCCAATCAACCTGCAAAATTTTGTCCCATTCCGACACCATCGCGAAAATGACGAAATCGCCCATGGTGTGATTTTTCTTTGTTAATTTTATGTCCAAGACTTCTTCAACCTGACATAATTAATACGAAAATTAATTATTCAGAGGCCAAAACGAAGGAATTTGGCTAAAATCCCGTGATCTCGGGTCTGTGCCCCGAGTCCAATTTCTTGGTCCGTTTCCAATCAACATGCCAAATTTCAGCCTATTCCGACACCGTCGCGACAAATGACAAATTTGTACCGGGTACGCTTTTGTGTAGTTAATTTTCTGTCCAACACATCTTCACCCTGACATAATTACTGCAGAAATTAATTATTCGGAGGCCTAAACGAAGGAATTTGGCTAAAATCCCTAGATCCCGGGTCTATACCCCGAGTCCAATTTCTCGGGCCGTTTCCAATCAACCTGCCAAATTTCAGCCCATTCCGACACCATCGCAACAAATGACGAAATTTCCACTTGTGCGGTTTTTCTTTGTTAATTTTCTGTCCAACACCTCTTCAACCTGACATAATTAATACGGAAATTAATTATTCGGAGTCCTAAAAGAAGGAATTCGGCTAAAATCCCTTAATCGCGGGTCTGTTCCCCGAGTCCAATTTTTCAGGCCGCTTCCAATCAGCCTGCCAAATTTCGGCCCATTCTGACACTGTCGCGACAAATGATAAAATTTCCCGTGGTGCGGTTTTGCGTTGTTAATTCTCTGTCCAACACTTCTTCAACCTGACATAATTAATACAAAAATTAATTATTTGGAGGCCTAGACGAAGGAATTTGGATAAAATCCCTTGTTCCCGGATCTGTGCCCCGAGGCCAACTTCTAGGGCCGTTTTCGATCAACTTGGCAAATTTCGGCCCATTCCGATAATGTAGCCACAAATGACAAAATTGCCCCTGGTGCGGTTTTTGGTTGTTAATTTTCTGTCCAACACTTCTTCAACCTGACATAATTAATACGGAAGTTAATTATTCGGCGGCCTAAACAAAAGAATTTGGCCAAAATCCGTTGATCTCGGGTCTGTGCCCGGAGTCCAATTTCTGGGGCCGTTTCCAATCAACTTGCCAAATTTCGGCCCATTCCGACACCGTCGCGACAAAGGACGAAATTTCCGCTGGTGCGATATTTCTTTGTTAATTTTCTATCCAACACTTCTTCAACCTGACATAATTAATACGAAAATTAATTATTCGGAGGCCTAAACGAAGGAATTTGGCTAAAATCCCGTGATCCCGGGTATGTGCCCCGAGTCCAATTTCTGGGGCCGTTTCCAATCAACCTACCAAATTTCGGCCCATTCCGACACCGTCGTGACAAATGAAAAAATTGCCTTTGGAGCGATTTTACGTTGTTAATTTTCTGTCCAACACTTTTTCAACCTATCATAATTAATACGAAAATTAATTATTCGGAGGCCTAAACGAAAGAATTTGGCTAAAATCCCGTGATCCCGGGTTTGTAACCCGAGTCCAATCTCTCGGGCCTTTTCCACTCAACCTGCCAAATTTCGGCCCATTCCGACACCATCGCGACAAATGACGAAATTGCCCCTGGTGCGATTTTTCTTTGTTAATTTTCTATCCAAAACTTCGTCAGCCTCAAATAATTAATAGGAAAATTAATTATTCGGAGCCCTAAACGAAGGAATTTAGCTAAAATCCCGTGATCCCGGGGATGAGCCCCGACTCCAATTTCTCGGGCCGTTTCCAATCAACCTGCCAAATTTCGGCCCATTCTGACACCGTCGCGACAAATGACGAAATTGTCCCTGGTGTAGTTTTTCTTTGTAAATTTTCTGTCCAACACTTCTTCAACCTGACATAATTATTACGAAAATTAATTATTCAGAGGCCTAAACGAAGGAATTTGGCTAAAATCCCATGATCCCGGGTCTGTACCCTGAGTCCAATTTCCGGGGCCGTTTCCGATCAACCTGCCAAATTTCAGCCCATTCCGACACCGTCGCGACAAATAACAAAAATGCCTCTGGTGCGGTTTTGCGATGTTAATTTTTAGTCCAACACATCTTCAACCTGACATAATTAATACGGAAATTAATTATTCGGAGGCCTAAACGAAGGAATTTGGATAAAATCCCATGATCCCAGGTATGTGCCCCGACTCCAATTTCTCGGGTCGTTTCCAATCAACCTGCCAAATTTTGGCCCATTGCGACACCATCGTGACAAATGACGAACTTGTCCCTGGTGCGATTTTGCGTTGTTAATTGTCGGTCAAACACTTCTTCAACCTGACATAATTAGTACGAAAATTAATTATTCGGAGGCGCAAACGAAGGAATGTGGCTAAAATCCCGTGATCCCGGGTATGTGCTCCGACTCCAATTTCTCGGGCCGTTTCCAATCAACCTGCCAAGATTCGGCCCGTTTCGACACCGTCGCGACAAATGACGAAATTGCCCTTGGTACGATTTTGCGTTGTTAATTTCCTATCCAACACATCTTCAGCTTGACATAATTAATACTGAAATTAATTATTCGGAGGTATAAACGAAGGAATTTGGCTGAAATCCTGTGATCTTGGGTCTATGCCTCGAGTCTAATTTCTAGGGTCGTTTGCAATCAACCTGCCAAATTTTGGCACATTCCGACACCATCGCGACAATTGACAAAATTGCCCCTGGTGCGATTTTGCGTGAATAATTTTCTGTCCAACACATCTTAAACCTGACATAATTAAGAAGAAAATTAATTATTCGGAGGCCTAAATGAAGGAATTTGGCTAAAATCCCGTGACCCCGGGTCTGTGCCCCGAGTCCAATTTCTTGGCCCATTTTCAAAGAAAAAGCCAAATTTCGGTCCATTCCGACACCGTCACGACAAATGATGAAATTTCTCCCTGTGCGGTTTTTCTTTGTTAATTTTTTGTCCAACACTTCTTCAACCTGACATAATTTATACGAAAACTAATTTTTCGGAGGCCTAAACGAAGGAATTTGGGTAAAATACCCGTGATCCCGGGCCTGTGCCCCGAGTCCAATTTATTGGGTTGTTTTCAATCGACCAGCCAAATTTCGATCCATTCTGACACCGTCGCAACAAATGGCTAAATTGCCCTAAGTGCGGTTTTACGTTGTTAATTTTCTGTCTAACACATCGTCAGCTTGACATAATTAATACGGAAATTTATTATTCGGAGGCATGAACGAAGGAATTTGGCTAAAATCCCGTGAACCCGGGTCTATGCCCGGAGTCCAATTTCTCGGGCCGTTTCCAATCAACTTGCCAAATATCAACCATTTCGACACCGTCGCGACAAATGACGAAATTACGCTTGGTGGGGTTTTGCGTTGTTAATTTTCTGTCCAACACATCTTCAGCTTGGCATAATTAATACGGAAATTAATTATTCGGAGGCATAAACGAAGGAATTTGGTCCCGTGATCTCGGGTCTATGCCCCGAGTCTAATTTCTGGGGTCGTTTCTAATCAACCTGCCAAATTTCGGCACATTCCGACACCGTCGCGACAATTGACTAAATTGCCCCTTGTGCGGTGTTGCGTTGTTAATTTTCTTTCCAACACATCTTCAGCCTGACATAAATAATACGAAAATTAATTATTCGGAGGTCTAAACGATGGAATTTGGCTAAAATCCCGTGATCTCGGGTCTATGCCCGGAGTCCAATTTCTCGGGCCGTTTCAAATCAACCTGCCAAATTTCAGCCCATTCTGATACCGTCGCGACAAACGACGAAATTTCCCCTTGTGCGATTTTTCTTTGTTAATTTTCTGTCCAACTCTTCTTCAACCTGACATAATTTATACGAAAATTAATTATTCGGAGGCCTAAATGAAGGAATTTGGCTAAAATCCCGTGACCCCGGGTCTGTGCCCCGAGTCCAATTTCTTGGCCCATTTTCAAAGAAAAAGCCAAATTTCGGTCCATTCCGACACCGTCGCGACAAATGATGAAATTTCTCCTTGTGCGGTTTTTCTTTGTTAATTTTTTGTCCAACACTTCTTCAACCTGACATAATTTATACGAAAACTAATTTTTCGGAGGCCTAAACGAAGGAATTTGGGTAAAATCCCCATGATCCCGGGCCTGTGCCCCGAGTCCAATTTATTGGGTTGTTTTCAATCGACCAGCCAAATTTTGATCCATTCTGACACCGTCGCAACAAATGGCTAAATTGCCCTAAGTGCGGTTTTACGTTGTTAATTTTCTGTCTAACACATCGTCAGCTTGACATAATTAATACGTAAATTTATTATTCGGAGGCATAAACGAAGGAATTTGGCTAAAATCCCGTGAACCCGGGTCTATGCCCGGAGTCCAATTTCTCGGGCCGTTTCCAATCAACTTGCCAAATATCAACCATTTCGACACCGTCGCGACAAATGACGAAATTGCGCTTGGTGGGGTTTTGCGTTGTTAATTTTCTGTCCAACACATCTTCAGCTTGGCATAATTAATACGGAAATTAATTATTCGGAGGCATAAACGAAGGAATTTGGTCCCGTGATCTCGGGTCTATGCCCCGAGTCTAATTTCTGGGGTCGTTTCTAATCAACCTGCTAAATTTCGGCACATTCCGACACCGTCGCGACAATTGACTAAATTGCCCCTTGTGCAGTGTTGCGTTGTTAATTTTCTGTCCAACACATCTTCAGCCTGACATAAATAATACGAAAATTAATTATTCGGAGGTCTAAACGAAGGAATTTGGCTAAAATCCCGTAATCTCGGGTCTATGCCCGGAGTCCAATTTCTCGGGCCGTTTCAAATCAACCTGCCAAATTTCAGCCCATTCTGATACCGTCGCGACAAACGATGAAATTTCCCCTTGTGCGATTTTTCTTTGTTAATTTTCTGTCCAACTCTTCTTCAACCTGACATAATTTATACGAAAATTAATTATTCGGAGGCCTAAATGAAGGAATTTGGCTAAAATCCCGTGACCCCAGGTTTGTGCCCCGAGTCCAATTTCTAGGCCCATTTTCAAAGAAAAAGCCAAATTTCGGTCCATTCCGACACCGTCACGACAAATGATGAAATTTCTCCCTGTGCGATTTTTCTTTGTTAATTTTTTGTCCAACACTTCTTCAAGCTGACATAATTTATACGAAAACTAATTTTTTGGAGGCCTAAACGAAGGAATTTGGGTAAAATACCCGTGATCCCGGGCCTGTGCCCCGAGTCCAATTTATTGGGTTCTTTTCAATCGACCAGCCAAATTTCGATCCATTCTGACACCGTCGCAACAAATGGCTAAATTTCCCTAAGTGCGGTTTTACGTTGTTAATTTTCTGTCTAACACATCGTCAGCTTGACATAATTAATACGGAAATTTATTATTCGGAGGCATAAACGAAGGAATTTGGCTAAAATCCCGTGAACCCGGGTCTATGCCCGGAGTCCAATTTCTCGGGCCGTTTCCAATCAACTTGCCAAATATCAACCATTTCGACACCGTCGCGACAAATGACGAAATTGCGCTTGGTGGGGTTTTGCGTTGTTAATTTTCTGTCCAACACATCTTCAGCTTGGCATAATTAATACGGAAATTAATTATTCGGAGGCATAAACGAAGGAATTTGGTCCCGTGATCTCGGGTCTACGCCCCGAGTCTAATTTCTGGGGTTGTTTCTAATCAACCTGCCAAATTTCGGCACATTCCGACACCGTCGCGACAATTGACTAAATTGCCCCTTGTGCGGTGTTGCGTTGTTAATTTTCTGTCCAACACATCTTCAGCTTGGCATAATTAATACGGAAATTAATTATTCGGAGGCATAAACGAAGGAATTTGGTCCCGTGATCTCGGGTCTATGCCCCGAGTCTAATTTCTGGGGTCGTTTCTAATCAACCTGCCAAATTTCGGCACATTCCGACACCGTCGCGACAATTGACTAAATTGCCCCTTGTGCGGTGTTGCGTTGTTAATTTTCTGTCCAACACATCTTCAGCTTGGCATAATTAATACGGAAATTAATTATTCGGAGGCATAAACGAAGGAATTTGGTCCCGTGATCTCGGGTCTATGCCCCGAGTCTAATTTCTGGGGTCGTTTCTAATCAACCTGCCAAATTTCGGCACATTCCGACACCGTCGCGACAATTGACTAAATTGCCCCTTGTGCGGTGTTGCGTTGTTAATTTTCTGTCCAACACATCTTCAGCTTGGCATAATTAATACGGAAATTAATTATTCGGAGGCATAAACGAAGGAATTTGGTCCCGTGATCTCGGGTCTATGCCCCGAGTCTAATTTCTGGGGTCGTTTCTAATCAACCTGCCAAATTTCGGCACATTCCGACACCGTCGCGACAATTGACTAAATTGCCCCTTGTGCGGTGTTGCGTTGTTAATTTTCTGTCCAACACATCTTCAGCTTGGCATAATTAATACGGAAATTAATTATTCGGAGGCATAAACGAAGGAATTTGGTCCCGTGATCTCGGGTCTATGCCCCGAGTCTAATTTCTGGGGTCGTTTCTAATCAACCTGCCAAATTTCGGCACATTCCGACACCGTCGCGACAATTGACTAAATTGCCCCTTGTGCGGTGTTGCGTTGTTAATTTTCTGTCCAACACATCTTCAGCCTGACATAAATAATACGAAAATTAATTATTCGGAGGTCTAAACGAAGGAATTTGGCTAAAATCCCGTGATCTCGGGTCTATGCCCGAAGTCCAATTTCTCGGGCCGTTTCAAATCAACCTGCCAAATTTCAGCCTATTCTGATACCGTCGCGACAAACGACGAAATTTCCCCTTGTGCGATTTTTCTTTGTTAATTTTCTGTCCAACTCTTCTTCAACCTGACATAATTTATACGAAAATTAATTATTCGGAGGCCTAAATGAAGGAATTTGGCTAAAATCCCGTGACCCCGGGTCTGTGCCCCGAGTCCAATTTCTTGGGCCATTTTCAAAGAAAAAGCCAAATTTCGGTCCATTCCGACACCGTCGCGACAAATGATGAAATTTCTCCCTGTGCGGTTTTTCTTTGTTAATTTTTTGTCCAACACTTCTTCAACCTGACATAATTTATACGAAAACTAATTTTTCGGAGGCCTAAACGAAGGAATTTGGGTAAAATACCCATGATCCCGGGCCTGTGCCCCGAGTCCAATTTATTGGGTTGTTTTCAATCGACCAGCCAAATTTCGATCCATTCTGACACCGTCGCAACAAATGGCTAAATTGCCCTAAGTGCGATTTTACGTTGTTAATTTTCTGTCTAACACATCGTCAGCTTGACATAATTAATACGGAAATTTATTATTCGGAGGCATAAACGAAGGAATTTGGCTAAAATCCCGTGAACCCGGGTCTATGCCCGGAGTCCAATTTCTCGGGCCGTTTCCAATCAACTTGCCAAATATCAACCATTTCGACACCGTCGCGACAAATGACGAAATTGCGCTTGGTGGGGTTTTGCGTTGTTAATTTTCTGTCCAACACATCTTCAGCTTGGCATAATTAATACGGAAATTAATTATTCGGAGGCATAAACGAAGGAATTTGGTCCCGTGATCTCGGGTCTACGCCCCGAGTCTAATTTCTGGGGTTGTTTCTAATCAACCTGCCAAATTTCGGCACATTCCGACACCGTCGCGACAATTGACTAAATTGCCCCTTGTGCGGTGTTGCGTTGTTAATTTTCTGTCCAACACATCTTCAGCTTGACATAAATAATACGAAAATTAATTATTCGGAGGTCTAAACGAAGGAATTTGGCTAAAATCCCGTGTTCTCGGGTCTATGCCCGGAGTCCAATTTCTCGGGCCGTTTCAAATCAACCTGCCAAATTTTAGCCCATTCCGATACCATCGCAACAAACGACGAAATTTCCCCTTGTGCGATTTTTCTTTGTTAATTTTCTGTCCAACTCTTCTTCAACCTGACATAATTTATACGAAAATTAATTATTCGAAGGCCTAAACGAAGGAATTTGACTAAAATCCCGTGACCCCGGGACTGTGCCCCGAGTCCAATTTGTTGGGCCATTTTCAAAGAAAAAGCCAAGTTTCGGTCCATTCCGACATCGTCGCGACAAATGACGAACCCATGGTGCGGTTGTACGTTGTTAATTTTCTGTTCAACACATCTTCAGCTTGACATAATTAATACGGAAATTAATTATTCGAAGGCATAAATGAAGGAATTTGGTCTCGTGATCTCGGGTCTATGCCCCGAGTCTAATTTTTGGGGTCGTTTCCAATCAAGCTGCCAAATTTCGGCACATTCCGACACCGTCGCGACAATTGACAAAATTGCCCCTGGTGCGGTTTAGCGTTGTTAATTTTCTTTCCAACACATCTTCAACCTGACATAATTAATACGAAAATTAATTATTCGGAGGCCTAAACGAAGGAATTTGGCTAAAATCCCGTGATCTGGGGGGTTTACCCCTAGTCCAATTTCTCGGGCCGTTTCCAATCAACTTACCAAATTTCAGCCCAGTCCGACACCGTCGCGACAAATGACGAAATTTCCCCTTGTGCGTTTTTTCTTTGCTAATTTTCTGTTCAACACTTCTTCAGCCTGACATAATTAATACGAAAATTAATTATTCGGATTCCTAAACGAAGGAATTTGGCTGAAATCCCGTGATCCAGGGATGTGCCCCGAGTCCAAATTTTGGGGCTGTTTCCAATCAACCTGCAAAATTTCGGCCCATTCCGACACCGTCGCGACGAATGTCGAAATTGCGCCTAGTGCTGTTTTTCTTTGTTAATTTTCTGTCCAACACATATTCAACCTGACATAATTAATACGAAAATTAATTATTCGGAGGCTTAAATGAAGGAATTTGGCTAAAATCCCATGATCCCGGGTCTGTGCCCCGAGTCCAATTTCTGGGGCCATTTCCAATCAACCTGCCAAAATTTGGCCCATTCCGGCACTGTCACGACAAATGACGAAATTTCCCTTGGTGCGATTTTTCTTTGTTAATTTTCTGTCCAACACTTCTTCAGCCTCACATAATTACTACTGAAAATTAATTATTCGGAGGCCTAAACGAAGGAATTTGGCTAAAATCCCGTGATCCCGGGTATGAGCCCCGACTCCAATTTCTCGAGCCGTTTCCAATCAACTTACCAAATTTCGGCCCATTCCGACACCGTTGCGACAAATGACGAAATTGTCCCTGGTGTAGTTTTTCTTTGTAAATTTTATGTCCAACACCTCTTCAACCTAACATAATTTATACGAAAACTAATTATTCGAGGGCCTAAACGAGGGAATTTTTCTCAAATCCCGTGATCCCGGGTCTGTGCCTCAAGTCCAATTTCTTCGGCCATTTTCAATCGACCTGCCAAATTTCGGTCCATTCCGACACCGTCGCGACAAATTACGAAATTGCCCTTGGTACAGATTTGCGTTGTTATTTTTCTGTCCAACACTTTTTCAATCTGACATAATTAATACGAAAATTAATTATTCAGAGTCCTAAACATAGGAATTTGCCTAAAATACCGTGATCCCGGGTATGTGCCCTGACTCCAATTTCTCGTGCCATTTCCAATCTACCTTCCAAATTTCGGGCCATTACGATACCGTCGCGACGAATGACGAAATTTCCCTTAGTGCGATTTGGAAATTAATTATTCGGAGGCCTAAACGAGGAAATTTGGCTAAAATCATGCGATCCCGTGTCTGTGCTCCGAGTCCAATTTCTGGGTTCGTTTCCAATCAACCTGCAAAATTTCGGTCCATTCCGACACTGTCGCGACAAATGATGAAATTGCCCTTGGTGCGGTTTTTCGTTGTTAATTTTCTGTCCAACACATCTTCAGCTTGACATAATTAATACGGAAATTAATTATTCGGAGGCGTAAATGAAGGAATTTGGCTAAATTCTCGTGATCTCGAGTCTATGCCCCGAGTCTAATTTCTGGGGTCGTTTCCAATCAACCTGCCAAATTTCGGCACATTCCGACACCATCGCGACAATTAACAAAATTGCCCCTAGTGCGGTTTTGCGTTGTTAATTTTCTGTCCAACACATCTTCAACCTGACATAATTAATACGGAAATTAATTATTCGGATTCCTAAACGAAGGAATTTGGCTGAAATCCCGTGATCCAGGGTATGTGCCCCGAGTCCAATTTTTGGGGCCGTTTCCAATCAACCTGCAAAATTTTGGCCCATTCCGACACCGTCGCGACGAATGTCAAAATTGCCCCTAGTGCTGTTTTTCTTTGTTAATTTTCTGTCCAACACATATTCAACCTGACATAATTTATACGAAAATTAATTATTCGGAGGCCTAAATGAAGGAATTTGGCTAAAATCCCATGATCCCAGGTCTGTGCCCGGAGTCTAATTTCTGGGGCCGTTTCCAATCAACCTGCCAAAATTTGGCCCATTCCGGCACCGTCACGACAAATGACGAAATTTCCCTTGGTGCAATTTTTCTTTGTTAATTTTCTGTCCAACACTTCTTCAGCCTCACATAATTACTACGGAAAATTAATTATTCGGAGGCCTAAACGAAGGAATTTGGCTAAAATCCCGTGATCCAGGGTATGAGCCCCGACTCCAATTTCTCGGGCCGTTTCCAATCAACTTACCAAATTTCGACCCATTCCGACACCGTCGCGACAAATGACGAAATTGTCCCTGGTGTAGTTTTTCTTTGTAAATTTTCTGTCCAACACTTCTTCAACCTGACATAATTTATACGAAAACTAATTATTCGGGGGCCTAAACGAAGGAATTTGTCTAAAATCCCGTGATCCCGGGTCTGTGCCTCAAGTCCAATTTCTTCTGCCATTTTCAATCGACCTGCCAAATTTCGGTCCATTCCGACACCGTCGCGACAAATTACGAAATTTCCCTTGGTGCAGATTTGCGTTGTTATTTTTCTGTCCAACACTTTTTTAACCTGACATAATTAATACGGAAATTAATTATTCAGAGGCCTAAACGTAGGAATTTGCCTAAAATCCCGTGATCCCGGTTATGTGCCTCGACTCCAATTTCTCGTGCCATTTCCAATCAACCTTCCAAATTTCGGGCCATTCCGATACCGTCGCGACGAATGACGAAATTTCCCCTAGTGCGATTTGGAAATTAATTATTCGGAGGCCTAAACGTTGAAATTTGGCTAAAATCATGCGATCCCGTGTCTGTGCTCCGAGTCCAATTTCTGGGTCCGTTTCCAATCAACCTGCAAACTTTCGGTCCATTCTGACACTGTCGCGACAAATGATGAAATTGCCCTTGGTGCGGTTTTTCGTTGTTAATTTTCTGTCCAACACATCTTCAGCTTGACATAATTAATACGGAAATTAATTATTCGGAGGCATAAACGAATGAATTTGGCTAAAATCCCGTGATCTCGAGTCTATGCCCCGAATCTAATTTCTGGGGTCGTTCTGCCAAATTTCGGCACATTCCGACACCATTGCGACAATTAACAAAATTGCCCCTGGTGCGGTTTTGCGTTGTTAATTTTCTATCCAACACATCTTCAACCTGACATAATTAATACGGAAATTAATTATTCAGATTCCTAAACGAAGGAATTTGGCTGAAATCCCGTGATCCAGGGTATGTGCCCCGAGTCCAATTTTTGGGGCCGTTTCCAATCAACCTGCAAAATTTCGGCCCATTCCGACACCGTCGCGACGAATGTCGAAATTGCCCCTAGTGCTGTTTTTCTTTGTTAATTTTCTGTCCAACACTTATTCAACCTGACATAATTTATACGAAAACTAATTATTCGAAGGCCGAAACGAAGGAATTTGGCTAAAATCCCGTGATCTCGGGTCTGTGCTCCGAGTCCAATTTCTTGGGTCGTTTTCAATCGACAAACCAAATTTCGGTCCATTCTGACACCATCGCGACAAATGTCGAAATTGCCCTTGGTGCGGTTTTGCATTGTTAATTTTCTATCCAACACATCTTCAGCTTGACATAATTAATATGGAAATTAATTATTCGGAGGCTTAGATGAAGGAATTTGGCTAAAATCCCGTGATCTCGGTTCTATGCCCCGAGTCTAATTTCTGGGGTTGTTTTCAATCAACCTGCCAAATTTCGGCACATTCCGACATCGTCGCGACAATTGACAAAATTGCCGCTGGTGCGGTTTGGAAATTAATTATTTGGAGGCCAAAACGAGGAAATTTGGCTAAAATCCCATGATCTCGAGTCTGTGCTCCGAGTCCAATTTCTGGGTCCGTTTCCTATTAACCTACCAAATTTCGGCCCATTCCAACACCGTCGCGACAAATGACGAAATTGCCCCTGGTGCGATTTTTCTTTATTAATTTTCTGTCCAACACTTCTTCAACCTGACATAATTGATACGAAAATTAACTATTCGGAGGTCGAAATGAAGGAATTTGGCTAAAATCCAGAGATCCCAGGTCTGTGCCCCGAGTCCAATTTCTATGGCCGTTTCCAATCAACCTACCAAATTTCGGCGCATTCCGACACCTTCGCGACAAATGACATAATTACCCTTGGTGCGGTTTTCCGTTGTTAATTTTCTGTCCAACACATCTTCAACCTGACATAATTAATAAGAAAATTAATTATTCGGAGGCCTAAACGAAGGAAATTTGCTAAAATCCCGTGATCCCGGGTCTGTACCCTGAGTCCAATTTCTGGGTCCGTTTCCATTCAACCTGCAAAATTTCGGCCCATTCTGACACCGTCGCGACAAATGACGAAATTTTCCCTGGTGCGATTTTTCATTGTTAATTTTCTGTCCAACACTTCTTCATCCTGACATAATTAATACGAAAATTAATTATTCGGATTCCTAAACGAAGGAATTTGGCTAAAATCCCGTGATCCAGGGTATGTGCCCTGAGTCCAATTTTTGGGGCCGTCTCCAATCAACCTGCAAAATTTCGGCCCATTTCGACAACGTCGCGACAAATGATGAAATTGCCCCTGGTGCAGTTTTTCTTTGCTAATTTTCTGTCCAACACATATTCAACCTGACGTAATTAATACGAAAATTAATTATTCGGAGGCCTAAATGAAGGAATTTGGCTAAAATCCCATGATCCCGGGTCTGTGCCCCGAGTCCAATTTCTGGGGCCGTTTCCAATCAACCTTCCAAAAGTCGGCCCATTCCGGCACCGTCACGACAAATGACAAAATTTCCCCTGGTGCGATTTTTCTTTGTTAATTTTCTGTCCAACACTTCTTCAGCCTGACATAATTAATACGAAAATTAATTATTCAGAGACCTAAACGAAGGAATTTGGCTAAAATCCCGTGATCACAGGTATGAGCCCCGACTCCAATTTCTCGGGCCGTTTTCAATCAACTTACCAAATTTCGGCCCATTCCGACACCGTCGCGACATATGACGAAATTGTCCCTGGTGTAGTTTTTCTTTGTAAATTTTCTGTCCAACACTTCTTCAACCTGACATAATTATTGCGAAAATTAATTATTTGGAGGCCTAAACGAAGGAATTTGGCTAAAATCCCGTGATCCCGGGTCTGTACCCTGAGACCAATTTCTGGGGCCATTTTCGATCAACCTGCCAAATTTCGGCCCATTCCGACACCGTAGAGACAAATGACAAAAATGCCCCTAGTGCGATTTTGTGTTGTTAATTTTCTGTCCAACACATCTTAAGCCTGATGTAATTAATACGGAAATTAATTATTCGGAGGCCTAAACGAAGGAATTTGGCTAAAATCCCATGATCCCGATTATGTGCCCCGACTCCAATTTCTCGGGCCGTTTCCAATCAACCAACCAAATTTTGGCCCATTGCGACACCGTCGCGACAAATGATGAAATTGCCCCTGGTGCGGATTTTGCGTTGTTAATTGTCGGTCCAACACTTATTCAACCTGACATAATTAGTACGGAAATTAATTATTCGGAGGCCTAAATGAAGGAATTTGGCTAAAATCCCGTGATCCCGAGTATGTGCCCCGACTCCAATTTCTCGGGCCATTTCCAATCAACCTGCCAAATTTTGGCCCATTCCGACACCGTCGCGACAAATGACGAAATTGCCCCTGGTGCAGTTTTTCTTTGCAAATTTTCTGTGTAACACTTCTTCAACCTGACATAATTAATACGGAAATTAATTATTCGGAGGCCTAAATGAAGGAATTTGGCTAAAATCCCATGATCCCGGGTCTGTGCACCAAGTCCGATTTCGGGGTTCATTTCGAATCAACCTGCAAAATTTTGACCCATTCTAACTCCATCACGACAAATAACGAAATTTCCCCGGGTGCGATTTTTCTCTGTTAATTTTCTGTCCAACACTTCTTCAGCCTGACATAATTAATACGAAAATTAATTATTCGGAGGCCTAAACGAAGGAATTTGGCTAAAATCCCATCATCCTGGATCTGTGCCCCGAGTCCAACTTCTCAGGCCGTTTCCAACCAACCTGCCAAATTTCGGCCCATTCGGACACCATCGCGAAAAATGACAAAATTGCCCCTGGTGCGATTTTGCGTTGTTAATTTTCTGCCCAGCACATCTTTAGCCTTACATAATTAATAAGAGAATTAATTATTCGGAGGCCTAAACGAAGGAATTTGGTTAAAATCCCTTGATCCAGGGTGGCCCATTCCGACACCATCGCGACAAATGACAAAATAGCCCTTGGTGCAATTTTGTGTTGTTAATTTTCTCTCCAACACATCCTCAGCCTGACATAATTAATACGAAAATTAATTATTCGGAGGCCTAAACGAAGGAATTTGGCTAAAATTCCTTGATCCCGGGTATGTGCCTCGAGTCCAATTTCTCGGGCCGTTTCCAATCAACCTGCCAAATTTCGGCCCATTCCGGCACCGTCGCAACAATTGACAAAATTGCCCATGTTGCGGTTTTGCGTTGTTAATTTTTTGTCCAACACTTCTTCAACCTGGCATAATTAATGAGGAAATTAGTTATTCGGAGGCCTAAACAAAGAGATTTGGCTAAAATCCCGTGATCCTAGGTTTGTGCCCCGAGTCCAATTTCTTGGGCCGTTTTCAATTGACCTGCCAAATTTCGGTCCATTCCGACACTGTCGTGACAAATGGTGAAATTTGCATGGTTAATTTTCTGTCCAACACATCTTTAGCTTGACATAATTAATACGAAAATTAATTATTCGGAGGCATAAACGAAGAAATTTGGCTAAAATCCCGTGATCTCGACTCTATGACCCGAGTCTAATTTCTGGGGTCATTTCCAATCAACCTGCCAAATTTCGGCACATTCTGACACCATCGCAACAATCGACAAAATTGCCCCTGGTGTGGTTTTGAGTTGTCAATTTTCTGTCCAACACATCTTCAACCTGACATAATTAATACAGAAACTAATTATTTGGAGGCCTAAACGAAGGAATTTGGCTAAAATCCTATGATCTCGGGTCTATGGCCCGAGTCCAATTTCTCGGGCCGTTTCCAATCAACCTACCAAATTTCAATCCATTACGACACCGTCACGACAAATGACGAAATTTCCCTTTGTGCGATTTTTCTTTGTTAATTTTCTGTCCAACACATCTTCAACCTGACATAATTAATATGAAAACTAATTATTCGGAGGCCTAAACGAAGGAATTTAGCTAAAATCCCGTGTTCCTGGGTCTGTCCCTGAGTCCGATTTCTTGGGCCATTTTCAATCGACATGCCAAACTTTGGTCCATTCCGACACCGTCGCGACAAATGACGAAATTGTCCTTGGTGCGATTTTGCGTTGTTAATTTTCTGTCCAACACATCTTCAGCTTGACATAATTAATACGAAAATTAATTATTCGGAGGCATAAATGAAGGAATTTGGCTAAAATCCTGTGATCTCGAGTCTATGCCCCGAGTCTAATTTCTGGGGTTGTTTCCAATCAACCTACCAAATTTTGGCACATTTCGACACCGTCGCGACAATTGACAAAATTGCCCCTGGTGCGGTTTGGAAATTAATTATTCGGAGGCCTAAACGAAGGAATTTGGCTAAAATCCTGTGATCCAGGGTACGTGCCCTGAGTCCAATTTTTGGGGCCATCTCCAATCAACCTGCAAAATTTCGGCCCATTCCGACAACATTGCGACGAATGACGAAATTGCCCCTGGTGCAGTTTTTCTTTGCTAATTTTCTGTCTAAGACATCTTCAACCTGATATAATTAATACGAAAATTAATTATTCGGAGGCCTAAACGAAGGAATTTAGCTAAAATCCCATGATCCCGGGTCTGTACCCTGAGTCAAATTTCTGGGTCCATTTCGAATCAACCTGCAAAATTTCAGCCCATTCCGACACCGTCATGACAAATGACGAAATTTTCCCTGGTACGATTTTTCTTTGTTAATTTTCTGTCCAACACTTCTTTAGCCTGACATAATTAATACGGAAATTAATTATTCGGAGGCCTAAACGATGGAACTTAGCTAAAATCCCGTGATCCCGGGTCTGTACCCTGAGTCCAATTTTTAGGGCCATTTCCAATCAACCGGCCAAATTTCGGCCCATTTTGACACCGTCGCAACGAATGGCAAAATTCCTGGCACGATTTTGCGTTGTTAATTTTCTGTCCAAGACATCTTCCACCAGACATAATTAATACGAAAACTAGTTATTCGGAGTCCAAAACGCAAGAATTTGGCAAAAATCCTATGATCCCGGGTATGTGCCCCGTCTCCAATTTCTCGGGGCATTTCCAGTCAACCTGCCAAATTTCAGACCATTCCGACACCATCGCGACAAATGACAAAATTGCCCCAGGTGCGATTTTGCGTTGTTAATTTTCTGTCCAACACTTTTTCAAGCTGACATAATTTGTACGGAAATTAATTATTCGGAGGCCTAAATGAAGGAATTTGGCTAAAATCCCGTGATCCCAGGTCTGTGCCCCGAGTCCAATTTTTGGGGCTGTTTCTAATAAACCTGCCAAAGTTCGACCCATTCTGACACCGTCGCTACAAATGACAAAATTGCCCCTGGTGCGGTTTGTCTTTGTTAATTTTTTGTCCAACACCTCTTCAACCTGACATAACTAATACGGAAATTAATTATTCGGAGGCCTAAACGAAGGAATTCGGCTAAAGTCCAGTGATCCAGGGTCTGTGCCCCGAGACCAAATTCTCGGGTTGTTTCGAATCAACCTGCCAAATTTAAGCCTATTCCGACACCGTCGTGACAAATGACGAAATTTCCCCTGGTGCGGTTTGTCTTTGTTAATTTTCTGTCCAACACCTCTTCAACTTGACATAATTAATAAGGAAATTAATTATTCGGAGGCCTAAACGGAGGAATTTGGCTAAAATCCCGTGATTCTGGGTCTGTGCCCCGAGTCCAACTTATGGGGTCATTTACAATCAACCTACCAAATTTCGGTCCATTCCAACACCGTCGCGACAAATGACGAAATTGCCTCTGGTGCGGTTTTGCGTTGTTAATTTTCATTCCAACACATCTTCAATTTAAGATAATTAATGCGAAAATTAATTATTCGGAGGCCTAAACGAAGGAATTTGGCTAAAATCCAGTGATCTCAGTTCTGTGCCCCGAGTCCAATTTCTGGGGCCGTTTCCAATAAACCTGCCAAATTTCGGCTCATTCCGACACCATCGTGACAAATGACAAAATTACCCCTAGTGCGGTTTGTCATTGTTAATTTTCTGTCCAACACCTCTTCAACCTGACATAATTAATACGGAAATTAATTATTCTAAGGCCAAAACGAAGGAATTTGGCTAAAACCCCGTGATCTGGGTTCTGTGCCCCGAGTCCAATTTCTCGGGTTGTTTCCAATCAACTTGCCAAATTTTGGCATATTCCGACACCGTCACGACAAATGACGGAATTTCCTTTGGTGCGGTTTATCTTTGTTAATTTTCTGTTCAACACCTCTTCAACCTGACATAATTAATACGAAAATTAATTATTCAGAGGCCTAAACGAAGGAATTTGGCTAAAATCCCGTGATTCTGAGTCTGTGTCCCGAGTCCAATTTCTGGGGTCATTTCCAATCAACCTGTCAAATTTCGGTCCATTCCGACACCGTCACGACAAATTTCGAAATTGCCCCATTGCGGTTTTGTGTTGTTAATTTTCTGTCCAACACATCTTCAACCTAACATAATTAATGCGAAAATTAATTATTCGGAGGCCTAAACGAAGGAATTTGCCTAAAATCCCGTGATCCCGGGTCTCTACCCCGAGTCCAATTTCCGGGGCCGTTTCCAATCAACGTGCCAAATTTCAGCCCATTCCGACACCGTCACGACAAATGACGAAATTTCCCCTGGTGCGGTTTTTCTTTATCAATTTTCTGTCCAACACTTCTTCAGCCTGACATAATTAATACGAAAATTAATTATTCGGAGGCCTAAATGGAGGAATTTGGCTAAAATCCCATGATCCCGAGTATGTGCCCCGACTCCAATTTCTCGGGCTGTTTCCAATCAAGCTGCCAAATTTCAGCCCATTCCAACACCGTCACGACAAATGACAAAATTGCCCCTGGTGCGGTTTTGCGTTGTTAATTTTCTTTCCAACACTTCTTCAACATGCTATAATTAGTACAGAAATTAATTATTCGGAGGCCTAAACGAAGGAATTTAGCTAAAATCCCGTGATCCTGGGTCTGTGCCCTGACTCAAATTTTTGGGGCCGTTTTCAATAAATCTGCCAAATTTCGGCACATTCCGACACCGTGGCGACAACTGACAAAATTGCCCCTGGTGCGATTTTTCTTTATTAATTTTCTGTCCAACACATCTTCAACCTGACATAATTAATACGAAAATTAATTATTCGGAGGCCTAAAGGAAGGAATTTGGCTAAAATCTCATGATCCCAGGTTTGTGACCCGAGCCCAATTTCTCGGGCTATTTCCAATAAACCTGCCAAATTTCGTCCCATTCCGACACCGTCGTGATAAATGACGAAATTTCCCCCGGTACGGTTTCTCATTGTTAATTTTCTGTCCAACACCTCTTCGACCTGACATAATTAATACGAAAATTAATTATTCGGAGGCCTAAATGATGGAATTTGTCTAAAATCCCGTGATTCCAGGTCTGTACCCCGAGTCTAATTTTTGGGGTCGTTTCCAATCAACCTGCCAAATTTCGGCCCATTCCAACACCGTCGCGACAAATGATGAAATTGTCCCTGGTGCGGTTTTGCGTTGTTAATTTTCTGTCCAACACATCTTCAACCTGACATAATTAATACAGAAGTTAATTATTCGGAGGCCTAAACGAAGGAATTTGGGTAAAATCCCGTGATCCGGGTTCTGTGCCCCGAGTCCAATTTCTCGGGTTGTTTCCAATCAACTTGCCAAATTTCGGCATATTCCGAAACCGTCGCGACAAATGACGAAATTTCCCCTGGTGTGGTTTGTCTTTGTTAATTTTCTGTCCAACACCTCTTCAACCTGACATACTTAATACGGAAATTAATTATTCAGAGGCCTAAACAAAGGAATTTGGCTAAATCCCATGATCCGGGGTCTTTGTCCCCAGCCCAATTTCTCGGGCTGCTTCCAATTAACCTGCCAAATTTCGGCTCATTCCGACACCGTCGCGACAAATGATGAAATTGCCCCTGGTACTATTTTTCTTTGTTAATTTTCTGTCCAACACTTCTTCAACCTGACATAATTAATACGAAAATTAATTATTGGGGCCCAAATGAAGAATTTGGCTAAAATTCCATGATCCCGAGTCTATACCCGGAGGCCAATTCTGGGGCCATTTCCAATCAACCTATCAAATTTCGGCCCATTCTGACACCGTCGCGACAATTGACAAAATTGCCCATGGTGTGGTTTGGAAATTAATTATTCGGAGGCCTAAACGAGGGAATTTGGCAAACCTCCCGTGATCCCAAGTCTGTGCCCCGACTACATTTTCTGGGGCCGTTTCCAATCAACTTGCCAAATTTCGGCCCATTCCGACACTGTTGCGACAAATGACAAAATTACCTCTGGTAAGGTTTTGCGTTGTTAATTTTCTGTCCAACACATCTTCAACCTGACATAATTAATACGAAAATTAATTATTCGGAG
Organism: Olea europaea var. sylvestris; assembly: GCF_002742605.1. NCBI lineage: Eukaryota > Viridiplantae > Streptophyta > Magnoliopsida > Lamiales > Oleaceae > Olea > Olea europaea. The sequence continues at coordinate 15,829,736 of NC_036253.1, read as the reverse complement.
GCCTAAATGATGGAATTTGGCTAAAATCCCATGATCCCGGGTATGTGCCTCGACTCCGATTTCGCGGGCTGTTTCCAATCAACCTGCCAAATTTCGGACCATTCCGACACTGTCACGACAAATGACGAAATTACACCTAGTGTGGTTTTGCGTTGTCAATTTTTAGTCCAACACTTCTTCAACCTGACATAACTAGTACGGAAATTAATTATTCGGAGGCCTAAACGAAGGAATTTGGCCAGAATCCCATCGCGACAATTGACAAAATTGCCCATGGTGTGGTTTGGAAATTAATTATTCGGAAGCCTAAACGAGGGAATTTGGCAAACCTCTCGTGATCCCGGGTCTGTGCCCTGACTACAATTTCTGGGGCCGTTTCCAATCAACCTGCCAAATTTCAGCCCATTCCGACACTGTCGCGACAAATGACAAAATTACCTCTGGTAAGGTTTTGCGTTGTTAATTTTCTGTCCAACCCATCTTCAACCTGACATAATTAATACGGAAATTAATTATTCGGAGGCCTAAATGATGGAATTTGGCTAAAATCCCATGATCCCGGGTATGCCCCGACTCCAATTTCGCGAGCTGTTTCCAATCAACCTGCCAAATTTCGGACCATTCCGACACCGTCGCGACAAATGACGAAATTACACCTAGTGCGGTTTTGCGTTGTCAATTTTTAGTCCAACACTTCTTCAACCTGACATAACTAGTACGAAAATTAATTATTCGGAGGCCTAAAAGAAGGAATTTGGCCAGAATCCCGTGATCCCAGGTCTGTGCCCCGAGTCAAATTTCTGGGGCCATTTTCAATAAACCAGCCAAATTTCAGCACATTCCGACACCGTCGCGACAAATGACGAAATTTTCCCCGGTGCGGTTTGTCTTTGTTAATTTTCTTTCCAACACCTCTTCAACCCGACATAATTAATACGAAAATTAATTATTCGGAGGCCTAAACGAAGGAATTTTGCTAAAATCCCGTGATCCCGGGTCAATGCCCCGAGTCCAATTTATCGGGCTGTTTCCAATCTACTTGCCAAATTTCGACCTATTCCGAGACCGTCGCAACAAATGACGAAATTTCCCCCGATGCGATTTGTCTTTGTTAATTTTCTGTCCAACACCTCTTCAACCTGACTTAATTAATACGGAAATTAATTATTCGGAGGCCTAAACGAAGGAATTTGGCTAAAATCTTGTGATTCAGGTTCTGTGCCCTGAATCCAATTTCTCGGGTTGTTTCCAATAAACTTGCCAAATTTCGGCCTATTCCGACACCGTCGCGACAAATGACGAAATTTCCCCCCGTGCGGTTTGTCTTTGTTAATTTTCTATCCAACACCTCTTCAACCTAACATAATTAATACGGAAATTAATTATTCGGAGGCAAAAACGAAGGAATTTGGCTAAAATCCCATGATTTCGGGTCTGTGCCCTGTGTCCAATTTCTGGGGTCGTTTCCAATCAACCTACCAAATTTCGTCCCATTCCGACACCATCGCGACAAATGACGAAATTGCCCTTGGTGCGATTTTGCGTTGTTAATTTTCTGTCCAACACATCTTCAACCTGACATAATTAATGCGAAAATTAATTATTCGGAGGCCTAAACGAATGAATTTGGATAAATTCCTGTGATTCCGAGTCTGTGCCCTGAGTCCAATTTCTGGGGCCGTTTCCAATAAACCTGCCAAATTTTTGCTCATTCCGACACCGTCGCAAAAAATAAAAAATTGCCCCTTGTGCGGTTTGTCTTTGTTAATTTTCTGTCCAACACCTCTTCAACCTGACATAATTAATAAGAAAATTAATTATTCGGAGGCCCAAACGAAGGAATTTGGCTAAAATCCCGTGATCCAAGTTTTGTGCCCTAAATCCAATTTCTCGTGTTGTTTCCAATCAACTTGCCAAATTTCAGCCTATTCTGACACCGTCGCGATAAATGATGAAATTTCCCCCGGTGCGGTTTGTCTTTGTTAATTTTCTGTCCAACACCTCTTCGACCTGACATAATTAATACGAAAATTAATTATTCGGAGGCCTAAACGAAGGAATTTGGTTATAATCCCGTGATTCCGTGTTTGTGTCCCGAGTTCAATTTCTGGGTTGGTTTCCAATCAACCCGCCAAATTTCGATCCATTCCGACACCGTCGCGACAAATTACGAAATTGCCCCGGTGCGGTTTTGCGTTGTTAATTTTCTGTCCAACACATCTTCAACCTGACATAATTAATGCGAAAACTAATTATTCGGAGGCCAAAACGAGGGAATTTGGCTAAAATCCGGTGATTCCGGGTCTGTACCCCGACTCCAACTTCCGGGGCCGTTTCAAATCAACCTGCTAAATTTCGGCCTATTCTGACACTGTCGTGACAAATGACAAAATTACACTTGTCACGATTTTGCGTTGTTAATTTTCTGTCCAACACATCTTCAACCTAATATAATTAATACGAAAATTAATTATTTGGAGTCCTAAATGAAGGAATTTGGTAAAAATCCCGTGATACCGTGTATGTGCCCGGAGTCCAATTTCTGGGGCCGTTTCCAATCAACCTGCCAAATTTCGGCCCATTCCGACACCGTCGCGACAAATGACGAAATTTCCCATGGTGCAGTTTTTCTTTGACGATTTTCTGTCCAACACTTCTTCAGCCTGACATGATTAATACGAAAATTAATTATTCGAAGGCCTAAACGAAGGAATTTGGCTAAAATCCCGTGATCCCGAGTCTGTGCCCCGACTCCAATTTCTGGGACCGTTTCCAATCAACCTGCCAAATTTCGGCCCATTCCGACACTGTCGTGACAAATGACAAAATTACCTCTGTTACGGTTTTGCGTTGTTAATTTTCTATCCAACACATCTTTAACCTGACATAATTAATACGGAAATTAACTATTCGGAGGCCTAAACGATGGAATCTGGCTAAAATCCCATGATCCCGGGCATGTGCCCCGACTCCAATTTCGCGGGCCGTTTCCAATCAACTTGCCAATTTCGGACCATTCCGACAGCATCGCGACAAATGATGAAATTGTTCTTGGTACGATTTTGCGTTGTTAATTTTCTGTCCAACACTTCTTCAACCTGACATAATTAGTATGGAAATTAATTATTCGGAGGCCTAAACGAAGGAATTTGGCTAAAATCCCGTGATCCCGTGTATGTGCCCAAGTCCAATTTTTGGGGCCGTTTCCAATCAACCTGCCAAATTTCGGCCCATTCCGACACCGTCGTGACAAATGACGAAATTTCCCATGGTGCGGTTTTTCTTTGTCAATTTTCTGTCCAACACTTCTTCAGCCTAACATAATTAATACGAAAATTAATTATTCGAAGGCCTAAACGAAGGAATTTGGCTAAAATCCCATGATCCCGGGTCTGTACCTTGAGTCCAATTTCTAAGGCCATTTCCAATCGATCTTCCAAATTTCGGCTCATTCCGACACCGCCGTGACAAATGACAAAATTACCCCTTTTGCGGTTTTGCGTTGTTAATTTTCTATCCAACACATCTTCAACCTGACATAATTAATACGAAAATTAATTATTCGGAGGCCTAAATGAAGAAATTTGGCGAAAATCCCATGATCCCTGGTATGTTCCCCGACTCCAATTTCTCGGGTCGTTACCAATCAACTTGCCAAATTTCGGCCCATTTCGACACCGTCGCGACAAATGACGAAATTGCCCCTGGTGCGATTTTACGTTGTCGATTTTCTGTCCAGCACTTCTTCAACATGACATAATTAGTATGGAAATTAATTATTCGGTGGCCTTAACGAAGGAATTTGGATAAAATCCTGTGATCCAGGGTTTGTGCCCTGAGTCCAATTTCTGGGGCCGTTTCCAATAAACCTGCCAAATTTCGGCCCATTCCGACACCGTCGCGACAAATGACAAAATTGTCCTTGGTGCGGTTTGTCTTTGTTAATTTTTTTTCCAACACCTCTTCAACGTGACATAATTAATACGGAAATTAATTATTCGGAGGCCTAAACGAAGGAATTTGGCTAAAATCCTATGATTTCGGGTCTGTACCCCAAGTCCAATTTCTAGGATCATTTCCAATCAACCTGCCAAATTTCGGCCCATTCCAACACCATCGCAAAAAATGACGAAATTTCCCCTGGTACGGTTTCGCGTTGTTAATTTTCTGTCCAACACTTCTTCAGGCTAACATAATTAATACGAAAATTAATTATTCGGAAGCCTAAATGAAGGAATTTTGCTAAAATCCCGTGATCCTGGGTCTGTACCTGGTGTCAAATTTTTGGGGACATTTCCAATAAACCTGCCAAATTTCGGCCCATTCTGACACCGCCGCGACAAATGACAAAATTGCCCATGATGCGGTTTAGAAATTAATTATTCGGAGGCCTAACTGAGGGAATTAGGCTAAAATCCCGTGATCCCGGGTCTATGCCCAAACTCCAATTTCTGGGGTCGTTTCCAATCAACCTACCAAATTTCGGCCCATTCCGACACTGTCGCGACAAATGAAAAAATTACCCCTGGTGCGGCTTTACGTTGTAAATTTTCTGTGCAACACATCTTCCACCTGACATAATTAATACGAAAATTAATTATTCGGAGGACTAAACAAAGGAATTTGGCTAAAATCCCGTGATCCCGGGTATGTGCCCCGATTCCAATTTCTCGGTCCGTTTTCAATCAACCTGCCAAATTTCGGACCATTCCGACACAGTTGCAACAAATAACGAAATTGCCCCTAGTGCGGTTTTGCGTTCTTTATTTTCTGTCCAGCACTTCTTCAACCTGCCATAATTAGCACGGAAATTAATTATTCGGAGGCCTAAATGATGAAATTTGGCTAAAATCCCGGGATCCCAGACCTGTGTCCCGAGTCCAATTTCTGGGATCATTTCCAATCAACCTGCCAAATTTTGGCCCATTCTGACACCGTCGCGACAAATGGCAAAATTTCCCATGGTGCGGTTTTGCGTTGTTAATTTTCTGCCTAACATATCTTCAACATGATATATATTTTTACGAAAATTAGTTATTCGGAGGCCTAAACGACGAAATTTGGTTAAAATCCCATGATCCCGGGTCTGTGCCCCGAGTCCAATTTCTAGGGGGGTTTCCAATCAACCTGCCAAATTTCGGTCACCGTCGCGACAAATGACGAAATTTCCCCTGGTGCGGTTTTTCTTTGTCAATTTTCTGTTCAACACTTCTTCAGCCTGACATAATTAATACGGAAATTACTTATTCGGTGGCCTTAACGAAGGAATTTGGCTAAAATCCCGTGATCTCGGGTCTGTACACTGAGTCCAATTTCTGGGGCCATTTCCAATCAACCTGCCAAATTTCGGCCCATTCCGACACCGTAGTGACAAAAGATGAAATTGCCCCTGGTGCGGTTTTGCGTTGTCAATTTTATGTCCAACACATCTTCAACCTGACATAATTAATAAGGAAATTAATTATTCGGAGGCCTAAATGATGGAATTTGGCTAAAATCCCGTGATCTCGGGTTTGTGCCCCGAGTCCAATTTCTAGGGTCGTTTCCAATCAACCTGCCAAATTTCGGCCCACTCCGACACCGTCGAGACAAATGACGAAATTTCCCTTGGTGCGATTTTTCTTTGTCAATTTTCTGTCCAACAATTCTTCAGCCTGACATAATTAATACGAAAATTAATTATTCGGAGGCCTAAACGAAGGAATTTGGCTAAAATCCTGTGATCCCGGGTCTTTGCCCCGAGTCCAATTTCTCGGGCTCTTTCCAATTAACCTGCCAATTTTCGGCCCATTCCGACACCGTCGTGACAAATGACGAAATTGCCCCTGGTGCGGTTTTTGTTTGTTAATTTTCTGTCCAACGCTTCTTCAACCTGACATAATTAATACGAAAATTAATTATTTGGAGGCCTAAACGAAGGAATTTGGCTAAAATCCCGTGATCTCGGGTCTGTACCTGGAGTCAAATTTCTGGGGCCATTTCCAATAAACCTGCCAAATTTCGGCCCATTCTGACACCGTCGCGATAAATGAACCCATGATGCGGTTTGGAAATTAATTATTCGGAGGACTAAACGAGGGAATTTGGCTAAAATCCCGTGATCCCGGGTCTGTCCCCAAACTCCAATTTCTGGGGTCGTTTCCAATCAACCTGCCAAATTTCAGCCCATTCCGACACCATTGCTACAAATGACGAAATTGCCCCTGGTGCGGGTTTTCTTTGTTAATTTTCTGTCCAATACTTCTTCAGGCTGACACAATTAATATGAAAATTAATTATTCGGAGGACTAAACAAAGGAATTTGGCTAAAATCCCGTGATCCCGGGTCTGTGCCCCGACTCCAGTTTCTGGGGCCGTTTCCAATCAACCTGCCAAATTTTGGCCCATTCCGACACCGTCGCGACAAATGACGAAATTTCACCTGGTGCGATTTGTCTTTGTTAATTTTCTGTCCAACACCTCTTCAACTTGACATAATTAATATGGAAATTAATTATTCGGAGGCCTAAACGAAGGAATTTGGCTAAAATCCCGTGATTCCGGGTCTGTATCCCAAGTCCAATTTCTTGGGTCATTTCCAATCGACCTGCCAAATTTCGCCCCATTCCAACACCGCCGCAAAAAATGACGAAATTTTCCTTGGTACGGTTTCGCATTGTTAATTTTCTGTCCAACACTTCTTCAGGCTGACTTAATTAATACGAAAATTAATTATTTGGAGGCCTAAACGAAGGAATTTGGCTAAAATCCCGTGATCCTGGGTCTGTGCCTGGTGTCAAATTTTTGGGGCCATTTCCAATAAACCTGCCAAATTTCGGCCCATTCTGACACCGCCGCGACAAATGACAAAATTGCCCATGATGCGGTTTGGAAATTATTTGGAGGCCTAACCAAGGGAATTTGGCTAAAATCCCGTGATCCCGGGCATGTGCCCAAACTCCAATTTCTAGGGTCGTTTCCAATCAACCTGCCAAATTTCAGCCCATTCTGACACTGTCGCGACAAATGACAAAATTACCCCTAGTGCGGCTTTGCATTGTAAATTTTCTGTCCGACACATCTTCGACCTAACATAATTAATACGAAAATTAATTATTCGGAGACCTAAACAAAGGAATTTGGCTAAAATCCCGTGATCCCGGGTATGTGCCCCAATTCCAATTTCTCGGTCCGTTTCCAATCAACCTATCAAATTTCGGACCATTCCGACACCGTTGCAACAAATAACGAAATTGCCCCTAGTGCGATTTTGCGTTGTTTATTTTCTGTCCAACACTTCTTCAACCTGACATAATTAGCACGAAAATTAATTATTCGGAGGCCTAAACGAAGGAATTTGGCTAAAATCCCAGGATCCCAGGTCTGTGTCCCGAGTCCAATTTCTGGGGTCATTTCCAATCAACCTGCCAAATTTCGGCCCATTCTGACACCGTCGCGACAAATGGCGAAATTTCCCCTGGTGCGATTTTGCGTTGTTAATTTTCTATCCAACATATCTTCAACCTGACATAATTAATACGAAAATTAATTATTTGGAGGCCTAAACGAGGAAATTTGGCTAAAATCCCATGATCCCGGGTCTGTGCCCCGAGTCCAATTTCTGGGGGGTTTCCAATCAACCTGCCAAATTTCGGTCCATTCCGACACCGTCGCGACAAATGACGAAATTTTCCCTGCTACGGTTTTCCTTGGTCAATTTTCTGTTCAACACTTCTTCAACCTGACACAATTAATACGGAAATTACTTATTCGGTGGCCTTAACGAAGGAATTTGGCTAAAATCCCGTGATCTCGGGTATGTACGCTCAGTCTAATTTCTGGGGCCGTTTCCAATCAACCTACCAAATTTCGGCCCGTTCCGACACCGTCGTGACAAAAGATGAAATTGCCCCTGGTGCGGTTTTGCATTGTTAATTTTATGTCCAACACATCTTCAACCTGACATAATTAATAAGGAAATTAATTATTCGGAGGCCTAAACGATGGAATTTGGCTAAAATCCCGTGATCCCGGGTCTGTGCCCCGAGTCCAATTTCTAGGGCCATTTCCAATCAACCTGCCAAATTTCGGCCCACTCCGACATCGTCGAGACAAATGACGAAATTTACCCGGGTGCGATTTTTCTTTGTCAATTTTCTGTCCAACAATTCTTCAGCCTGACATAATTAATACGGAAATTAATTATTCGGAGGCCTAAATGAAGGAATTTGGATAAAATCCTGTGATCCCGGGTCATTGCCCCGAGTCCAATTTCTCGGGCTCTTTCCAATTAACCTGCCAATTTTCGGCCCATTTCGACACTGTCGCGACAAATGAGGAAATTCCCCCTGGTACGATTTTTGTTTGTTAATTTTCTGTCCAACACTTTTTTAACCTGACTTAATTAATACGGAAATTAATTATTTGGAGGCCTAAACGAAGGAATTTGGCTAAAATCCCGTGATCTCGGGTCTGTACCTGGAGTCAAATTTCTGGGGCCATTTCCAATAAACCTGCCAAATTTCGGCCCATTCTGACACCGTCGCGACAAATGACAAAATTGTCCATGATGCGGTTTGAAAATTAATTATTCGGAGGACTAAACGAGGGAATTTGGCTAAAATCCCGTGATCCCGGGTCTGTGCCCAAACTCCAATTTCTGGGGTCGTTTCCAATCTACCTGCCAAATTTCAGCCCATTCCAGCACCGTAGCGACAAATGACGAAATTGCCCCTGGTGCGGTTTTTCTTTATTAATTTTCTGTCCAATACTTCTTCGGGCTGACACAATTAATACGAAAATTAATTATTCGGAGGACTAAACGAAGGAATTTGCTAAAATCCCGTGATCCCGGGTCTGTGCCCCGACTCCAGTTTCTGGGGCCGTTTCCAATCAACCTGCCAAATTTTGGCCCATTCCGACACCATAGCAACAAATGACGAAATTGACACTTGTGCGGTTTTTCTTTATTAATTTTCTGTCCAACACTTCTTCAACCTGACATAATTAAAACGGGAATTAATTATTCGGAGGCCTAACCGAAGGAATTTGGCTGAAAACCCGTGATCCCGGGTCTGTACCCTGAGTCCAATTTCTGGCGCCGTTTCCAATCAACCTGCTAAATTTCGGCCCATTCTGACACCGTCGCAAAAAATGATGAAATTTCCCCTGGTACGGTTTCGCATTGTTAATTTTCTGTCCAACACTTCTTCAGACTGACATAATTAATACGAAAATTAATTATTCGGAGGCCTAAACGAAGGAATTTGGCTGAAATCACATGATCTCGAGTCTATACCCTCTAAGTCCAATTTCTGGGGCCGTTTCCAATCAACCTGCCAAATTTCGGCCCATTCTGACACCATCGCAACAAATGACGAAATTGCCCCTGTTGCGGTTTTTCTTTGTTAATTTCCTGTCCAACACTTCTTCAGCGTGACATAATTAATACGAAAATTAATTATTCTGAGGCCTAAACGAAGGAATTTGGCTAAAATCCCGTGATCCTGGGTCTATGCCCTGAGTCCAATTTCTCGGGCTGTTTCCAATTAACCTGCCAATTTTCGACGCATTCCGACACCGTCACGACAAATGACGAAATTGCCCCTGGTGCGATTTTGTTTGTTAATTTCCTATCCAACACTTCTTCAACCTGACATAATTAATATGGAAATTAATTATTTGGCGGCGTAAGCGAAGAAATTTGGCTAAAATCCCGTGATCCCGGGTCTGTACCTGGAGTCAAATTTCTGGGGCCATTTCCAATAAACCTGCCAAATTTCAGCCCATTCTGACATCGTCGCGACAAATGACAAAATTGCCCATGATGCGGTTTGGAAATTAATTATTCGGAAGCCTAAATGAGGGAATTTGGCTAAAATCCCGTGATCTCGGGTCTGTGCCTAAACTCCAATTTCTGGGGTCGTTTCCAATCAACCTGCCAAATTTCGGCCCATTTCGACACCGTCTCGACAAATGACGAAATTGCCCCTGATGCGATTTTTCTTTGTTAATTTTCTGTCCAACACTTCTTCAGGCTGACATAATTAATACGAAAATTAATTATTCGGAGGCCTAAACGAAGGAATTTGGCTAAAATCCCGTGATCCTGGGTCTGTGCCCGACTCCAATTTCTGGGGCTGTTTCCAATCAACCTGCCAAATTTTGGCCCACTCCGACACCGTCGCGACAAATGCCAAAATTGCCCCTGGTGCGAATTTTCTTTGTTAATTTTCTATCCAACACTTCTTCAGCCTGACATAATTAATACGGGAATTAAGTATTTGGAGGCCTAAGAGAAGGAATTTAGCTGAAATCCCGTGATCCTGGGTCCATACCCTGAGTCCAATTTCTGGGCCGTTTCCAATCAACCTGCTAAATTTCGGCCCATTCTAACACCGTCACGACAAATGATGAAATTGCTACTGGTGCGGTTTTGCGTTGTTAATGTTCTGTCCAACACTTCTTCAACATGACATAATTAGTACGAAAATTAATTACTCAGAGGCCTAAACGAAGGAATTTGGCTAAAATCCCGTGATCCCGGGTCTGTGCTCCGAGTCTAATTTTTTGGGCTGTTTCCAATCAACCTGCCAAATTTCGGCACATTCCGACACCGTCGCGACAAATGACGAATTTCCCCTGGTGCAGTTTGTCTTTGTTAATTTTCCGTCCAACACCTCTTCAACGTGACATAATTATTACGGAAATTAATTATTCGGAGGCCTAAACGAAGGAATTTGGCTAAAATCCCGTGATTTCGGGTCTGTGCCCCGAGTCCAATTTTTGGGGTCATTTACAATCAACCTACCAAATTTCGGCCCATTCCGACACCGTCGCAACAAAAGACGAAATTGCCCCTTGTGCGGTTTTGTGTTGTTAATTTTCTGTCCAACACATCATCTACCTGACATAATTAATAAGGAATTAATTATTCGGAGAACTAAACGAAGGAATTTGGCAAAAATCTCGTGATCCCGAGTCCAATTTCTAGGGCCGTTTCCAAACAATCTACCAAATTTCGGCCCATTCCGACACCATCACGACAAATGACGAAATTTACCCTGGTGCGATTTTTCTTTGTCAATTTTCTGTCCAACAATTTTTTAGCCTGACATAATTAATACGGAAATTAATTATTCGGAGGCCTAAACACAGGAATTTGGCTAAAATCTCGTGATCCTGGGTCTGTACCCCGAGTCCAATTTCTCGGGCTGTTTCCAATTAACCTGCCAAATTTTGGCCCATTCCGACACCGTCGTGATAAATGACGAAATTTTCCCTGGTGCGGTTTGTCTTTGTTAATTTTCTGTCCAACACCTCTTCAACCTGACATAATTAATGCGAAAATTAATTATTCGGAGGCCTAAACGAAGTAATTTGGCTAAAATCCCGTGATTCCAGGTCTGTTCCCCGATTCCATTTTAATGGGCCGTTTCCAATCAACCTGCTAAATTTCGGCCCATTCCGACGCCGTCGCGAAAAATGACTAAACTTCCCTAAGTGCGGTTTTTCTTTGTCAATTTTCTATCCAACACTTCTTCAGCCTGACATAATTAATACAGAAATTAATTATTTGGTGGCCTAAACGAAGGAATTTGGCTAAAATCCCAAGATCCCGAGCTTGTACACTGAGTCCAATTTCTTGGGCCGTTTCCAATCAACCCGCAAAATTTCGGCCCATTCCAACATCGTCGCGACAAATGACAAAATTGCCTCCGGTGCGGTTTTGCGTTGTTAATTTTCGATCCAACCCATCTTCAACCTGACATAATTCATACGAAAATTAATTATTCGGAGGCCTAAACTAAGGAATTTGGCTAAAATCCCATGATCCTGGGTATGTGCCCCGACTCCAATTTCTCGGGCCGTTTCCAATCAACCTGCCAACTTTCGGCCCATTCCGACACCGTCGCGACAAATGACGAAATTTCTCTGGGTACGGTTTTGCGTTGTTAATTTTCTATCCAACACATCTTCAGCCTGACATAATTAATAAGGAAATTAATTATTCGGAGGCCTAAACGAAGGAATTTGGCTAAAATCCTATGATCCCGGGTCTGTGCCCCGAGTCCAATTTCTGGTGCCTTTTCCAATCAACCTGCCAAATTTTGGCCTATTCCGACATCGTCACGACAAATGACAAAATTGCCCCTGGTATAGTTTTGCGTTGTTAATTTTCTGTCCAACACAACTTCAGCCTGACATAATTAATAAGGAAATTAATTATTCGGAGGCCTAAACGAAGGAATTTGGCTAAAATCCTATGATCCCGGGTCTGTAACCCGAGTCCAATTTCTGGTGCCTTTTCCAATCAACCTGCCAAATTTTGGCCTATTCCGACATCGTCACAACAAATGACAAAATTGCCCCTGGTATAGTTTTGCGTTGTTAATTTTCTGTCCAACACAACTTCAGCCTGACATAATTAATACGGGAATTAAGTATTCAGAGGCCTAAACGAAGGAATTTGGCAAAATTCCCGTGATCCCGGGTCTATGCCCCGACTCCAATTTCTGGGGTCGTTTCCAATCAACCTGCCAAATTTCTGCCCATTTCGACATCGTCGCGACAAATGACGAAATTTCCCCTGGTGCGATTTTTCTTTGCTAATTTTCTGTCCAAAATTTCTCCAACCTTAACTATTTAATACAGAAATTAATTATTCGGAGGCCTAAAAGAAGGAATTTGGCTAAAATCCCATGATCCTGGGTATGTGCCCCGACACTAATTTCTCGGGCCGTTTCCAATCAACCTGCCAACTTTCGGCCCATTCCGACACCGTCGCGACAAATGATGAAATTGCCCCCGGTGCGGTTTTGCGTTGTTAATTTTCTGTCAAACACTTCTTCAACATGACATAATTAGTACGAAAATTAATAATTCGGAGGCCTAAACGAAGGAATTTAGGTAAAATCCCGTGATCTCGGGTTTTGCTCCGAGTCGAATTTCTGGGGCAGTTTCCAAAAAACCAGCCAAGTTTCGACCCATTCCGACACCGTCGCGACAAATGACAAAATTGCCCCGGATGCGGTTTGTCACTGTTAATTTTCTATCCAACACCTCTTCAAACTGACATAATTAATAAGGAAATTAATTATTCAAAAGCCTAAACGAAGGAATTCGGCTAAAATCCTGTGATCCCGGGTCTGTGCCCCAAGTCCGATTTCTCGGGCTGTTTCCAATCAACCTGCCAAATTTCTGCCCATTCCGACACCGTCGTGACAAATGACGAAATTTTCCCTGGTGCGGTTTGTCTTAATTTTCTGTCCAACACCTCTTCAACCTGACATTATTAATACGGAAATTAATTATTCGAAGGACTAAACAAAGTAATTTGGCTAAAATCTCATGATTCCGGGTCTGTTCCCCGATTCCATTTTAATTGGCCGTTTCCAATCAACCTACTAAATTTCGGCCCATTCCGATGTCGTCGCGAAAAATGACTAAATTTCCCCAGGTGCGATTTTTCTTTGTCAATTTTCTATCCAACACTTCTTCAGCCAGACATAATTAATACGAAAATTAATTATTCGGTGGCCTAAACGAAGGAATTTGGCTAAAATCCCAAGATCCCGAGCTTGTACACTGATTCCAATTTCTTGGGCCGTTTCCAATCAACCCGCAAAATTTCGGCCCATTCCAACACCGTCGCAACGAATGACAAAATTGCCTCTGGTGCAGTTTTGCGTTGTTAATTTTCTATCCAACCCATCTTCAACCTGACATAATTAATACGAAAATTAATTATTCGGAGGCCTAAACTAAGGAATTTGGCTAAAATCCCTGATCCTGGGTATGTGTCCCGACTCCAATTTCTCGGGCCGTTTCCAATCAACATGCCAACTTTCGGCCCATTCCGACACCGTCACGACAAATGATGAAATTGCCCCCGGTGCGGTTTTGCGTTTTTAATTTTCTGTCAAACACTTCTTCAACATGACATAATTAGTACGAAAATTAATAATTCGGAGGCCTAAATGAAGGAATTTGGGTAAAATCCCGTGATCCCGGGTTTTGCTCCGAGTTGAATTTCTGGGACAGTTTCCAATAAACCAGCCAAATTTCGGCTGATTTCGACACCGTCGGGACAAATGACAAAATTGCCCCTGATGCGGTTTGTCATTGTTATTTTTCTGTCCAACACCTCTTCAACCTGACATAATTAATACGGAAATTAATTATTCGGAGGCCTAAACGAAGGAATTCGGCTAAAATCCCGTGATCCCGGGTTTGTGCCCCGAGTCCAATTTCTCGGGCTGTTTCCAATCAACCTGCCAAATTTCGACCCATTGCGACACCGTCATGACAAATGACGAAATTTTCCCTGGTGCGGTTTATCTTTGTTAATTTTCTGTCCAACACCTCTTCAACCTGACATAATTAATACGGAAATTAATTATTCGAAGGCCTAAACGAAGTAATTTGGCTAAAATCTCGTGATTTCAGGTCTGTTCCCCGAGTCCATTTTATGGGGCCGTTTCCAATCAACCTGCCAAATTTCGGCCCATTCCGACGCCGTTGTGATAAGTGACGAAATTTCCCCAGGTGCGATTTTTCTTTGTCAATTTTCTGTCCAACACTTCTTCAGCCTGACATAAATAATACAAAAATTAATTATTCGGTGGCCTAAACGAAGGAATTTGGCTAAAATCCCATGATCCCAAGCTTGTACATTGAGTCCAATTTCTGGGGCCGTTTCCAATCAACCCGCCAAATTTCGGCCCATTCCGACACCGTCGCGACAAATGACAAAATTGCCCCTGGTGCGGTTTTGCGTTGTTAATTTTCTATCCAACCCATCTTCAACCTGACATAATTAATACGGAAATTAATTACTTGGAGGCCAAAACGATGGAATTCGGCTAAAATCCCGTGATCCCGGGTCTGTGCCCCGAGTCCAATTTCTCGGGATGTTTCCAGTCAACCTGCCAAATTTCGGCCCATTCCGACACCGTCGTGACAAATGGCGAAATTGTCCCTGGTACGGTTTTGCGTTGTTAATTTTGTGTCCAACACATCTTCAACCAGACATAATTAATAAGGAAATTAATTATTCAGAGGCCTAAAAGAAGGTATTTTGCTAAAATCCGGTGATCCCGGGTCTGTGCCCTGAGTCCAATTTCTAGGGCCGTTTCCAATCAACTTGCCAAATTTCGACCCATTCAGACACCGTCGAGATAAATGACGAAATTTCCCCTGGTGCAATTTTTCCTTGTCAATTTTCTGTCCAACACTTCTTCAGCCTTACATAATTAATTTGAAAATGAATTATTCGGAGGCCTAAACAAAGGAATTTTACTAAAATCCCGTGATCTCGAGTTTGTTGGCAGAGTCCAATTTTTGGGACCGTTTCCAATCAACTTGCCAAATTTCGGCCCATTCTGACAATGTCGCGACAAATGACAAAATTGCCCATGGAGCAGTTTGGAAATTAATGATTCGGAGGCCAAAACTAGGGAATTTGGCTAAAATCCCGTGATCCCGGGTCACTGCCTCGACCCCAATTTCTGGGGCCGTTTCCAATCAACCTGTAAAATTTTGGCCCATATCGACACTATCGCGACAAATGACAAAATTGCCCCTGGTACGGTTTTGCGTTTTTAATTTTCTGTCCAACACATCTTCGGCCTGACATAATTAGAAAGTAGATTAATTATTCGGAGGCCTAAACAAAGGAATTTGGCTAAAATCCCGTGATCCCGGGTCCAACTCCAGTTTCTGGGGCCGTTTCCAAACAACCTGCCAAATTTCGGCCCATTTCGACACCGTAGCGACAAATGATAAAATTGCCCCTAGTGCGATTTTTCTTTGTTAATTTTCTGTCCAACACTTCTTCAGCTTGACATAATTAATACGAAAATTAATTATTCGGAGGCCTAAACGAAGAAATTTGGCTGAAATCACGTGATCTCGAGTCTATACCCTGAGTCTTATTTCTGGGGCCGTTTCCAATCAACCTGCCAAATTTCGACCCATTCCGACACCGTCGTGACAAATGACAAAATTAACCCTGGTGCGGTTTTGCGTTGTTAATTTTCGGTCCAACACATCTTCAACCTGACATAATTAATATGGAAATTAATTATTCGGAGGCCTAAATGAAGGAATTTGGCTAAAATCCCATGATCCCGGGTATGTGCCCAGAATCAAATTTCTCGGGCAATTTCCAATCAACCAACCAAATTTCGGTCCATTCCGACACCATCGCGACAAATGAGGAAATTGCCCCTGGTGCGGTTTTGCGTTGTTAATTTTCTGTCCAACACTTCGACAACATGACATAATTAGTAAGGAAATTAGTTATTCGGAGGCCAAAATGAAGGAATTTTGCTAAAATCCCGTGATCCTAGGTCTGTACCCCGAGTCCAATTTTTGGGTCCGTTTCCAATAAACCTGCCAAATTTTGGCCCATTCTGACACCGTCGTGACAAATGACAAAATTGCCCCTAGTGCGGTTTGTCTTTGTTAATTTTCTGTCCAACACCTCTTCAGCCTGACATAATTAATACGGAAATTAATTATTCGAAGGAGTAAATGAAGGAATTTGGCTGAAATCATGTGACCCCGGGTCTGTACCCTGAGTCCAATTTCTGGGGCCGTTTCCAATCAACCTGCCAAATTTCGACCCATTCTGACACCGTCGTGACAAATAACAAAATTGCCCCTGGTGCGGTTTTGCGTTGTTAATTTTCTGTCCAACACATCTTCAACCTAACATAATTAATACGAAAATTAATTATTCGGAGGCCTAAACGAAGGGATTTGGCTAAAATCCCACGATCCCGGGTATGTGGCCCGACACCAATTTCTTGGGCCGTTTCCAATCAACCTGCAAAATTTTGGCCCATTACAACACTGTCGCGACAAAGGTAAAAATTGCCCCCGGTACGGTTTTGCGTTGTTAATTTTCTGTCCATCACATCTTCAGCCTGACATAATTAGAAAGGAGATTAATTATTCGGAGGCCTAAACGAAGGAATTTGGCTAAAATTCCGTGACCCCTGGTCTACGCCCCGACTCCAGTTTTTGGGGCCGTTTCCAATCAACCTGCCAAATTTCGACCCATTCCGACACCGTCGCGACAAATGACGAAATTGCCCCTAGTGCGGTTTTTCTTTTTTAATTTTTTGCCCAACACTTCTTCAGCCTGACATAATTAATACGGAAATTAATTATTCGGACGCCTAAATGAAGGAATTTGGCTGAAATCACGTGATCCCGGGTCTGTACCCTAAGTCCAATTTCTGGGGCCGTTTCCAATCAACCTGCCAAACTTCGGCCCATTCCGACACCATCGCGACAAATGACAAAATTAACCCTGGTGTAGTTTTGCGTTGTTAATTTTCTGTCCAACACATCTTCAACCTGACATAATTAATGCGGAAATTAATTATTCGGAGGCCTAAACGAAGGAATTTGGCTAAAATCCCATGTCCCGGGTATGTGCCCCGACTCCAATTTCTCGGGCAATTTCCAATCAACCTGCCAAATTTCGGCCCATTTCGACACCGTCGCGACAAATGACGAAATTGCCCCTGGTGCGGTTTTGCATTGTTAATTTTCTGTCCAATACTTCTTCAACATGACATAATTAGTAAGGAGATTAATTATTCGGAGGCCTAAACGAAGGAATTTCGATAAAATCCCATGATTCCGGGTCTGTGCCCCGAGTCCAATTTTTGGGGCCGTTTCCAATAAACCTGCCAAATTTCGGTCCATTCTGACACCGTCGCGACAAATGACAAAATTGCCCCTGGTGCGGTTTGTCTTTGTTAATTTTCTATCCAACACCTCTTCAGCCTGACATAATTAATATGGAAATTAATTATTCAAAGGCCTGAACGAAGGAATTTGGCTGAAATCTCGTGATCCCGGGTCTGTACCCTGAGTCCAATTTCTGGGGCTGTTTCCAATCAACCTTCTAAATTTCGGCCCATTCCGACACCGTCGCGACAAATTACAAAATTGCCCCTGGTATGGTTTTGCGTTGTTAATTTTCTGTCCAACACATCTTCAACCTGACATAATTAATACGGAAATTAATTATTCGGAGGCCTAAACGAAGGAATATGGCTAAAATCCCATGATCCCGAGCATGTGCCCCGACTCCAATTTCTCCGGCCGTTTCCAATCAACCTGCAAAATTTTGGCCCATTCCGACACTGTAGCGACAAATGACAAAATTGCCCCTGGTACACTTTTGCGTTGTTAATTTTCTGTCCAACACATCTTCAGCCTGACATAATTAGAAAGGAGATCAATTATTCGGAGGCCTAAATGAAGGAATTTGGCTAAAATACCGTGATCCCGGGTCTACGCCCCAACTCCAGTTTCTGGGGCCGTTTCCAATCAACTTGCCAAATTTCGGCCCATTCCGACACCGTCGCAACAAATGACAAAATTCTCCCTAGTGCGGGTTTTCTTTGTTAATTTTCTGTCCAACACTTCTTCAGCCATATATAATTAATACGAAAATTAATTATTCGGGTCTTTGTTAATTTTCTTAACCCTGATGCGGTTTTGCGTTGTTAATTTTCTGTCCAACACCTCTTCAACCAGACATAATTAATACGGAAATTAATTATTCGGGTCTTTGTTAATTTTCTTAACCCTGATGCGGTTTTGCGTTGTTAATTTTCTGTCCAACACCTCTTCAACCAGACATAATTAATACGGAAATTAATTATTCGGGTCTTTGTTAATTTTCTTAACCCTGATGCGGTTTTGCGTTGTTAATTTTCTGTCCAACACCTCTTCAACCAGACATAATTAATACGGAAATTAATTATTCGGGTCTTTGTTAATTTTCTTAACCCTGATGCGGTTTTGCGTTGTTAATTTTCTGTCCAACACCTCTTCAACTTGACATAATTAATACGAAAATTAATTATTCGAAGGCCTAAACGAAAGAATTTTGCTAAAATCTCGTGATCCCGGTCCTATGCCCCGCGTCCAATTTCTCGAGCTGTTTCCAATCATCCGGCCAAATTTTGGCCCATTCCGACACCATCGCGATAAATGACAAAATTTCCCCTGGTGTGGTTTATCTTTGTTAATTTTCTGTCCAACACCTCTTCAACCTGACATAATTAATACGAAAATTAATTATTCGGAGGCCTAAACGAAGGAATTTGGCTAAAATCCCCTGTGATTCCGGGTTTGTGCCCCGAGTCTAATTTTTGGGGTCGTTTCCAATCAACTTGCCAAATTTCGGCCCATTCCGACACCATCGCGACAAATGACGAAATTGCCCCTAGTGCGATTTTGCATTGTTAATTTTCTGTCCAACACATCTTCAACATGACATAATTAATAAGAAAATTAATTATTCGGAGGCCTAAACGAAGGAATTTGGCTAAAATCCAGTGATCCCGGGTCTATGCCCCGAGTCCAATTTCTCGGGCTGTTTCCAATACACCTGCCAAATTTCGGGCCATTTCGACATCGTCGCGACAAATGACGAAATTGCCCCTGGTGCGGTTTTTCTTTGTTAATTTTCTGTCAAGCACTTCTTCAACCTGACATAATATATACGGAAATAAATTATTTGGAGGCCTAAACGAAGGAATTTGGCTAAAATCTTGTGATCCCGGGTCTATACCCGGAGTCCAATTTTTGGGGCCATTTCCAATCAACCTGCCAAATTTCGGCACATTCTGTCACTATCGCGATAAATGACAAAATTGCCCATGGTGCGGTTTGGAAATTAATTATTCGGAGGCCTAAACGAGTGAATTTGGCTGAAATCCCCCGATCCCGGGTTTGTGCCCCGACTCCAATTTCTGGGGCTGTTTCCAATCAACCTGCTAAATTTCGGCCCCTTTCCGACACTGTCGCAACAAATGACAAAATTGCCCCTATACGGTTTTGCGTTGTTAATTTTCTGTCAAACACATCTTCAACCTGACATCATTAATACGAAAATTAATTATTCGGAGGCCTAAATGAAGGAATTTTTCTAAAATCCCGTGATCCTGGATCTATGCCCCGACTCCAATTTCTGGTGTCGGTTCCAATCAACCTGCCAAATTTCGGCCCATTCCGACACCGTCACGACAAATGATGAAATTGTCCCTGGTGCGATTTTTCTTGGTTAATTTTCTGTCCAACACTTCTTCAACCTGGCATAATTAATACAGTAATTAATTATTCAGAGGCCTAAACGAAGGAATTTTTCTAAAATTCTGTGATCCTGGGTCTGTGCCCCGAGTCCAATTTCTGGGGCCGTTTCCAATTAACCTGCCAAATTTCGGCCCATTCCGACACTGTCCCGACAAATGGCGAAATTTCTCTGGGCACGGTTCTGCGTTGTTACTTTTCTGTCCAACACATCTTCAGCCAGACATAATTAACAAGGAAATTAATTATTCGGAGGCCTAAACGAATTGATTTGGCTAAAATCCCTTGCTCTCGGGTCTATGCCCCGAGTCCAATTTCTGGGTACGTTTCTTATCAACCTACCAAATTTCAGCCCATTCCGACACCGTCGCGACAAATGACAAAATTGCCTTGGTACGATTTTGCGTTGTAAATGTTCTGTCTAACACATCTTCAACCTGACATAATTAATACGGAAATTAATTATTCGGGGGCCTAAACGACGAAATTTGGCTAAAATCCCGTGATCCCGGATCACTGCCTCGAGTCCAATTTCTCGAGCCGTTTCCAATCAACCCGCCAAATTTCGTGCCCATTCCGACACCGTCGCGACAAATACCGAAGTTTCCCCTGGTGCGATTTGTCTTTGTTAATTTTCTGTACGACACCTCTTCAACCTGACATAATTAATACGAAAATTAATTATTCAGAGGCCTAAGCGATGGAATTAGGCTAGAATCCCATGATCCCGGGTCTGCGCCCCGAGTCCAATTTCTGGGGCCGTTTCCAATCAATCTACAAAATTTCGGCCCATTCCGACACCGTCGCGACAAATGAAGAAATTACCCTCGGTATGGTTTTGCTTTGTTAATTTTCCGTCCAACACATCTTGAACCTGACATAATTAATATGGAAATTAAATATTCGGAGGCCTAAAAGAAGGAATTTGGCTAAATTCCCATGATCCCGGGTCTGTGCCCGAGTCCAATTTCTAGGGCCGTTTCCAATAAACCTGCCAAATTTCGGCCCATTCCGACACCGTCGCGACAAATGACAAAATTTTCCCTGGTGCGATTTTGCGTTGTTAATTCTCTATCCATTGCATTTTCAACTTGACATAATTAATACGAAAATTAATTATTCGGAGGCGTAAACGAAGGAATTTGGCTAAAATCCCGTGATCACGAGTCGGTGCGCTAGGTCCAATTTCTTGGGCCGTTTCCAATCAACTCGGAAAATTTCGGCCCATTTCGACATCGTCGCGACAAATGACAAAATTACCCTCGGTGAGATTTTGCGTGGTTAATTCTCTGTCCAACACAATTTCAAACTGACATAATTAATACGGAAATTAATTGTTCGGAGGCCTAACCGAAGGAATTTGGCTAAAATCCCATGATCCAGGGTATGTGCCCCGAGTCCAATTTCTGAGGCCGTTTCCAATCAACTTGCCGAATTTCGGCCCATTCCGATACCTTCGCGACGAATGACGAAATTGCCCCTGGTGCGGTTTTGCGTTGTTAATTTTCTATTCAACATATCTTCAACCTGACATAATTAATACGGAAATTAATTAATCGGAGGCCTAAATGAAGGAATTTGGCTAAAATCCCGTGATCCCGAGTCTGTGCCCCGAGTCCAATTTCTGGGGCCGTTTCCAATCAACCTGCCAAATTTCGGCCCATTCCTACACCGTCGCGACAAATGACGAAATTTCCCCTAATGCGGCTATTCTTTGATAATTTTCTATCCAACACTTCTTCAACCTGACATAATTAATACGAAAATTAATTATTCGGAGGCTTAAATGAAGGAATTTGGCTAAAATCCTGTGATACCGGGTCTATGTCTCGAGTCCAATTTTTCGGGTTGTTTCCAATCAACCTACCAAATTTCGACCCAATCCGACACCGTCACCACAAATGACGAAATTTTCCCCGGTACGGTTTGTCTTTGTTAATTTTTTATCCAACACCTCTTCAACCTGACATAATTAATACGGATATTAATTATTCGTAGGCCTAAACGAAGGAAATTGGATAAAATCCCGTGATTCCTGATCTGTGCCCCGAGTCCAATTTTTGGGGTCGTTTCCAATCAACCTGCCAAATTTCGGCCCATTCCGACGCCATCGCGACAAATGACGAAATTGCCCCTGGTGCGATTTTGCGTTGTTAATTTTCCGTCCAACACATCTTCAGCCTGACATAATTAATATGGAAATTAATTATTCTAAGGCCTTAAAGAAGGAATTTGGCTAAAATCCCGTGATCCCGAGTCTGTGCCCCAACTCCAATTTCTCGAGCCGTTTCTATTCAACCTGCCAAATTTCAGCCCATTCCGACACCGTAGCGACAAATGACAAAATTGCCCCTAGAGCAATTTTGCGTTGTTAATTTTCTGCCCAACACATCTTCAACCTTACATAATTAATACGAAAATTAATTATTCAGAGGCCTAAATGAAGGAATTTGGCTAAAATCCCATGATCCCGGGTCTGTGCCCGAGTCCAATTTCTGGGGCCGTTTCCAATAAACCTGCCAAATTTCGGCCCATTCCGACGTCGTCACGACAAATGACAAAATTGTCCCTGGTGCGATTTTGTGTTGTTAATTCTCTGTCCAATGCATTTTCAACTTGACATAATTAATACGGAAATTAATTAATCGAAGGCCTAAACGAAGGAATTCGGCTAAAATCCTGTGATCTGAAGTCTGTGCGTCGGGTCCAATTTCTTGGACCATTTCCAATCAGCTAGCAAAATTTCGGCCCATTCCGACACCGTTGCGACAAATGACAAAATTATCCCGGGTGAGATTTTGCGTCGTTAATTCTCTGTCCAACACATCTTCAAACTGACATAATTAATACGGAAATTAATTGTTCGGAGGCCTAACCGAAGGAATTTGGCTAAAATCCTGTGATCCAGTGTATGTGCCCTGAGTCCAATTTCTGAGGCCGTTTCCAATCAACCTGCAGAATTTCGGCCCATTCCGATACCTTCGCGACGAATGACGAAATTGCCCCTGGAGCGATTTTGCGTTGTTAATTTTCTGTTCAACACATCTTCAACCTGACATAATTAATACGGAAATTAATTAATCGGAGGCCTAAATGAAGGAATTTGGCTAAAATCCCGTGATCCCGGGTCTGTGCCCCGAGTCCAATTTCTGGGGCCGTTTCCAACCAACCTGCCAAATTTCGGCCCATTCCTACACCATCGCGACAAATGACGAAATTTCCCCTAGTGCGGCTATTCTTTGATAATTTTCTATCCAACACTTCTTCAGCCTGACATAATTAATACGAAAATTAATTATTTGGAGGCTTAAATGAAGGAATTTGGCTGAAATCCCTTGATACTGGGTCTATGCCCCGAGTCCAATTTTTCGGGCTGTTTCCAATCAACCTGCCAAATTTTGGCCCATTCCGACACCGTCACGACAAATGACGAAATTTTCCCCGGTACGGTTTGTCTTTGTTAATTTTTTATCCAACACCTCTTCAACCTGACATAATTAATACGGAAATTAATTATTCGGAGGCCTAAACGAAGGAAATTGGATAAAATCCCGTGATTCCTGATCTGTGCCCCGAGTCCAATTTTTGGGGTCGTTTCCAATCAACCTGCCAAATTTCGGCCCATTCCGACGCCATCGCGACAAATGACGTAATTGCCCCTGGTGCGGTTTTGCGTTGTTAATTTTCTGTCCAACACATCTTCAACATGACATAATTAATACGGAAATTAATTATTCGGAGGCCTAAACGAAGGAATTTGGCTAAAATCCCATGATTTCGGATCTGTGCCCCGAGTCCAATTTCTGGGGTCGTTTCCAACCAACCTGTCAAATTTCGGCCCATTTCGACACCATCGCGACAAATGACGAAATTGCCCCTGGAGCGGTTTTGCGTTGTTAATTTTCTGTCCAACACATCTTCAACCTGACATAATTAATACGGAAATTAATTATTCGGAGGCCTAAACGAAAGAATTTGGCTAAAATCCCGAGATTTCGGATCTGTGCCCCTAGTCCAATTTCTGGGGTCGTTTCCAATCAACCTGCCAAATTTCTGCCCATTTCGGCATCGTCGGGACAAATGACAAAATTGCCTATGGTGCGGTTTGGAAATTAATTATTCAGAGGCCTAAACGAGGGAATTTGGCTAAAATCCTGTGATCTCGGGTCTGTGCCCTGACACCAATTTCTAGGACCGTTTCCAATCAACCTGCCAAATTTTGGCCCATTCCGACACCGTTGCGACAAATGATCAAATTGTCCCTAGTACGGTTTTGCGTTGTTAACTTTCTGTCCAACACATCTTCGGCCTGACATAATTAATACGAAAATTAATTATTCGGAGGCCTAAACGAAGAATTTGGCTAAAATCCTGCGATCCCAGGTCTGTGCCCCTAGTCCAGTTTCTGGGGCCATTTCAAATCAACTTGTCAAATTTCGCCCATTCCGACACCGTCGCGACAAATGATGAAATTGTACCTGGTGCGATTTTTCTTTGAAAATTTTCTGTCCAACACTTTTTCAACCTGACATAATTAATACGGAAATTAATTTTTCGGAGGCCAACACGTAGGAATTTAGCTAAAATCCCATGATCCCGGGTCTGTGCCCCGAGTCCAATTTCTAGGTCCGTTTCTAAGAAACCTTTCGAATTTTGGCCCATTTCGATACCATCGCGACAAATGATGAAATTGCCCCTTGAGCGGTTTTGCGTTGTTAATTTTCTGTCCAACACATCTTCAACCTGACATAATTAATACGGAAATTAATTATTCGGAGGCCTAAACGAAAGAATTTGGCTAAAATCCCGAGATTTCGGATCTGTGCCCCTAGTCCAATTTCTGGGGTCGTTTCCAATCAACCTGCCAAATTTCTGCCCATTTCGGCATCGTCGCGACAAATGACAAAATTGCCCATGGTGCGGTTTGGAAATTAATTATTCAGAGGCCTAAACGAGGGAATTTGGCTAAAATCCTGTGATCTCGGGTTTGTGCCCCGACACCAATTTCTAGGACCGTTTCCAATCAACCTGCCAAATTTTGGCCCATTCCGACACCGTCGCGACAAATGATCAAATTGTCCCTAGTACGGTTTTGCGTTGTTAACTTTCTGTCCAACACATCTTCGGCCTGACATAATTAATACGAAAATTAATTATTCGGAGGCCTAAACGAAGGAATTTGGCTAAAATCCTGCGATCCCAGGTCTGTGTCCCTAGTCCCGTTTCTGGGGCCATTTCAAATCAACTTGTCAAATTTCGCCCATTCCAACACCGTCGCGACAAATGACGAAATTGCACCTGGTGCGATTTTTCTTTGAAAATTTTCTGTCCAACACTTTTTCAACCTGACATAATTAATACGGAAATTAATTTTTCGGAGGCCAAAACTTAGGAATTTAGCTAAAATCCCATAATCCCGGGTCTGTGCCCTGAGTCCAATTTCTGGGTCCGTTTCTAAGCAACCTTTTGAATTTTGGCCCATTCCGAAGCCATCGTGACAAATGACGAAATTGCCCCTGGTGCGATTTTGCGTTGTTAATTTTCTGTCCAAACATCTTCAACCTGACATAATTAATAAGGAAATTAATTATTTGGAGGCCTAAACGAAGGAATTTGGCTAAAATCCCGTGATTTCGGATCTGTGCCCCGAGTCCAATTTCTGGGGTCGTTTCCAATCAACCTGCAAATTTCGGCCCATTCCGACGCCATCGCGACAAATGAGGATATTGCCCCTGGTGTGGTTTTGCGTTGTTAATTTTCTGTCCAACACATCTTCAACCTGACATAATTAATACGGAAATTAATTATTCGGAGGCCTAAACGAAAGAATTTGGCTAAAATCCCATGATTTCGGATCTGTGCCCCGAGTCCAATTTCTGGGGTCGTTTCCAACCGACCTGCAAAATTTCGGCCCATTTCGACACCATCGCGACAAATGACGAAATTGCCCCTGGTGCGGTTTTGCGTTGTTAATTTTCTGTCCAACACATCTTTGACTTGACATAATTAATACAGAAATTAATTATTCGGAGGCCTAAACGAAGGAATATGGCTAAAATCCCGTGATCACGGGTCTCTGCCTCGAGTCCAATTTCTAGGGCCATTTCTCATCAACCTGCCAAATTTCGGCCCATTCTGACGTCGTCGCGACAAATGACGAATTTCCCCTGGTGCCATTTTCCTTTTTCAATTTTTTGTCCAACACTTCTTCAACTTGACATAATTAATACGAAAATTAATTATTTGAAGGCCTAAACGAAGTAATTTAGGTAAAATTCCATGATCCCAGGTCTGTACCCTGAGACTAATTTCTGGGGCCGTTTCCAATCAACCTGCCAAATTTCTGCCCATTCCGGCACCGTCGCGACAAATGACAAAATTACCCATCGTGCAGTTTGGAAATTAATTATTCGGAGGCTTAAACGAGGGAATTTGGCTAAAATCCTGTGATCCCGGGTTTGTGCCCCGACACCAATTTCAACGACCGTTTCCAATCAGACTGCCAAATTTTGGCCCATTCCGACACCGTCGCGACCAAGACCAAATTGCCCCTGGTACGGTTTTGCGTTGTGAATTTTCTGTCCAACACATCTTCAGCCTGACATAATTAATAGTAAAATTAATTATTCGGAGGGCTAAACAAAGGAATTTGGCTAAAATCCCGTGATCCTCGGTCTACGCCCCGACTCCAATTTCTGGGGCCGTTTCCAATCAACCTGCCAAATTTCGGCCCATTCCGACACCGTCGCGACAAATGATGAAATTTTCCTGGGTGCGATTTTTCTTTGTTAATTTTCTATCCAACACTTTTTCAACCTGTCATAATTAATATGGAAATTAATTATTCAAAGGCCTAAATGAAGGCATTTGGCTAAAATTTCTTGATTCCGAGTCTGTGCCCCGAGTCCAATTTCTGGGGCCATTTTCAATCAACCTGCAAAATTTCGGCCCATACCGACATCGTCGCGACAAATGATGAAATTGCCCCAGGAGCGGTTTTGCGTTGTTAATTTTCTTTCCAACACATCTTCAGCCTGACTAATTAACACGAAAATTAATTATTCGGAGGCCTAAATGAAGGAATTTGGAAAAAATCCTGTGATCCCGGGTCTGTGCCCTGAGTCCAGTTTCTGGGGCCATATCAAATCAACTTGCCAAATCTCGTCCCATTCCGACACCGTCGCGACAAATGACGAAATTGCCCCTGGTGCGATTTTTCTTTGAAAATTTTTTGTCCAACACTTCTTCAACCTGACTAATTGATACGGACCCCGAGTCCAATTTCTGGGTCCGTTTCTAAGCAACCTTCCGAATTTCGGTCCATTTCGACACCGTCGCGACAAATGACAAAATTGCCCCCGGTGCGATTTTTCGTTGTTAATTTTCTGTCATACACATCTTAAACCTGACATAATTAATACGAAAATTAATTATTCGGAGGCCTAAACGAAGGAATTTGGTTAAAATCCTGTGATATCAGATCTCTGCCCCGAGTCCAATTTCTGGGGTCGTTTCCAATCAACCTGCCAAATTTCGACCCATTCCGATGCCGTCGCGACAAATAACGAAATTTCCCCTGGTGCAGTTTTTCTTTGTTAACTTTCTGTCCAACATTTCTTCAACCTGACATAATTAATACGAAAATTAATTATTTGGAGGCATAAACGAAGGAGTTTGGCTAAAATCCCATGACCCCAGGGACTATGCCCCAGTCCAATTTCTGGGGCCGTTTCCAAGCAACCTGCCAAATTTCGGCCCATTCCAACACCGTCATGACAAATGACGAAATTTCCCCGATGCGGTTTTGCGTTGTTCATTTTTTGGCCAACACATCTTCAGCCTGACATAATTAATACGAAAATTAATTATTCGGAGGCCTAAACGAAGGAATTTGGCTAAAATCCCGTGATCCTGGGTCTGTGCCTCAATTCCAATTTCTAGGGCCATTTCCAGTCAACCTTCTAAATTTCGGCCCATTCCGACACCATCGCGACAAATGACGAAATTGCCCCTGGTGCTGTTTTGCATTGTTAATTTTCTGTCCAACACATCTTCAACCTGACATAATTAATACGGAAATTAATTAATCGAAGGCCTAAATGAAAGAATTTGGCTAAAATCCCGTGATCCTGGGTTTGTGCCCTTAGTCCAATTTCTGGGGCCGTTTCCAATCAACCTGCCAAATTTAGGCCCATTTCGACACCGTCGCGACAAATGACGAAATTTCCCCTAGTGCGGCTATTCTTTGATAATTTTCTATGCAACACTTCTTTAGCCTGACATAATTAATACGAAAATTAATTATTCGGAGGCTTAAATGAAGGAATTTGGCTGAAATCCCGTGATACCGGGTCTATGCCCCGAGTCAAATTTTTCGGGCTGTTTCCAATCAACCTACCAAATTTCGACCCATTCCGACACCGTCACGACAAATGACGAAATTTCCCCGGTGCGGTTTTGCGCTGTTAATTTTTTGGCCAACACATCTTCGGCCTGACATAATTAATGCGAAAATTAATTATTTGAAGGCCTAAACGAAGGAATTTGGCTAAAATCCCGTGATCCTGGGTCTGTGCCCCGATTCCAATTTCTAGGGCCATTTCCAGTCAACCTTCTAAATTTCGGCCCATTCTGACACCATCGCGACAAATGACGAAATTGCCCCCGGTACTGTTTTTCTTTGAAAATTTTCTGTCCAACACTTCTTCAACCTGACATAATTAATACGGAAATTAATTATTCGGAGGCCAAAACGAAGGAATTTAGCTAAAATCCCATGATCCTGGGTCTGTGCCTCGAGTCCAATTTCTGGGTTCGTTTCTAAGCAACCTTTCGAATTTCGGCCCATTTCGACACCGTCGCGACAAATGATAAAATTGCCCCCGGTGCGATTTTCCGTTGTTAATTTTTTGTCATACACATCTTAAACCTGACATAATTAATACGAAAATTAATTATTCGGAGGCCTAAATGAAGGAATTTGGCTAAAATCCCGTGATTTCCAATCAACCTGCCAAATTTCGGACCATTCCGACGTTGTCGTGACAAATAACGAAATTTCCCCTGGTGCAGTTTTTCTTTGTTAACTTTCTGTCAAACACTTCTTCAACCTGACATAATTAATATGGAAACTGATTATTCGGAGGCATAAATGAAGGAGTTTGGCTAAAATCCCATGATCCCAGGGGCTATGCCCCATGTCCAATTTCTGGGGTCGTTTCCAAGCAACCTGCCAAATTTCGGCCCATTCTGACACCATCGTGACAAATGACGAAATTTCCCCGGTGCGGTTTTGCGCTGTTAATTTTTTGGCCAACACATCTTCGGCCTGACATAATTAATGCGAAAATTAATTATTTGAAGGCCTAAACGAAGGAATTTGGCTAAAATCCCGTGATCCTGGGTCTGTGCCCCGATTCCAATTTCTAGGGCCATTTCCAGTCAACCTTCTAAATTTCGGCCCATTCCGACACCATCGCGACAAATGACGAAATTGCCCCTGGTACTGTTTTGCGTTGTCAATTTTCTGTCCAACACATCTTCGACCTGACATAATTAATACGAAAATTAATTAATCGGAGGCCTAATTGAAGGAATTTGGCTAAAATCCCGTGATCCCCGGTCTGTGCCCTGTGTCCAATTTCTGGGGCCGTTTCCAATCAACCTGCCAAATTTAGGCCCATTCCTACACCGTCGCGACAAATGATGAAATTTTCCCTAGTACGGCTATTCTTTGATAATTTTCTATCCAACACTTCTTCAGCCTAACATAATTAACACGAATATTAATTATTCGGAGGCTTAAATGAAGGAATTTGGCTGAAATCCCGTGATACCGGGTCTATGCCCGAGTCCAATTTTTCGAGCTGTTTCCAATCAACCTGCCAAATTTTGACCCATTCCGACACCGTCACGACATATGATGAAATTTTCCTCGGTACGGTTTGTCTTTGTTAATTTTTTATCCAACACCTCTTCAACCTGGCATAATTAATACGGAAATTAATTATTCGGAGGCCTAAACGAAGGAAATTGGCTAAAATCCCGTGATTACGGATCTGTGCCCCGAGTCCAATTTTTGGGGTCGTTTCCAATCAACCTACCAAATTTCGGCCCATTTCGACGCCATCGCGACAAATGATGAAATTGCCCCTGGTGTGGTTTTGCGTTGTTAATTTTCTGCCCAACACATCTTCAACCTGACATAATTAATACGGAAATTAATTATTCGGAGGACTAAACGAAGGAATTTGGGTAAAATCCTGTGATTTCGGATCTGTGCCCCGAGTCCAATTTCTGGGGACATTTCAAAGCAACCTGCCAAATTTTGGCCCATTCCGACACCATCGTGACAAATGACGAAATTTCCCCGGTGCGGTTTTCCATTGTTAATTTTTTGGCCAACACATCTTCAGCCTGACATAATTAATATGAAAATTAATTATTTGGAGGCCTAAACGAAGGAATTTGGCTAAAATCCCGTGATCCTGGGTCTGTGCCCCGATTCCAATTTCTAGGGCCTTTTCTAGTCAACCTTCTAAATTTCGGCCCATTCCGACACCATCACGACAAATGACGAAATTGCCCATGGTGCTATTTTGCGTTGTCAATTTTCTGTCCAACACTTCTTCTGCCTGACATAATTAATCCGAAAATTAATTATTCGGAGGCTTAAATGAAGGAATTTGGCTGAAATCCCGTGATACCGGGTCTCTGTCCCGAGTCCAATTTTTCGGGCTGTTTCCAATCAACCTGCCAAATTTCGACCCATTCCGACACCGTCACGACAAATGATGAAATTTTCCCCGGTACGATTTGTCTTTGTTAATTTTTTATCCAACACCTCTTCAACCTGACTTAATTAATACGAAAATTAATTATTCGGAGGCCTAAACGAAGGAAATTGGCTAAAATCCCGTGATTCCGGATCTGTGCCCCGAGTCCAATTTCTGGGGTTGTTTCCAATCAACCTGCTAAATTTCGGCCCACTCCGACGCCATCGCGACAAATGATGAAATTGCCCCTGGTGCGGTTTTGCGTTGTTATTTTTCTGTCCAACACATCTTCAACCTGACATAATTAATACGAAAATTAATTATTCGGAGGCCTAAACGAAGGAAATTGGCTAAAATCCCGTGATTCCAGATCTGTGCCCCGAGTCCAATTTCTGGGGTCGTTTCCAATCAACCTGCCAAATTTCGGCCCATTCCGACGCCGTCGCGACAAATGACGAAATTGCCCCTGGTGCGATTTTGCGTCGTTAATTTTCTGTCCAACACATCTTCAACCTGACATAATTAATACGAAAATTAATTATTCGGAGGCCTAAATGAAGGAATTTGGGTAAAATCCTGTGATTTCGGATATGTGCCCCGAGTCCAATTTCTAGGGCCGTTTCCAATCAACCTGCCAAATTTCGGCCCATTTCGACACCATCGTGACAAATGACGAAATTGCCCCCGGAGCGGTTTTGAGTTGTTAATTTTCTGTCCAACACATCTTCAACCTGACATAATTAATACGGAAATTAATTATTCGGAGGCCTAAACGAAGGAATATGGCTAAAATCCCGTGATCCCGGGTCTCTGCCTCGAGTCCAATTTCTAGGGCCATTTCCAATCAACCTGCCAAATTTCGGCCCATTCCGACGCCGTCGAGACAAATGGCGACATTTCCCCTGGTGCCATTTTCCTTTGTCAATTTTCTGTCCAACACTTCTTCAACCTGACATAATTAATACGAAAATTAATTATTTGAAGGCCTAAACGAAGGAATTTAGCTAAAATTTCGTGATCCCGGGTCTGTACCCTGAGACTAATTTCTGGGGCCGTTTCCAATCAAACTGCCAAATTTCTGCCCATTCCGGCTCCGTCGCGACAAATGACAAAATTGCCCATGGTGCGGTTTGGAAATCAATTATTCGGAGGCCTAAACGAGGGAATTTGGCTAAAATCCTGTGATCTCGGGTCTGTGCCCCGACACCAATTTCTAGGACCGTTTCCAATCAACCTGGCAAATTTCGGCCCATTTCGACACCGTCGCGACAAATGACCAAATTGCCCCTGGTACGATTTGGCGTTGTTAAATTTTTGTCCAACGCATCTTCAGCCTGACATAATTAATAGTAAAATTAATTATTCGGAGGGTAATCGAAGGAATTTGGCTAAAATCCTGTGATCCTGGGTTTATGCCCCGACTCCAATTTCTGGGGCCGTTTCCAATCAACCTGCCAAATTTCGGCCCTTTCCGACAACGTCGCGACGAATGACGAAATTTTCCCGGGTGCGGTTCTTCTTTGTTAAGTTTCTATCCAACACTTCTTCAACCTGACATAATTAATATGGAAATTAATTATTCGGAGGCCTAAACGAAGGAAATTGGCTAAAATCCTATGATTCCGGAACTGCGCCTCAAGTCCAATTTCTGGGGCCGTTTCCAATCAACCTGCCAAATTTCGGCCCACTCCGACGCCATCGCGACAAATGACGAAATTGCCCCTGGTGCGGTTTTGCGTTGTTAATTTTTTGTCCAACACATCTTCAACCTGACATAATTAATACAGAAATTAATTATTTGGAGGCCTAACGAAGGAAATTGGCTAAAATCCCGTGATTACGGATCTGTGCCCCGAGTCCAATTTCTGGGGTCGTTTCCAATCAACCTGCCAAATTTCGGCCCATTTCGACGCCATCGCGACAAATGACGAAATTGCCCCTGGTGCGGTTTTGCGTTATTAATTTTCTGTCCAACACATCTTCAACCTGACATAATTAATACGGAAATTAATTATTCGGAGGCCTAAACGAAGGAATTTGGCTAAAATCCTGTGATTTCGGATCCGTGCCCCGAGTCCAATTTCTGGGGTCGTTTCCAATCAACCTGCCAAATTTCGGCCCATGTCGACACCATCGCGACAAATGACGAAATTGCCCCCGGAGCGATTTTGAGTTGTTAATTTTCTGTCCAACACATCTTCAACCTGACATAATTAATACGGAAATTAATTATTCGGAGGCCTAAGCGAAGGAATATGGCTAAAATCCCGTTATCCCGGGTCTCTGCCTCGAGTCCAATTTCTAGGGCCATTTCCAATCAACCTGCCAAATTTCGGCGCATTCCGACACCGTCGCGACAAATGGCGAAATTTCCCCTGGTGCCATTTTCCTTTGTCAATTTTCTGTCCAACACTACTTCAACCTGACATAATTAGTACGAAAATTAATTATTTGAAGGCCTAAACGAAGGAATTTAGCTAAAATTTCGTGACCCCGGGTCTGTACCTTGAGACTAATTTCTGGGGCCGTTTCCAATCAAACTGCCAAATTTCTGCTCATTCCGTCTCCGTCGCGACAAACGACAAAATTGCCCATGGTGCGGTTTGGAAATTAATTATTCGGAGGCCTAAACGAGGGAATTTGGCTAAAATCTTGTGATCTCAGGTCTTTGCCCCGACACCAATTTCTAGGACCGTTTCCAATCAACCTGCCAAATTTCGGCCCATTTCGACACCGTCGCGACAAATGACCAAATTGCCCCTGGTACGATTTTGCGTTGTTAAATTTCTGTCCAACACTTCTTCAGCCTGACATAATTAATAGTAAAATTAATTATTCGGAGGGTAATCGAAGTAATTTGGCTAAAATCCCGTGATCCTGGGTTTATGCCCCGACTCCAATTTCTGGGGCCGTTACCAATCAACCTGCCAAATTTCAGCCCTTTCCAACAACGTCGCGATGAATGACGAAATTTTCCCAGGTGCGGTTCTTCTTTGTTAAGTTTCTATCCAACACTTCTTCAACCTGACATAATTAATATGGAAATTAATTATTCAGAGGCCTAAATGAAGGCATTTGGCTAAAATTTCGTGATTCTGGGTCTGTGCCCCGAGTCCAATTTCTGGGGCCGTTTCCAATCAACCTGTAAACTTTCGGCGCATTCCGACACCGTCGCGAGAAATGATGAAATTGCCCCTGGGGCGGTTTTGCGTTGTTAACTTTCTTTCCAACACATCTTCAGCCTGACTAATTAACACGAAAATTAATTATTTGGAGGCCTAAACGAAGGAAATTGGCTAAAATCCTGTGATTCCGGATCTGTGCCCCGAGTCCAATTTCTGGGGTCGCTTCCAATCAACCTGCCAAATTTCGGCCCATTCCGACGCCATCGGGACAAATGACGAAATTGCCCCTTGTGCGATTTTGCGTTGTTAATTTTCTGTCCAACACATCTTCAACCTGACATAATTAATACGAAAATTAATTATTCGGAGGCCTAAACGAAGGAATTTGGCTAAAATCCCGTGATTTCGGATCTGTGCCCCGAGTCCAATTTCTGGGGTCGTTTCCAATCAACCTGCCAAATTTCTGCCCATTTTGACTCCATCGCGACAAATGACGAAATTGCCCCTGGAGTGGTTTTGCATTGTTAATTTTCTGTCCAACACATCTTCAACCTGACATAATTAGTACGAAAATTAATTATTCGGAGGCCTAAA
Organism: Olea europaea var. sylvestris; assembly: GCF_002742605.1. Classification (NCBI taxonomy): domain Eukaryota; kingdom Viridiplantae; phylum Streptophyta; class Magnoliopsida; order Lamiales; family Oleaceae; genus Olea; species Olea europaea. The sequence goes on along the minus strand of NC_036253.1, from coordinate 15,795,142 downwards.
CGAAGGAATATGGCTAAAATCCCGTGATCCCGGGTCTCTGCCTCGAGTCCAATTTCTAATACGGAAATTAATTAATCCCTAAACGAAGGAATATGGCTAAAATCCCGTGATTTCGGGTCTGTGCCCCGAGTCCAATTTTTGGGGCGGAGGCCTAAACGAAGGAATTTGGCCGAAATCCCGTGATCCCGGGTCTCTGCCTCGAGTCCAATTTCTAATACGGAAATTAATTAATCCCTAAACGAAGGAATATGGCTAAAATCCCGTGATTTCGGGTCTGTGCCCCGAGTCCAATTTTTGGGGCGGAGGCCTAAACGAAGGAATTTGGCCGAAATCCCGTGATCCCGGGTCTCTGCCTCGAGTCCAATTTCTAATACGGAAATTAATTAATCCCTAAACGAAGGAATATGGCTAAAATCCCGTGATTTCGGGTCTGTGCCCCGAGTCCAATTTTTGGGGCGGAGGCCTAAACGAAGGAATTTGGCCGAAATCCCGTGATCCCGGGTCTCTGCCTCGAGTCCAATTTCTAATACGGAAATTAATTAATCCCTAAACGAAGGAATATGGCTAAAATCCCGTGATTTCGGGTCTGTGCCCCGAGTCCAATTTTTGGGGCGGAGGCCTAAACGAAGGAATTTGGCCGAAATCCCGTGATCCCGGGTCTCTGCCTCGAGTCCAATTTCTAATACGGAAATTAATTAATCCCTAAACGAAGGAATATGGCTAAAATCCCGTGATTTCGGGTCTGTGCCCCGAGTCCAATTTTTGGGGCGGAGGCCTAAACGAAGGAATTTGGCCGAAATCCCGTGATCCCGGGTCTCTGCCTCGAGTCCAATTTCTAATACGGAAATTAATTAATCCCTAAACGAAGGAATATGGCTAAAATCCCGTGATTTCGGGTCTGTGCCCCGAGTCCAATTTTTGGGGCGGAGGCCTAAACGAAGGAATTTGGCCGAAATCCCGTGATCCCGGGTCTGTCCCCTGAGACTAATTTCTGGGGCAATTTCCAATCACCCTGCCATATTTCAGCCTATTCCGGCACCGTCGCGACAAATGAAAAAATTGCCCATGGTGCGGTTTGAAAATTAATTATTCGGAGGCCTAAACGAGAGAATTTGGCTTAAATCCTGTGATCTTGAGTTTGTGCCCCGAGTCCAATTTCTCGGGCTGTTTCCAATCAACCAGCCAAATTTCGTCCCATTCCGACACCATCGCGACAAATGACGAAATTGCCCCTCATGCGATTTTTCTTTGAAAATTTTCTGTCCAACACTTCTTCAACCTGACATAATTAACACGGAAATTAATTATTCGGAGGCCAAAACGAAGGAATTTAGCTAAAATCTCATGATCCTGGGTCTGTGCCCCGAGTCCAATTTCTGGGTTCGTTTCTAAGCAACCTTCCGAATTTCGGCCAATTTCGACACCGTCGTGACAAATGACAAAATTGCCCCCGGTGTGATTTTCCGTTGTTAATTTTCTGTCATACACATCTTAAACCTGACATAATTAATACGAAAATTAATTATTCGGAGGCCTAAACGAAGGAATTTGGCTAAAATCCCGTGATTTCGGATCTGTGCCCCGAGTCCAATTTCTGGGTCGTTTCCAATCAACCTGCCAAATTTCAACCCATTTCGATGTCGTCGTGACAATTAACGAAATTTCCCCTGGTGCAGTTTTTCTTTGTTAACTTTCTGTCCAACACTTCTTCAACCTGACATAATTAATATAGAAATTAATTATTCGGAGGCATAAATGAAGGAGTTTGGCAAAAATCCCAGGGGCTATGCCCCGAGTCCAATTTCTGGGGCCGTTTCCAAGAAACCGCCCATTTCGACACTGTCGTGACAAATGACGAAATTTCCCCGGTGCGGTTTTGCGTTGTTAATTTTTTGGCCAACACATCTTCAGCCTGACATAATTAATACGAAAATTAATTATTCGGAGGCCTAAACGAAGGAATTTGGCTAAAATCCCGTGATCCTGGGTCTGTGCCCCGATTCCAATTTCTAGGGCCATTTTCCAGTCAACCTTCTAAATTTCGGCCAATTCCGACACCATCGCGACAAATGATGAAATTGCCCCTGGTGCTATTTTGCATTGTTAATTTTCTGTCCAACACATCTTCAACCTGACATAATTAATACGGAAATTAATTAATCGGAGGCCTAAATGAAGGAATTTGGCTAAAATCCCGTGATTCCTGGTCTGTGCCCCGAGTCCAATTTCTGGGGCCGTTTCCAATCAACCTGCCAAATTTAGGCCCATTCCTACACCGTCGCAACAAATGACGAAATTTCCCCTAGTGCGGCTATTCTTTGATAATTTTCTATCCAACACTTCTTCAGCCTGACATAATTAATACGAAAATGAATTATTCGGAGGCTTAAATGAAGGAATTTGGCTGAAATCCCATGATACCGGGTCTATGCCCGAGTCCAATTTTTCGGGCTATTTCCAATCAACCTGCCAAATTTCAACCCATTCCGACACCGTCACGACATATGACGAAATTTTCCCCGGTACGGTTTGTCTTTGTTAATTTTTTATCCAACACCTCTTCAACCTGACATAATTAATACGGAAATTAATTATTCAGAGGCCTAAACGAAGGATATTGGCTAAAATCCCGTGATTCCGGATCTGTGCCCCGAGTCCAATTTCTGGGGTCGTTTCCAATCAATCTGCCAAATTTCAGCCCATTCCGACACCATCGCGACAAATGACGAAATTGCCTCTGGTGCGGTTTTGCGTTGTTAATTTTCTGTCCAACACGTCTTCAACCTAACATAATTAATACGGAAATTAATTATTCGGAGGCCTACACGAAGGAATTTGGCTAAAATCTCGTGATCTCCGGTCTGTGCCACGGGTCTAATTTCTAGGGCCGTTTCCAATCATCCTGCCAAATTTTGGCCCATTCCGACGCCGTCGCGACAAATGATGAAATTTCCCCTGGTGCGATTTTCCTTTGTCAATTTTCTGTCCAACACTCTTTCAGCGTGATATAATTAATACGAAAATTAATTATTCGGAGGCCTAAACGAAGGAATTTGGCTAAAATCCCGTGATCTCGGGCCTATGCCCTGACTCCAATTTCTCGGGCCGTGTCTAATCAACCTGCCAAATTTCGGCCCATTCCGACACCGTCGCGACAAATTACCAAATTGCTCCTGGTACGGTTTTGCGTTGTTAATTTTCTGTCCATCACATCTTCAGCCTGACATAATTAATACGAAAATTAATTATTCGGTGGCCTAAATGAAGGAATTTGGCTAAAATCCCGTGATCCCGAGTCTGTATCCCGAGTCCAATTTCTAGGACCTTTTCCAATCAACCTGCCAAATTTCAGCCCATTCCGACACCGCCGCGACAAATGACGAAATTGCCCCTGGTGCGGTGCGATTTTTCTTTGTTAATTTTCTTTCCAACACTTCTTCAACCTGACATAATTAGTATGGAAATTAATTATTCGGAGGCCTAAACCAAGGCATTTGGCTAAAATTCCGTGATTCTTGGTCTGTTTCCCGAGTCTAATTTCTAGGGCCGTTTCCAATCAACCTGCAAAATTTCGGCCAATTTCGACACCGTCGCGACAAATGATGAAATTACCCCTGGTGAGATTTTGCGTTGTTAATTTTCTGTCCGGCACATCTTCACCTGACGTAATTAATAAAGAAATTAATTATTCGGAGGCCTAAACGAAGGAATTTGGCTAAAATCCTGTGATCTCGGGTTTGTGCCCCGAGTCCAATTTCTGGGACCGTTTCCAATCAACTTGCCAAATTTCGTCCCATTCCGACACCGTCAAGACAAATGACGAAATTGCCCCCGGTGCGGTTTTTCTTTGATAATTTTCTGTCCAACACTTCTTCAACCTGACATAATTACTACGGAAATTAATTATTCGGAGGCCAAAACGAAGGAATTTAGCTAAAATCCCGTGATCTCGGGTCTATGCCCCGAATCCAATTTCTGGGTCCGTTTCTAATCAACCTGCCAAATTTCGGCCCATTTCGACACCGTCGCGACAAATGATAAAATTGCCCCTGGTGCGGTTTTTCGTTGTTAATTTTTCGTCTTACACATCTTCAGCCTCACGTAATTAATACGGACATTAATTATTCGGAGGCCTAAACGAAGGAATTTGGCTAAAATCCCGTGATCCCGGGTCTGTGCCCCGAGTCCAATTTCTGGGGCCATTTCCCATCAACATGCCAAATTTCTGCCCATTCCGACACCTTCTTGACAAATTACGAAATTGCCCGTGGTGCGGTTTTGAGTTGTTAATTTTCTGTCAAACACTTCTTCAACCTGAAATAATTAATACGAAAATTAATTATTCGGAGACCTAAACGAAGGAATTTGGCTAAAATCCCGTGCCCCAAGTCCAATTTCTAGGGCCGTTTCCAATCAACCTGCCAAATTTCGGCCCATTCCGACACCGTCGTCACAAGTGACGAAATTGCCCTTGGTGCTGTGTTGCGTTGTTAATTTTCTGTCCAACACATCTTTAGCCTGACATAATTAATACGAAAATTAATTATTCGGAGGTCTAAACGAAGGAATTTGGCTAAAATCCCGTGATCCTAGGTCTGTACCCCAGTCCAATTTCTGGGGCCATTTCCAATCAACCTGCCAAATTTTGGCCCATTCCGACACTTTCACGTCAAATTACGAAATCGCCCCTCGTGCGATTTTGCGTTGTTAATTTTCTGTCCAACACATCTTCAACCTGACATAATTAATACGAAAATTAATTATTCGGAGGCCTAAACAAAGGAATTCGGCTAAAATCCCGTGATCCCGGGTCTATGCCTCGGGTCCAGTGTTTGAGATCATTTCCAATCAACCTGCAAAATTTTGACCCATTCCGACACCCTCGCGACAAATGACGAAATTTCCCCGGGTGCGTCTATTCTTTGATAATTTTCTATCCAACACTTCTTCAGCCTGATATAATTAATACGAAAATTAATTATTCGGAGGCCTAAACGGAGGAATTTGGCTAAATTCCCATGATCCCGAGTCTGTACCCCGAGTCCAATTTCTGGGACCGTTTCCAATCAACCTGCCAAATTTCGACCCATTTCGACACCGTCGTGGCAAATGACGAAATTTCTCCGGGTGCGGCTATTCGTTGATTATTTTCTATCAAACATTTTTTCAGCCTGACATAATTAATAAGGAAATTAATTATTCGGAGGCCCAAACGAAGGAATTTAGCTAAAATCCCGTGATCCTGGGTCTATGCCCCGAGTCCAATTTCTGGGGCCGTTTTTGATCAACCGGCCAAATTTTGGCCCATTCCAACACCGTAGCGGCAAATGATGAAATTTCCCCTCGTGCGATTTTTCTCTATTAATTTTCTGTCCAACACATCCTCAACATGACATAATTAATGCGGAAATTAATTATTCGGAAGCCAAAATTAAGGAATTTGGCTAAAATCCCATGATCCCGGGTCTGTGCCCCGAGTCCAATTTCTGGGGCCGTTTCCAATCAACCGGCCAAATTTCGGCCCATTCCGACATCATCGTGACAAATGATGAAAATTCCCCAGGTGCGGCTATTCTTTGATGATTTTCTATTCAACACTTCTTCAGCATGACATAATTAATACGAAAATTAATTATTCAGAGTCCTAAACGAAGGAATTTGGCTAAAATCTCATGATCCCAGGTCTGTGCCCCGAGTCCAATTTTTGGGGCCGTTTCCAATCAACCTGCCAAATTTCGGCCCATTCCGACACCGTCATGACAAATGACGAAATTTCCCCTCGTGCGATTTTTCTTTGTTAATTTTCTGTCCAACACTTCTTCAACTTGACATAATTAATACGGAAATTAATTATTCGGAGGCCTAAACGAAGGAATTTGGCTAAAATCCCATGATCCCCGGTCTGTGCCCCGAGTCCAATTTCTGGGGCCATTTCTAGTCAACTAGCCAAATTTCGGCCCATTCCGACACCGTCGCGGCAAATGACGAAATTTCCCCGAGTGCGGCTATTCGTTGATTATTTTCTATCCAACACTTCTTCAGCCTGACATAATTAATAAGGAAATTAATTATTCGGAGGCCTAAACGAAGGAACTTGGCCAAAATCCCATGATCCCGGGTCTGTGCCCCGAGTCCAATTTCTGGGGCCGTTTCCAATCAACCTACCAAATTTTGGCCCATTCCGACGCCTTCGCGATAAATGACGAAATTGCCGCTGGTACGGTTTTGCGTTGTTAATTTTCTTTCCAACACATCTTCAGCCTGACATAATTAATTAGGAAATTAATTATTCGGAGGCCTAAACGAAGGAATTTGGCTAAAGTCCCGTGATCCCGGGTCTGTGCCCCGAGTCCAATTTCTGGGACCGTTTCCAATCAACCTACCAAATTTTGATCGATTCCGACACCGTCGCGACAAATGACGAAATTTCCCCGAGAGCGGCTATTCTTTGATAATTTTCTATCCAACACTTCTTCTGCCTGACATAATTAATACGAAAATCAATTATTCGAAGGCCTAAATGAAGGAATTTGGCTAAAATCCCGTGATCCTGGGTCTATGCTCAGAGTCTAATTTCTGGGGCCGTTTCCAATACCTGCCAAATTTCGGTCCATTCTGACACCGTCGTGACAAATGATGAAATTGAACTTGGTGCGGTTTTGCGTTGTTAATTTTTTGTCCAACACATCTCAGCCTGACATAATTAATACGGAAATTAATTATTCGGAGGCCTAAACGAAAGAATTTGGCCAAAATCTCATGATCCCGGGTCTGTGCCTCGAGTCCAATTTCTGGGGCCGTTTCCAATCAACCTACCAAATTTCGGCCCATTCCGACGCCTTCGCTATAAATGACGAAATTGCCGCTGGTACGATTTTGCGTTGTTAATTTTCTTTCCAACACATCTTCAGCCTGAAATAATTAATTAGGAAATTAATTATTCGGAGGCCTAAACGAAGGAATTTGGCTAAAATCCCGTGATCTCGGGTCTATGCCCCGAGTCCAATTTCTGGGGCCGTTTCCAATCGACCTACCAAATTTCGACCCATTCCGACACCGTCACGACAAATGACGAAATTTCCCAGGTGCCGCTATTCTTTGATAATTTTCTATCCAACACTTCTTCAGCCTGATATAATTAATACGGAAAATAATTATTCGGAGGCCTAAACGAAGTAATTTGGCTAAAATCCCGTGATCATGGGTCTATGCCCCGAGTCCAATTTCTGGTGCCGTTTCCAATCAACCTGCCAAATTTGGGCCCATTCTGACACCATCGCGACAAATGAAGAAATTTCCCCTCGTGCGGTTTTTCTTTGTTAATTTTCGGTCCAACACTTCTTCAACTTGACATAATTAATACGAAAATTAATTATTCGGAGGCCTAAACGAAGGAATTTGGCTAAAATCCCGTGATCATGGGTCTATGCCCCGAGTCCAATTTCTGGGGCCGTTTCCAATCGACCTGCCAAATTTCGGCCCATTCCGGCACCGTCGCGACAAATGACAAAATTACCAATGGCGCGGCTTTTCTTTGTTAATTTTCGGTCCAACACTTCTTCAACTTGACATAATTAATACGAAAATTAATTATTCGGAGGCCTAAACGAAGGAATTTGGCTAAAATCCCATGATCCCAATTCTGTGCCCCGAGTCCAGTTTCTGGGGCCGTTTCCAATCGACCTGCCAAATTTCGGCCCATTCCGATGCCTTCGCGACAAATGATGAAATTGTCCCTGGTGCGATTTTGCATTGTTAATTTTCTTTCCAACACATCTTCAACCTGACATAATTAATTAGGAAATTAATTATTCGAAAGCCTAAACGAAGGAATTTTGCTAAAATTCCGTGATCCCGGGTTTGTGCCCCGAGCCCAATTTCTGCGATTGTTTCCAATCAACCCACCAAATTTCGGCCCATTCCGACACCGTCGCGACAAATGACAAAATTTCCCCTGGTGCGGCTATTCTTTGATAATTTTCTATCCAACAGTTTTTCAGCCTGACATAATTACTACGAAAAATAATTATTCGGAGGCCTAAACGAAAGAATTTGGCTAAAATCCCGTGATCCCGGGTCTATGCCTGGAGTCCAATTTCTCGCGCTGTTTCTAATCAACCTGCCAAATTTCGGCCAGTTCCAACACCGTCATGACAAATGACGAAACTGCCCGTGGTGCAATTTTTCTTTGTTAATTTTCTGTCCAACACTTCTTCAACTTGACATAATTAATACGAAAATTAATTATTCAGAGGCCTAAATGAAGAAATTTGGTTAAAATCCCGTGATCCAGGGTCTGCTTCAGGAGTCCAATTTCTGGAGCCGTTTCCAATCAACCTGCCAAATTTCGGCCCATTCCGACACCGTCTCGACAAATGACAAAATTGTCCCAGGTGCGGTTTTTCTTTGTAAATTTTCTTTCCAACGCATCTTCAACTGACATAATTAATACGTAAATTAATTATTCGGAGGCCTAAACGAAGGAATTTGGCTAAAATCCCGTGATCCCGGGTATGTGCCCTGAGTCCAATTTCTCGGGCCGTTTCAAATCAACCTGCCAAATTTCGGCCAATTCCGACACCGTCGCGACAAATGACGAAATTGGCCCTGGTGCGGTTTTGCGTTGTTAATCTTCTATCCAACACTTCTTCAACCTTACATAATTAATGAGGAAATTAATTATTCGGAGGCCCAAATGAAGGAATTTGGTAAAAATCTCGTGATCCAGGGTCTGTTCCCTGATTCCAATTTCTGGGGTCGTTACCAATCAACCTGCCAACTTTCAGCCCGTTCTGATTCCGTCACGACAAATGACAAAATTGCCCCTGGTGCAATTTTGCGTCGTTAATTTTCTGTCCAACACATCTTCAGCCTAACATAATTAATGCGGAAATTAGTTATTCGGACGCCTAAACGAAGGAAATTTGGCTAAAATCCCGTGATCCCGGGTCTATGCCCGAGTCCAATTTCTGCGGCCGTTTCCAATGAACCTGCCAAATTTTGGCCCATTCCGACACCGTCGCGACAAATGACGAAATCGTCCCTAGTGTGATTTCTCTTTGTTAATTTTCTGTCCAACACTTCTTCAGCCTAACATAATTAATGCGGAAATTAATTTTTCGGATGCATAAGCGAAGGAATTTTGCTAAAATCCTGTGATCCCGATTCTGTGCCCAGAGTCCAATTTCTAGGGCCGTTTCCAATCAACCTGCCAAATTTCAGCCCATTTCGACACCGTCGCGACAAATGACAAAATTGCCCCTGGTACGATTTTGCGTTGTTAATTTTCTGTCCAACACATCTTCAGCCTAACATAATTAATACGAAAATTAATTATTCAGAGGCCTAAATGAAGGAATTTGGCTAAAATCTCGTGATTCCTGGTCTATGCCCCGACTCCAATTTCTAGGGTCGTTTCCAATTCACCTGCCAAATTTCGGCCCATTCCGACACTGTCGCGATAAATGACGAAATTGGCCCTTGTACGGCTTTTCTTTGTTAATTTTCTATCCAACACTTCTTCAACCTGACATAGCTAATACGGAAATTAATTATTCGGAGGCCTAAATGAAGGAATTCGGCTAATATTCTGTGATCCTGGGTCTGTGCCTCGAGTCGAATTTCTGGGGCTGTTTCCAATCAACCTGCCAAATTTCGAACCATTCCGACACCATCCCGACAAATGACAAAATTGCCCGTGGTGCGGTTTTGCGATGTTAATTTTCTGTCCAACACATCTTCAACCCGAAATAATTAATGTGGAAATTAATTATTCGGAGGCCTAAACGAAGGAATTTGGCTAAAATCACGTGATCCCGAGTTAGTGCCCCGAGTCCAATTTCTAGGGCCATTTCAAATCAACCTGTCAAATTTCGGCCCATTCCGACACCATCGCGACAAATGAAGAAATTTCCCCGGGTGCGGTTTTTCTTTGTTAATTTTCTATCCAACACTTCTTCAACCTAACATAATTAAAACGAAAATTAATTATTCGGATGACTAAACTAAGGAATTTGCCTAAAATTCAGTGATCCCCGAGTCTATGCCTCGAGTCCAATTTCTGGGGCCGTTTCCAATCAACCTGCCAAATTTCGGCCCATTCCGACACCGTCGCGATAAATGATGGAATTGCCCCTGGTGCGATTTAGCATTGTTAATTTTCTGCTCAACACATCTTCAGCCTGACATAATTAATACGAAAATTAATTATTCGGAGGCCTAAACGAAGGAATTTGGCTAAAATCCTGTGATCCTGAGTCTGTTCTCCTGAGTCCAATTTTGTGGGGCCGTTTGCAATCGAGCTGCCAAATTTTGGCCCATTTCGACACCCTCACGACAAATGACGAAATTGCACCCGAAAATTAATTATTCGAAGGCTAAAACGAAAGAATTTGGCTAAAATCTCGTGATCCCTGGTTTGTGGCCCGAGTCCAATTTCTAGGGCCGTTTCCAATCAACTTGCAAAATTTCGTCCCATTCTGACACCGTCGCGACAAATGACAAAATTTCTCCTGGTGCGGTTTTTCTTTGTTAATTTTCTGTCCAACACTTTTTCAACCTGACATAATTAATACGAAAATTAATTATTCGGAGACCAAAGTGAAGGAATTTGGCTAAAATCCCGTGATCCCGGGTCTGTGCTCCGAGTCCAATTTCTGGGTTCGTTTCTAATCAACCTGCCAAATTTCGGCCCATTTCGACATCGTCGCGAAAAATGTCAAAATTGCCTATGGTGCGGTTTTCCATTGTTAATTTTCTGTCATACACATCTTCAACTTGACATAATTAATACGAAAATTAATTATTCGGAAGCCTAAACGAAGGAATTTGGCTAAAATCCCATGATCCTGGGTCTGTGCCCCGAGTCCAATTTCTAGGTCTATTTCTAATCAACCTGCCAAATTTCGGCCCATTTCGACACCGTCGCGACAAATGACAAAATTACCCACGGTGCGGTTTTCCGTTCTTAATTTTCTATCCAACACTTCTTCAACCTAACAAAATTAATACGAAATTTAATTATTCGGAGGCCTAAATGAAGGAATTTTGCTAAAATTCTATGAACCCGCGGCTATGCCTCGAGTCCAATTTCTAGGGCCGTTTCCAATACCTGCCAAATTTCGGCCCATTCCGACACCGTCGTGACAAATGATGAAATTGCACTTGGTGCTGCTTTGCGTTGTTAATTTTCTGTCAAACACAACTTCAGCCTGACATAAATAATACGGAAATTAATTATTCGGATGCCTAAATGAAGGAAATTGGCTAAAATCCCGTGATCCTGGGCCTGTGCCCCGAGTCCAATTTCTGGGGCCGTTTCCAATCAACATGCCAAAGTTCGGCCCATTCCTACACCGTCGTGACAAATTACGAAATTGCCCCTGGTGCGGTTTGGAAATTAATTATTCGGAGGCCTAAACGAGGAAATTTGGCTAAAATCCTGTGATCCTGGGTCTGTGCCTCGAGTCCAATTTCTGGGGCCGTTTCCAATCAACCTGCCAAATTTCGGCCCATTCCGACACCTTCGCGACAAATGACGAAATTTCCCCTGGTGCGGTTTTTCTTTGTTAATTTTCTGTCAACACTTCTTGGACCTGACATAATTAACACGGAAATTAATTATTCAGAGGCCTAAACGAAGGAATTTGGCTAAAATCCCGAGATCCCGGGTCTGTGCCTTGGCTCCAATTTCTCGGGGCGTGTCTAATCAACCCGCCCAATTTCGGCCCATTCCGACACCTTTGCGATAAATGACGAAATTTCCCTTGGTGCGATTTTACGTTGTAAATTTTTTGCCCGACACATCTTCAACCTGACATAATTATTACGGAAATTAATTATTCGGAAGCCTAAACGAAGGAATTTGGCTAAAATCCCGTGATCCCGGATCTGTGCCCCGACTCTATTTTCTCGAGGCCGTTTCCAATCAACCTGCCAAATTTCGGCCCATTCCGACACCGTCGCCACAAATGACGAAATTGCCCTTGGGGCGATTTTGCGTTGTTAATTTTCTGTCCAACACTTCTTTAGCCTGACATAATTAGTACGAAAATTAATTATTCGGAGGCCTAACCGAAGGAATTTGGCTAAAATCCTGTGATGCCAAGTCTATGCCCGAGTCCAATTTCTGGGGCCGTTTCAAATAAACCTGCCAAATTTCAGCCCATTCCGACACCGTCGCGACAAATGACGAAATTTCCCCCGGCGCAGTTTTACGTTGTTAATTTTCTGTCCAACACATCTTTAGCCTAGCATAATTAATACGAAAATTAATTATTCAGAGGCCTAAACGAAGGAATTTGGCTAAAATCCCGTGATCCCGAGTCTGTGCCCCGAATCCAATTTCTGGGGCCGTTTCCAATCAACCTGCCAAATTTCGGCCCATTCCGATACCGTCGCGACAAATGACGAAATTTCCCCTGGTGCGGTTTTTCTTTCTTAATTTTCTGTCAACACTTCTTGGACCTGACATAATTAACACGGAAATTAATTATTCGGAGGCCTAAACGAAGGAATTTGGCTAAAATCCCGAGATCCCGGGTCTGTGCCCTGGCTCCAATTTCTCGGGGCGTGTCTAATCAACCCGCCCAATTTCGGCCCATTCCGACACCTTTGCGATAAATGACGAAATTTCCCTTGGTGCGATTTTACGTTGTAAATTTTTTGCCCGACACATCTTCAACCTGACATAATTATTACGGAAATTAATTATTCGGAGGCCTAAACGAAGGAATTTGGCTAAAATCCCGTGATCCCGGATCTGTGCCCCGACTCTAATTTCTCGAGGCCGTTTCCAATCAACTTGCCAAATTTCGGCCCATTCCGACACCGTCGCCACAAATGACGAAATTGCCCTTGGGGCGATTTTGCGTTGTTAATTTTCTGTCCAACACTTCTTTAGCCTGACATAATTAGTACGAAAATTAATTATTCGGAGGCCTAAATGAAGGAATTTGGCTAAAATCCTGTGATGCCAGGTCTATGCCCGAGTCCAATTTCTGGGGCCTTTTCCAATAAACCTGCCAAATTTCAGCCCATTCCGACACCGTCGCGACAAATGACGAAATTTCCCCCGGCGCAGTTTTACGTTGTTAATTTTCTGTCCAACACATCTTTAGCCTAGCATAATTAATACGAAAATTAATTATTCAGAGGCCTAAACGAAGGAATTTGGCTAAAATCCCGTGATCCCGAGTCTGTGCCCCGAATCCAATTTCTGGGGCCATTTCCAATCAACCTGCCAAATTTCGGCCCATTCCGATACCGTCGCGACAAATGACGAAATTTCCCCTGGTGCGGATTTTCTTTGACAATTTTCTGTCCAACACTTCTTCAGCCTGACATAATTAATACGGTAATTAATTATTCGGAGGCCTAAATGAAGGAATTTAGCTAAAATCCTGAGATCCCGGGTTTTTAGCCCGAGTCCAATTTCTCGGGCTGTTTCCAATCAACCTACCAAATTTCGGCCCATTCCGACACCGTCGTGACAAATGACGAAATTGCCCCTGGTGCTATTTTTCATTGTTAATTTTCTGTCCAACACTTCTTTAGCCTGGCATAATTAATACGAAAATTAATTATTAGGAAGTCTAAACAAAGGAATTTGGCTAAAATCTCGTGATCCCGATTATGTGCCTTGGGTCCAATTTCTGGAGCCATTTCCGATCAACCTGCAAAATTTCGGCCCATTCTGACGCTGTCGTGACAAATAACAAAATTGCCCCTACTGCGGTTTTACGCTATTAATTCTCTGTCCAACACATCTTCAAACTGACATAATTAATGCGGAAATTAATTATTCGGAGGCCTAAACAAAAGAATTTAGCAAAAATTCCGTGATCCCGGATCTGTGCCCCGAGTCCATTTTCTGGGGCCGTTTCCAATCAACCTGTCAAATTTCGGCCCATTCCGACACCTTTGCTACAAATGACAAAATTGCACCAGGTACGGTTTTGCGTCGTTACTTTTCGGTCCAACACATTTTCAGCCTAACACAATTAATATGGAAATTAATTATTTGGAGGCCTAAACGAAGGAATTTGGCTAAAATCCCGTGATCCTGGGTCTGTGTCCCGAGTCCAATTTCTGCGGACGTTTCTAATCAACCTGCCAAATTTCGGCCCATTCCGACACCGTCGCGACAAATGACGAAACTTCCCCTGGTGCGGCTTTTCTTTGATAATTTTCTATTAAACACTTCTTCAGCCTGACATAATTAATACAAAAATTAATTATTCGAAGGCCTAAACGAAGGAATTTGGCTAAAATCCCGTGATCTCGGGTCAATGCCCCAAGTCCAATTTCTCAGGCTGTTTCCAATCAACCTGCAAAATTTCGGCCCATTCTGACACCGTAGTGACAAATGACGAAATTGCCCCTGATACGGTTTTTCTTTGTTAATTTTCTGTCCAACACTTATTCAACCTGACATAATTAATATGAAAATTAATTATACGGAGGCCTAAACGAAGGAATTTGGCAAAAATCCTGTGATCCCGGGTCTGCACCCGGAGTACAATTTTTGGGGTCATTTCCAATCAACTTGCCAAATTTCGGCCCATTCCGACACCATCGCGACAAATGACAAAATTGCCCCTGGTGCGGTTTTGCATTGTTAATTTTCTGTCTAACACATCTTCAACCTGACATAATTAATACGGAAATTAATTATATGAAGGCCTAAATGAAGGAATTTGGCTAAAATCCCTTGATCCCGAGTACGTGCCCCGAGTCCCATTTCTCGGGCCGTTTCAAATCAACCCGCCAAATTTCGGCCCATTCCGACACCGTCGGTACAAATGAAAGAATTGCCCCTGGTGCGGTTTGGCGTTGTTAATTTTCTATCCAACACTTCTTCAACCTGACATAATTAATTGGAAATTAATTATTCGGAGGCCTAAATGAAAGAATTTGGGTAAAATCTCATGATCCCAGGTCTGTGCCGTGACTCCAATTTCTGGGGCTGTTTTCAATCAACTTGCCAAATTTCGGACCATTCCGACACCGTCACGACAAATGACAAAATTGCCCATGGAGCGGTTTTGCGTTGTTAATTTTCTTTCCAACACATCTTCAACCTAACATAATTAATACGAAAATTAATTATTCGGAGGCCTAAATAAAGGAATTTGGCTAAAATCCGATGATCCCGGGTATGAGCCCCGAATCCAATTTCTCGGGCCGTTTCTAATCAACCTGCAAAATTTCTACCCATTCCGACACCGTCGCGACAAATGACGAAATTGCCCCTGGTGCGGTTTGTCTTTGTTAATTTTCTGTCCAACACCTCTTCAACCTGACATAATTAATATGGAAATTAATTATTCAGAAGCCTAAACGAAGGAATTTGGCTAAAATCCTATGATTTTGGGACTGAGCCCCGAGTCTAATTTCTAGGGCCGTTTCCAATCAACCTGCCAAATTTCGGCCCATTCCGACACATTCGTGACAAATGATGAAATTGCCCCAGGTACGATTTTGCATTGTTAATAATCTGTCCAACACATCTTCAACCTGACATAATTAATACAGAAATTAATTATTCGGAGGCCTAAACGAAGGAATTTGGCTAAAATCCTGTGATCCGGGGTCTATGCCCCGAGTCCAATTTCTCGGGCTGTTACCAATCAACCTGCCAAATTTCTGTCCATTTCGACACCGTCACAACAAATGACGAAATTACCCCTGGTGCGGGTTTTCTTTGTTAATTTTCTGTCCAACACTTCTTCAACCTGACATAATTAATATGAAAATTAGTTATTCGGAGGCCTAAATGAAAGAATTTGGCTAAAATCCTGTGATCCTGGGTTTGCACTCGGAGTCCAATTTCTGGGGCTGTTTCCAATCAACCTGCCAAATTTCGGCCCATTCCGACACTGTCGTGACAAATGACAAAATTACCCTAGGTGTGGTTTTGCGTAGTTAATTTTCTATCCAACACATCTTCAACCTAACATAATTAATAAGAAAATTAATTATTCGGAGGCCTAAACGAAGGAATTTAGCTAAAATCCCGCGATCCCGAGTCTGTGTCCCGAAACCAATTTCTCGGGCTATTTCCAATCAACTTGCAAAATTTCGCCGCATTCCAACACCATAGCAACAAATGACAAAATTGCCCCTGGTGTGATTTTAGGTTGTTAATTTTCTGTCCAACACATCTTTAACATGACATAATTAATACGAAAATTAATTATTCGGAGGCCTAAACAGAGGAATTTGGCTAAAATCCCGTGATCATGGGAATGTGCCCTGAGTCCGATTTCTCGGGCCGTTTCCAATCAACCTGCCAAATTTCGGCCCACCCGGCACCGTCGCAACAAATGATGAAATTGTCCCTGGTACGGTTTTGCGTTATTAATTTTTGGTCTCTACTCGAGTCCAATATCTGAGGCCGTTTCCAATCAACCTGCCAAATTTTGCTCCATTCCGACACCGTCACGACAAATGACAAAATTGCCCCCGTGCGGTTTCGCGTTGTTAATTTTCTGTCCAACACAACTTCAACCTGTCATAAGTAATACGAAAATTAATTATTAGGAGGTCTAAACGAAGGAATTTGGCTAAAATTCGTGATCCCAGGTCTATACCCCGAGTCCAATTTCTCAGGGCATTTCTAATCAACCTGCCGAATTTCACCCCATTTTGACACCGTCGCGACAAATGTTAGAATTACCCCTGGTGCGGTTTTTCTTTATTAATTTTCTGTCAAAGACTTCTTCAGCCTGACAAAATTAATACGGAAATTAATTATTCGGAGGCCTAAACGAAGGAATTTGGCTAAAATCCTGTGATTCCGGGTATGTGCCTCGAGTCCCACTTCTGGGGCCGTTTCCAATCAACCTACCAAATTTTGGCCCATTCCGACACCGTCGCGACAAAAGACGAAATTGCCCCTGATGCGGTTTTGCGTTGTTAATTTTCTGTCCAACACATCTTCATCCTTACATAATTAATACACAAATTAATTATTCAGAGGCCTAAACGAAGGAATTTGGCTAAAATCCCGTGATCTGGGTTTGTGCACCGAGTCCAATTTCTGGGGTCGTTTACAATCAATCGGCCAAATTTCGGCCCATTCCGACAACATCGCGATAAATGACAAAATTTCACGTGGCGCGGTTTTTCTTTCTTTATTTTCTGTCCAACACTTCTTCAGCCTGATATAATGAATACGGAAATTAATTATTCGGAGGCCTAAACGAAGGAAATTGGCTAAAATCCCGTGATCCCGGGTATGTGCCCCGAGTCCAATTTCTAGGGCCGTTTCCAACCAACCTGCCAAATTTCGGCCCATTCAGACACCGTCGCGACAAATGACGAAATTGCCCTGGTGCGGTTTTTTCTTTGTTAATTTTCTGTCCAACACTTCTTCAACCTGACATAATTAATACGAAAATTAATTATTCGGAGGCCTAAACGAAGGTATTTGGCTAAAATCCCATGAGCCTGGGTCTGTGCCCCGAGTCCAATTTCTGGGGCCCTTTCCAATCAACCTGCCAAATTTCGGCCCATTCCGACACCGTCGCGACAAATGACAAAATTGCCCCTGGTGCAGTTTTGCGTTGTTAATTTTCTGTCCAACTCATCTTCAACCTGACATAATTAATATGGAAATTAATTATTCGGAGGCCAAAACGAAGGAATTTGGCTACAATCCCGTGATCCCGCGTCTGTGCCTCTAGTCCAATTTCTGGGGTCGTTTCCAATCAACTTGCCAAATTTCGGCCAAATCCAGCACCATCGCGACAAATGACGAAATTGCCCCTGGTGTGGTTTTACGTTGTTAATTTTCTGTCCGACACATCTACAATCTGACATAATTAATACGAAAATTAAATATTCGGAGGCCTAAACAAAGGAATTTGGCTAAAATCCCGTGATCCTTGGTAAGAGCCCCGACTCCAATTCCTCGGGCCGTTTCCAATCAACTTGCCAAATATCGGCCCATTCCGACACCGTCGTGAGAAATGACGAAATTGCCCTTGGTGCAATTTTCTTTGTAAATTTTCGGTCCAACACTTCTTCAACCTGACATAATTATTACGAAAATTAATTATTCGAAGGCCAAAACGAAAGAATTTGGCCAAAATCCTGTGATCCCGGGTCTGTATCCTGAGTTCAATTTTTGGGGCCGTTTTCGATCAACCTGACAAATTTCGGCCCATTCCGACACCGTTGCGATAAATGACAAAATTTCCCCTAGAGCGGTTTTGCGTTGTTAATTTTCTGTCCAGCACATCTTCAACCTAACATAATGAATACGGAAATTAATTATTCGGAGGCCTAAACGAAGGAATATGGCTAAAATCCCATGATCCCGAGTATGTGCCCCGACTCCAATTTCTCGGGCCGTTTCCAATCAACTTGCCAAATTTTGGCCCATTCCGACACCGTCGCGACAAATGATGAAATTGTCCCCGGTGCGATTTTGAGTTGTTAATTTTCAGTCCAACACTTCTTCAACCTGACATGATTAGTGCGGAAATTAATTATTCGGAGGCCTAAACGTAGGAATTTGGCTAAAATCCCTTGATCTCGGGTATGTGCCCCGACACCAATTTCTCGGGCCATTTCCAATCAACCTGCCAAATGTCGGCCCATTCCGACACCGTCGCGACAAATGAAGAAATTTCCCATGGTGCAGTTTTTCTTTGTAAATTTTCCTTCCAACACTTCTTCAACCTGACATAATTATTACGGAAATTAATTATTCGGAGGCCTAAACGAAGGAATTTGGCTAAAATCCCGTGATCCCGGGTCTGTACCCTGAGTCCAATTTCTGGCGCCGTTTCCAATCAACCTTCCAAATTTCGGCCCATTCCTACACCATCGCGACAAATGACAAAATTGCCCCTGGTGTGATTTTGCGTTGTTAATTTTCTGTCCAACACATCTTCAACCTGACATAATTAATACGAAAATTAATTATTCGGAGGCCTAAACGAAGGAACTTGGCTAAAATCCCGTGATCCCGGGTCTATACCCTGAGTCTAATTTCAGGGGCCGTTTCCAATCAACCTGCCAAATTTCGGCCCATTCCGACACCGTAGCGACAAATGACAAAATTGCCCCTGGTACGATTTTGCGTTGTTAATTTTCTGTCCAACACATCTTTAACATGACATAATTATACGGAAATTAAATTATTCGGAGGCCTAAACAGAGGAATTTGGCTAAAATCCAGTGATCCCGGGTATGTGACCTGAGTCCAATTTCTCGGGCTGTTTCCAATCAACCTACCAAATTTCGGACCATCCCGACACCGTCGCGACAAATGATGAAATTACCCTTGGTACGATTTTGCGTTATTAATTTTCGGTTTAACACTTTTTCAACCTGACATAATCAATGGGGAAATTAATTATTCGGAGGCCCAAACGAAGAAATTTGGCTAAAACCCCATGATCCCGGGTCTCTACTCGAGTCCAATTTCTGAGGCCGTTTCCAATCAACCTGCCAAATTTCACTCCATTCCGACACCGTCGCGACAAATGTTAGAATTACCCCTGGTGCGGTTTTTCTTTATTAATTTTCTGTCAAAGACTTCTTCAGCCTGACAAAATTAATACGAAAATTAATTATTCGGAGGCCTAAACGAAGGAATTTGGCTAAAATCCTATGATCCCGGGTATGTGCCTCGAGTCCAATTTCTGGGGTCGTTTCCAATCAATCTACCAAATTTCGGCCCATTCCGACACCGTCGCGACAAAAGACGAAATTGCCCCTGATGCAGTTTTGCGTTGTTAATTTTCTGTCTAACACATCTTCAACCTGACATAATTAACGAGGAAATTAACTATTCGGAGGCCTAAGCGAAGGAATTTGGCTAAAATCTGGTGATCCCAATTCTGTGCCTCGACTTCATTTTCTGGGGTCGTTTCCAATCAACCTGCCAAATTTCGGCCCATTCCGACACCGTCACGACAAATGAGAAAATTGCCCCTGGTGTGATTTTGTGTTATTAATTTTCTGTCCAACACGTTTTCAGCCTGTCATAATTAATATGGAAATTAATTATTCAGAGGCCTAAACGAAGAAATTTGGTTAAAATCCCGTGATCCCGGGTCTGTTGCCTGAGTTTAGTTTCTGGGGTCGTTTTCAATCAACCTGCCAAATTTTGGCCCATTCCGACACTTTCGTGACAAATGACGAAATTACCCCTGGTGCCGTTTTTCTTTGTTAATTTTCTAATGACCGCTTCTTCAACCTGACATAACTAACACGGAAATTAATTATTCGGAGGCCTAAGCGAAGGAATTTGGCTATAATCCTATGATCCCGATTCTATGCCCCGAGTCCAATTTTTGGGGCCCTTTCCAATCAACTTGCCAAATTTCGGCCCATTTCGACACCGTCACGACAAATGACAAAATTGCCCCTGGTGCGGTTTTGCGTTGTTAATTTTCGGTCCAACACACTTCAACCTAACTAATTAATACAAAAATTAATTATTCGGAGGCGTAAACGAAGGAATTTGGGTCAAATCCCGTGATCTCGGGTCTGTGTCCCAAGACCAATTTCTCGGGCCGTTTCCAATCAACTTGTCAAATTTCGTCCCATTCCGACACTGTCGCGACAAATGACGAAATCGCCCCCGGCGCAGTTTTACGTTGTTAATTTTCTGTCCAACACTTCTTCAACCTCACATAATTAATGAGGAAATTAATTATTCGGAGGCCTCAATGAAAGAATTTGGCTAAAATCCTGTGATCTCGGGTCTGTACCTCGAGTCCAATTTCTGGGGCCGTTTCAAATCAACCTGCCAATTTCGGCACATTCAGACACCGTCGCAACAAATGACGAAATTGCCCTTGGTGCGATTTTACGTTGTTAATTTTCTGTCCAACACTTCTTCAACCTGATATAATCAATGAGGAAATTAATTATTCGGAGGCCTAAATGAAGGATTTTGGCTAAAATCCCGTGATCCTGGGTTCGTGCCCCGACTCCAATTTCAGGGGCCGTTTCCAATCAACCCGCCAAATTTCGGCCGATTCCGACACCCTCACGACAAATGATAAAATTACACCTGGTGCGGTTTTGTTTTGTTAATTTTCTGTCGAACACATCTTTAGCCTGATATAATTAATACGGAAATTAATTATTTGGAGGCCTAAACGAAGGAATATGGCTAAAATCCCGTGATCCCGAGTCTGTGCCTCGAGTCCAATTTCTCTAGCCGTTTCCAACCAACCTGCCAAATTTCGGCCATATCCAACACCATCGCGTCAAATGACGAAATTGCCCTTGGTGCGGTTTTTCTTTGTTAATTTTCTGTCCAACACTTCTTCAACCTGACATAATTATTACGGAAATTTCTTATTCGGAGACCTAAACGAAGGAATTTGGCTAATATCCTGTGATCCCGAGTCTGTACCCCGAGTCCAATTTCTGGGGCCGTTTCCAATCGACCTGCCAAAGTTCGGCCCATTTCGACACCGTCACGACAAAAGACGAAATTGCCCATGGTGCGATTTTGCGTTGTTAATTTTCTGTCCAACACATCTTCAACCTGACATAATTAATACGGGAATTAATTATTCGGAGGCCTAAACAAAGGAATTTGGCTAAAATCCTGTGATCCCGGGTATGTGCCCCGAGTCTAATTTCTCGGGCCATTTCCAATCAACCTGCCAAATTCGGCCCATTACGACACCATCGCGACAATTGACGAAATTGCCCCTAGTGCGGTTTTGCGTTGTTAATTTTCTGTCTAACACTTCTTCGACCTGACATAATTAATGTGGAAATTAATTATTTGAGGCCTAAACGAAGGAATTTGGCTAAAATCCCGTGATCCCGGGTCTGTACACCGAGCCCAATTTCTGGGGCCGTTTCCAATCAACCTGTTAAAGCTCGGCCCATTCCGACACTGTCGCAACAAATGACAATATTGCCCATGGTGCGATTTTGCGTTGTTAATTTTTTGTCCAATACATCTTCAACCTGACATAATTAATACGGAAATTAATTATTCAGAGGCCTAAATGAAGGAATTTTGCTAAAATCCCGTGATCCCAGGAATGTGCCCCGAGTCCAATTTCTCGGGCTATTTTTAATCAACCTACCAAATTTCGGCCCATTACGACACCATCGCGACAAATGACGAAATTGCCCCTTGTGTGGTTTTGCGTTGTTAAATTTCTATCCAACACATCTTCAACCTGACATAATTAATACAGAAATTAATTATTCGGAGCCCTAAACAAAGGAATTTGGCTCAACTCCCGTGATCCCGAGTATGTGTCCCGAGTCCAATTTCTCGAGCCATTTCCAATCAACCCGCTAAATTTCGGCCCATTACGACACCGTCGCGACAAATGACGAAATTGCCCATGGTGCGATTTTTCTTTCTTAATTTTCTGTCCAACACTTCTCCATCCTGACATAATTAATACGGAAATTAATTATTCAGAGGCCTAAACGAAGGAATTTAGTTAAAATCCCGTGATCCCGGGTCTGTGTCCCGAGTCCAATTTCTGGGGCCATTTCCAATCAACCTGCTAAATTTCGGCCCATTCTGACACCGTCGCGACAAATGACAAAATTGCCCCTGGTGTGATTTTGCGTTGTTAAATTTTTGTCCAACACATCTTCAACCTGACATAATTAATACGGAAATTAATTATTTGGAGGCAAAAACGAAGGAATTTGGCTAAAATCCCGTGATCCCGAGTCTGTGCCCTGAGTCAAATTTCTCTGGTCGTTTCCAATCAACCTGCCAAATCTCGGCCCATTCCGACACCGACGCGACAAATGACGAAATCTCCACTAGTGCTGTTTTTCTTTGCTAATTTTCTGTCCAACACTTCTTCAACCTGACATAATTAATACGAAAATTAATTATTCGGAGGTCTAAATGAAGGAATTTGGCTAAAATCCCATGTCCAACACTTCTTCAACCTGACATAATTAATACGAAAATTAATTATTCGGAGGTCTAAATGAAGGAATTTGGCTAAAATCCCGTGATCCTGGGTATGTGCCCCGAGTCCAATTTTTGGGGCCATTTCCAATCAGCCTGCCAAATTTTGGCCCATTCCGACACTGTCGCGACAATTGATGAAATTGGCCCTGGTGTGGTCTTGCGTTGTTAATTTTCTGTCCAACACATCTTCGGCCTGACATAATTAATACGAAAATTAATTATTCGGAGGCCTAAACGAAGCATTTTGGCTAAAATCCCATGATCTCAGGTTTATGCCCCGAGTCCAATTTCTGGGGCCGTTTCCAATCAACCTACCAAATTTCAGCACATTCCGACACCGTCGCGACTATTGACAAAATTGCCCCTAGTGCGGTTTGGAAATTAATTATTTGGAGGCCTAAACGAAGGAATTGGGCTAAAATCCCGTGATGCCGGGTCTGTGCACCGAGTCCAATTTCTATGGCCATTTCCAATCAACCTGCCAAATTACGGCGCATTCCGACGCCGTCGCGACAAATGACGAAATTTCAACTGGTGCTGTTTTTCTTTGTTAATTTTCTATCCAACATTTCTTCAACCTGACATAATGTATACGAAAATTAATTATTCGAAGGCCTAAACGAAGGAATTTGGCTAAAATCTCGTGATCCTGGGTATGTGCCCCGAGTCCAATTTCTGGGGCCGTTTCCAATCAACCTGCCAAATTTCGGCCCCTTTCGACACCGTCGCGACAATACCCTTAGTGCGGTTTTGCGTTGTTAATTTTCTGTCCAACCCATCTTCAGTCTGACATAATTAATACGAAAATTAATTATTCGGAGGCCTAAACGAAGTAATTTGCAAAAATCCCATGATCTCGGGTTTATGCCCCGAGTCCAATTTCTGGGGCCGTTTCCAATCAACCTGCCAAATTTCGGCACATTCCGACACCGTCGCGACATTTAACAAGATTGCCCCTAGTGCAGTTTAGAAATTAATTATTCGGAAGCCTAAACGAGGGAATTATGCTGAGCTCCAGTGATCCCGGGTCTTTGCCCTGAGTCCAATTTCTGGAGCTGTTTCCAATCAACCTGCCAAATTTGGCCCATTCCGACACCGTCACGACAAATGACGAAATTACCCCTGGTGCGGTTTTTCTTTGTTAATTTTCTGTCCAACTCTTCTTCAACTTGACATAATTAATACGAAAATTAATTATTCGGAGGCCTAAACGAAGCAATTAGGTTAAAATCCCGTGATCCCGAATTTGTGCCCCGAGTCCAATTTTTGGGGCCGTTTCCAATCAACCTGCCAAATTTCGGCCCATTCCGACGCCTTCGCGACAAATGACAAAATTGCCCCTGGTGCGGTTTTACGATGTTAATTTTCTGTTTGACACATCTTTAACCTGACATAATTAATGAGGAAATTAATTATTCGGAGGCCTAAACGAAGGAATTTGGCTAAAATCCCGTGATCCCGGGTCTGTGCCACGAGTCCAATTTTTCGGGCTGTTTCCAATCAACATTCCAAATTTCGGCCTATTCCGACACCGTCACGACAAATGGCAAAATTTTCGCTGGTGCGGTTTGTCTTTGTTAATTTTCTGTTCAACACCTCTTCAACCTGACATAATGAATACGAAAATTAATTATTCGGAGGCCTAAACGACGAAATTTGGCTAAAATCCCGTGATCCCGGGTGTGTGCCCCGAGTCCAATTTCTCGGGCTATTTCCCCTACTGCGGTTTGTCTTTGTTAATTTTCTATCCAACATCTCTACAACCTGACATAATTAATAGGGAAATTAATTATTTGGAGGCCTAAACGAAGGAATTTGGCTAAAATCCAGTGATTCCAGGTCCGTGCCCCAAGTCAAATTTCTGGGGTCTTTTCCAATCAATATGCCAAATTCCGGCCCATTTCGACACCTTCGCGACAAATGACGAAATTGCCCCTGGTGCGGTTTTGCGTTGTTAATTTTCTGTCCAACACATATTCAACCAGACATAATTAATAAGGAAATTAACTATTCAGAGGCCTAAACGAAGGAATTTGGCTAAAATCCCGTGATCCCGAGTCTGTGCCCCGAGTCCAATTTCTAGGGCCGTTTCCAATCAATCTGCCAAATTTCAACCCATTCTAACACCGCAGCGACAAATGACGAAATTTTCCCTGGTGTGATTTTTCTTTGTCAATTTTTTGTCCAACACTTCTTCAACTTGAAATAATTAATATGAAAATTAATTATTCGGAGACCTAAACGAAGGAATTTGGCTAAAATCCCGTGATCCCGGGTCTATGTCCCGAGGCCAATTTCTCAGGCTGTTTCCAATTAAACTACCCAATTTTGGCCCATTCCGGCACAGTCACGACAAATGACGAAATTGCCCCTGGTGCGATTTTTCTTTATTAATTTTCTGTCCAACACTTCTTCAACCTGACATAATTAATACAAAAATTAATTATTCGGAGGCCTAAATGAAGGAATTTGGATAAAATCCCATGATCCCGGGTCTATACCCGGAGTCCAATTTCTGGGGCCGTCTCCAATCAACCCGCCAAATTTTGGCCTATTTCGACACCGACGCGACAAATGACGAAAATGCCCATTGTGTGGTTTTTCTTTGTTAATTTTCTGTCCAACACTGCTTCAATCTGACATAATTAATACTGAAATTAATTATTCGGAGGCCTAAACAAAGGAATTTGGCTAAAATTCTGTGATCCCGAGCCTGTGCCTCGAGTTCAATGTCTGGGGCTGTTTCCAATCAACCTGCCAAATTTTAGCCCGTTCTGACACCGTCACGACAAATGACAAA
Organism: Olea europaea var. sylvestris; assembly: GCF_002742605.1. Classification (NCBI taxonomy): domain Eukaryota; kingdom Viridiplantae; phylum Streptophyta; class Magnoliopsida; order Lamiales; family Oleaceae; genus Olea; species Olea europaea. Next base: position 15,769,409 of record NC_036253.1, on the reverse strand, counting down.
ATTGGTACTGGTGCGGTTTTGCCTCGTTAATTTTCTGTCCAACACATCTTCAACCTGACATAATTAACGCGAAAATTAATTATTCGGAGGCCTGAACGAAGGAATTTGGCTAAAATTCCATGATCCGAGGTCTGTACCCCGAGTCCAATTTCTCGGGCTGTTTCCAATCAACCAACCAAATTTCGGCCCATTTCGACACCGTCACGACAAATGACGAAAATGCCCCTGGTGTGGTTTTTCTTTGTTAATTTTCTGTCCAACACTTCTTCAACCTGACATAATTATTAGAGAAATTAATTATTCGGAGGCCTAACCGAAGGAATTTGGCTAAAATCCCATGATCCAGGGTATGTGCCCCGACTCCAATTTCTCGGACCGTTTTCCAATCAACCTGCCAAATTTTGGCCCATTCCGACACCGTCACGACAAATGACGAAATTACCCCCTGGTTCAGTTTTGCGTTGTTAATTTTCTGTCAAACACTTCTTCAACATGACATAATTAGTACGAAAATTAATTATTCGGAGGCCTAAACAAAGGAATTTGGCTAAAATCCCGTGATCCCGGGTCTGCGCCCCGAGTCCAATTTCTGGGGCCATTTCTAATAAACCTGCCAAATTTCGGCCCATTATCCCATGATCTCGGGTTTATGCCCCGAGTCCAATTTCTGGGGCCATTTCTAATAAACCTGCCAAATTTCGGCCCATTCCGACACCATCGCAACAAATGGCGAAATTTTCCCTGGTGTGGTTTTTCTTTGTTAATTTTCTGTCCAACACTTCTTCAGTCTGACATAATTAATACGAAAATTAATTATTTGGAGGCCTAAATGAAGGAATTTGGCTAAAATCTTGTGATCCCGAGTCTGTACCCTGAGTCCAATTTCTGGGGCCGTTTCCATTGAACCTACCAAATTTCGGCCCATTCCGATACCGTCGCGACAAATGACAAAATTGCCCCTGGTGCAGTTTTGCATTGTTAATTTACTATCCAACACATCTTCAACCTGAGATAATCAACACGAAAATTAATTATTCGGAGGCCTAAACGAAGGAATTTGGCAAAAATTCCATGATCTCGAGTATGTTCCCCGACTCTAATTTCTCGGGCCGTTTCCAATCAACCTGCCAAATTTCGGACCATTCCGGCACCATCGCGACAAATGACGAAATTGCCCCAGGTGCGATTTTGCGTTGTTAATTTTCTGCCCTACACCTCTTCAACCTGACATAATTAGTACAAAAATTAATTATTCGAAGGCCCGAATGAAGGAATTTGGCTAAATCAGGCGATCCTAGGTTTGTGCCCTGAGTCCAATTTCTCGGGCCGTTTCCAATCAACCTGCCAAATTTGGGTCCATTCTGACACCACCGCGACAAATGACAAAATTGCTCCTGGTGCGGTTTGTCTTTGTTAATTTTCTGTCCAACACCTCTTCAACCTGACATAAGTAATACCGTAATTAATTATTCGGAGGCCTAAACGAAGGAATTTGGCTAAAATCTCGTGATCCCGGGTCTGTGCCTCGAGTCCAATTTCTCGAGCTGTTTCCAATCAACCTACCAAATTTAGGCCTATTCCGACACCGTCGCGAAAAATTATGAAATTTCCCCTGGTGCGGTTAGTCTTTGTTAATTTTCTGTCGAATACCTCTTCAACCTAACATAATTAATACGAAAATTAATCATTCGGAGGCCTAAATGAAGGAATTTGGCTAAAATAAAGTGATTCCAATTCTATGCCCCGAGTCCATTTTTTGGGGTCGTTTCCTATCAACCTGCCAAATTTCGGCCTATTCCGACACCGTCACGACAAATGACGAAATTGACCCTAATAAAATTTTGCGTTATTAATTTTCTGTCCAACACATCTTCAGCCTGACATAATGAATACGAAAATTAATTATTCAGAGGCCTAAACGAAGGAATTTGGCTAAAATCCCGTGATCCCGGGTCTGTGCCCCGAGTCCAATTTTTGGGGTCGTTTTCAACCAACCTGCCAAATTTCGGCCCATTCCGACAACGTCGGGACAAATGACGAAATTGGCCCTGGTGCAGTTTTGCATTGTTAATTTTCTGTCCAACACTTCTTCAACCTGACATAATTAATGTGGAAATTAATTATTCGGATGCCTAAACAAATGAATTTGGCTAAAATCCCGTGATCCCGGGTCTGTGCCCCGAGTCCAACTTCTGGGGTCGTTTCCAATCAACCAGCTGAATTTCGGCCCATTTCGACACCGTCGCGACAAATGAAGAAATTTCCCCCGGTGCTGTTTTTCTTTGTCAATTTTCTGTCCAACACTTCTTCAGCCCGACATAATTAATACGAAAATTAATTATTCTGAGGCCTAAACGAAGGAATTTGGCTAAAATTCCGTGATCCCGGGTCCGTTCCCCGAGTCCAATTTCTGGGGTCGTTTCCAATCAACCTGCCAAATTTCAGCCCACTGTCACGACAAATGACGAAATTGCGCCTGGTGCGGTTTTACGTTGTTAATTTTCTATCCAACACATCTTCAACTTGAAATAATTAATAAGGAAATTAATTATTTGGAGGCCTAAACGAAGGAATTTGGCTAAAATCCCGTGATCCCGGGTCTGTGCCCCGAGACCAATTTCTGGGGCCGTTTCCATTAAGCCTACTAAATTTTGGCCCATTTCGACACTGTCGTGACAAATGACAAAATTTCCCCTAGTACGGTTTTTCTTTGTCAATTTTCTGTCCAACACTTCTTCAGCCTGACATAATTAATGCGAAAATTAATTATTCGGAGGCCTAAACGGAGGAATTTGGCTAAAATTCCTTGATCCTAGGTCTATGCCCCGAGTCCAATTTCTCGGGCTGTTTCCAATTCACCTGCCAAATATCGGCCGATTCCGACATCGTCGCGACAAATGACGAAATTACCCCTGGTGCGATTTTTCTTTGTTAATTTTCTGTCCAACACTTCTTCAACCTGACATAATTAATACGAAAATTAATAATTTGGAGGCCTAAATGAAGGAATTTCGCTAAAATCCCGTGATCCTGGGTCTATACCCAGAGTCCAATTTCTAGGGCCGTTTCCAATCAACCTGCCAAATTTTGGCCCATTCTGACACCGTCGCGACACATGACAAAATTGCCCATGGCGCGGTTTGGAAATTAATTATTCGGAGGCCTAAATGAGGGAATTTGGCTAAAATCCGATGATCCAAGGTCTGTGCCCCAACTCCAATTTCTGGGGCTGTTTACTATCAACCTGCCAAATTTCGGCCCATTTCGACACTGTCGCGATAAATGACAAAATTGCCCCTAGTACGGTTTTATGTTGTTAATTTTCTGTCCAACACATCTTCAGCCCGACATAGGTAATACGAAAATTAATTATTCGGGATCCTAAACGAATGAATTTGGCTAAAATCCCGTGATCCTAGGTCTATGGCCCGACACCAATTTCTGGGGCCATTTCCAATCAACCTGCTAAATTTTGGCCCATTCCGACACCGTCGCGACAAATGACGAAATTTCCCCCAGGTGCGATTTTTCTTTGCTAATTTTCTGTGCAACACTTCTTCAACCTGACATAATTAATACGAAAATTAATTATTCGGAGGCTTAAACGAAGGAATTTGGCCAAAATCCCGCGATCCCGGGTCTGTGCCCCGAGTCCAATTTCTGGGCCCGTTTCCAATCAACCTGCCAAATTTCGGCCCATTTCGACACCGTCGCGACAAATGACGAAATTGCCCTAGGTGCGATTTTTCTTTGTTAATTTTCTGTCCAACACTTCTTCAATCTGGCATAATTAAACAGAAATTAATAATTCGGAGGCCTAAACGAAGGAATTTGGCTAAAATTTCGTGATCCGGGGTCGATGCCCCGAGTCCAATTTCTGGGGCCGTTTCCAATCAACCTGCCAAATTTCAGCCCATTTCGACACCGGCTCGATAAATGACAAAATCGCCCCTGGTACGGTTTTGCGTTGTTAATTTTTTGTTCAACAAATCTTCAGCCAGACATAATTAATACAGAAATTAATTATTCGGAAGCCTAAACGAAGGAATTTGGCCAAAATCTCGTGATCCCGGGTCTGTGCCCCGAGTCCAATTTCTGGGGTCTTTTCCAATCAACCTTCCAAATTTCACCCCGTTCCGACACTGTCGCAACAAATGACGAAATTACCCCTGGTGCGGTTTTGCGTTGTTAATTTTCTGTCCAACACATCTTCAACCTGACATAATTAATAAGAAAATTAATTATTCGGAGGCCTAAGCGAAGGAATTTAGCTAAAATTCCGTGATCCCGGGTCTGTGCCTCGTCTCCAATTTCTAGGGCCGTTTCTAATATACCCGCCAAATTTCAGCCCATTCCGACACCGTCACGACAAATGACAAAATTGCCCCTGGTGCGGTTTGTCTTTGTTAATTTTCTATCCAACATCTCTTCAACCTGACATAATTAATACGAAAATTAATTATCCGGAGGCCTTAACGAAGGATTTTGGCTAAAGTCCTGTAATCCTGGGTCTGTGCCCGAGTCCAATTTCTCGGGCAGTTTCCAATCAACCTGCCAAATTTCGATCCATTCTAACACCGCCGCGACAAATGACAAAATTTCTCCTGCTGCGATTTGTCTTTGTTAATTTTCTGTCGAACATCTCTACAACCTGATATAATTAATAGGGAAATTAATTATTTGGAGGCCTAAACGAAGGAATTTGGCTAAAATCCCGTAATTCCGGGTCCATGCCCCAAGTCAAATTTCTGGGGTCTTTTCCAATCAACATGCTAAATTTCGGCCCATTCCGACTCCGTCGCGACAAATGACGAAATTGCACCTGGTGCGGTTTTGCATTGTTAATTTTCTGTCCAACACATATTCAACCTGACATAATTAATAAGGAAATTAATTATTCGGAGGCCTAAACGAAGGAATTTGGCTAAAATCCCATGATCCCAAATCTGTGCCCCGAGTCCAATTTCTAGGGCCGTTTCCAATCAACCTGTCAAATTTCGGCCCATTCCGACACCGTCGCGACAAATGATGAAATTTCCCCAGTTGCGGTTTTTCTTTGTCAATTTTCTGTCCAACACTTCTTCAACTTGACATAATTAATAAGGAAATTAATTATTCGGAGGCCTACACGAAGGAATTTGGCTAAAATCTCGTGATCTCGGGCCTATGCCCCGAGTCCAACCGAAGGAATTTGGCTAAAATCTCGTGATCTCGGGCCTATGCCCCGAGTCCAACCGAAGGAATTTGGCTAAAATCTCGTGATCTCGGGCCTATGCCCCGAGTCCAACCGAAGGAATTTGGCTAAAATCTCGTGATCTCGGGCCTATGCCCCGAGTCCAACCGAAGGAATTTGGCTAAAATCTCGTGATCTCGGGCCTATGCCCCGAGTCCAACCGAAGGAATTTGGCTAAAATCTCGTGATCTCGGGCCTATGCCCCGAGTCCAACCGAAGGAATTTGGCTAAAATCTCGTGATCTCGGGCCTATGCCCCGAGTCCAACCGAAGGAATTTGGCTAAAATCTCGTGATCTCGGGCCTATGCCCCGAGTCCAACCGAAGGAATTTGGCTAAAATCTCGTGATCTCGGGCCTATGCCCCGAGTCCAACCGAAGGAATTTGGCTAAAATCTCGTGATCTCGGGCCTATGCCCCGAGTCCAACCGAAGGAATTTGGCTAAAATCTCGTGATCTCGGGCCTATGCCCCGAGTCCAACCGAAGGAATTTGGCTAAAATCTCGTGATCTCGGGCCTATGCCCCGAGTCCAACCGAAGGAATTTGGCTAAAATCTCGTGATCTCGGGCCTATGCCCCGAGTCCAACCGAAGGAATTTGGCTAAAATCTCGTGATCTCGGGCCTATGCCCCGAGTCCAACCGAAGGAATTTGGCTAAAATCTCGTGATCTCGGGCCTATGCCCCGAGTCCAACCGAAGGAATTTGGCTAAAATCTCGTGATCTCGGGCCTATGCCCCGAGTCCAACCGAAGGAATTTGGCTAAAATCTCGTGATCTCGGGCCTATGCCCCGAGTCCAACCGAAGGAATTTGGCTAAAATCTCGTGATCTCGGGCCTATGCCCCGAGTCCAACCGAAGGAATTTGGCTAAAATCTCGTGATCTCGGGCCTATGCCCCGAGTCCAACCGAAGGAATTTGGCTAAAATCTCGTGATCTCGGGCCTATGCCCCGAGTCCAACCGAAGGAATTTGGCTAAAATCTCGTGATCTCGGGCCTATGCCCCGAGTCCAACCGAAGGAATTTGGCTAAAATCTCGTGATCTCGGGCCTATGCCCCGAGTCCAACCGAAGGAATTTGGCTAAAATCTCGTGATCTCGGGCCTATGCCCCGAGTCCAACCGAAGGAATTTGGCTAAAATCTCGTGATCTCGGGCCTATGCCCCGAGTCCAACCGAAGGAATTTGGCTAAAATCTCGTGATCTCGGGCCTATGCCCCGAGTCCAACCGAAGGAATTTGGCTAAAATCTCGTGATCTCGGGCCTATGCCCCGAGTCCAACCGAAGGAATTTGGCTAAAATCTCGTGATCTCGGGCCTATGCCCCGAGTCCAACCGAAGGAATTTGGCTAAAATCTCGTGATCTCGGGCCTATGCCCCGAGTCCAACCGAAGGAATTTGGCTAAAATCTCGTGATCTCGGGCCTATGCCCCGAGTCCAACCGAAGGAATTTGGCTAAAATCTCGTGATCTCGGGCCTATGCCCCGAGTCCAACCGAAGGAATTTGGCTAAAATCTCGTGATCTCGGGCCTATGCCCCGAGTCCAACCGAAGGAATTTGGCTAAAATCTCGTGATCTCGGGCCTATGCCCCGAGTCCAACCGAAGGAATTTGGCTAAAATCCCATGATCCCAAATCTGTGCCCCGAGTCCAATTTCGAATTTGGCTAAAATCCCGTGATCTCGAGTCTGTCCCCCAAGCCCAATTTCTCGGGCTGTTTCCAATTAACCTGCCAAATTTCGGCCCATTTCAACCCCGTCGCGACAAATGACGAAATTGCCCCTGGTGCAGTTTTTCTTTGTTAATTTTCTGTCCGACACCTCTTCAACCTGACATAATTAATACGGAAATTAATTATTCGGAGGCCTAAACGAAGGAATTTAGCTAAAATTTTGTGATCCTGGGCCTGCGCCCCGAGTTCAATTTCTGGGGCCGTTTCCAATCAACCTGCCAAATTTCGGTCCATTCCGTCACCGTCACGAAAAATGACAAAATTGCCCCTGGTGCGGCTTTGCGTTGTTAATTTTTCGTCTAACACATCATCAACTGACATAATTAATGCGGAAATTAATTATTCGGAGGCCTAAACGAAGGAATTTGGCTAAAATCCCGTGATCCTGGGTCTGTGCCTCTGGTCTAATTTCTGGGGTCGTTTCCAATCAACTTACGATATTTTGGCCCATTCCGACACCGTCGCGATAAATGACAAAATTGCCCCTGGTGCGGTTTTGCGTTTTTAATTCTCTGTCCAACACATCTTCAAACTGACATAATTAATACGAAAATTAATTATTCGGAGGCCTAAACGAAGGAATTCGTCTAAAATCCCGTGATTCTGAGTCTGTGCCCCGAGTCCAATTTCTGGGGCCCTTTCCAATCAACCTGTCAAATTTCAGCCCATTCCGACACCTTTGTGACAAATGACGAAATTGCCCCAGGTGCGATTTTGCGTTGTTAATTTTCTGTCCGAGACATCTTCAACCTGACATAATTAATACGAAAATTAATTATTCGGAGGCCTAAACGAAGTAATTTGGCTAAAATTCCGTGATCCCGGGTCTGTGCCTCGAGTCCAATTTCTGGGGCCGTTTGCAATCAACCTGCCAAATTTCAGCCCATTCAGACACCATCGTGACAAATGATGAAATTGCCCCTGGTACGGTTTTGCGTTGTTAATTTTCTGTGTAACACATCTTCAGCCTGACATAATTAATACGAAAATTAATTATTCGGAGGCCTAAACGAAGGAATTTGGCTAAAATCCCGTGATCCTGTGTCTTTACCCCGAGTCCAATTTCTAGGGCCGTTTCCAAACAACCTGCCAAATTTTGGCCCATTTCGACACAGTCGCGATAAATGACAAAATTGGCCCTAATCGGTTTTGCGTTGTTACTTTTCTGTCCAACGCATCTTCAACCTGACATAATTAATATGAAAATTAATTATTCGGAGGCCTAATTGAAGGAATTTGGCTAAACTCCCGTGATCCTAAGTCTGTGCCTCGGGTCAAATTTCTGGGGCTGTTTCCAATCAACCTACAAAATTTTGGCCCATTCCGACACCGTCGCGACAAATTACAAAATTGCCCTCGGTGCGATTTTGCGTTTTTAATTCTCTGTCCAACCCATCTTCAAACTGACATAATTAATACGAAAATTAATTATTCAGGGGTCTAAACGAAGGAATATGTCTAAAATCCCGTGATTCCAAGTCTGTGCCCCGAGTCCAATTTCTGGGGCCGTTTCCAATCAACCTGCCAAATTTCGGCCCATTCCGACACCCTCGCGACAAATGACGAAATTGCCCCTGGTGCGATTTTGAGTTGTTAATTTTCTGTCCAACACATCTTCAACTTGACATAATTAATACGAAAATTAATTATTCGAAGGCCTAAACGAAGGAATTTGGCTAAAATCCCATGATACCGGGTCTGTGCCCCGAGTCCAATTTCTGGGGCCGTTTCCAATCAACCTACCAAATTTTTGCCCATTCCGACACCGTCGCGACAAATGACCAAATCTTCCCTGGTGCGACTATTCTTTGATAATTTTCTATCCAACACTTCTTCAGCCTGACATAATTAATACGAAAATTAATTATTCTGAGGCCTAAACGAAGGAATTTCGCTAAAATTCCGTGATCCCAGGTCTGTGCCTCGAGTCCAATTTCTGGGGCCGTTTGCAATCAACCTGCTAAATTTCGGCCCATTCAGACACCATCGTGACAAATGAGGAAATTGCCCCTGGTGCGGTTTTGCGTTATTAATTTTCTGTGTAACACATCTTCTGCCTAACATAATTAATAGGAAAATTAATTATTCGAAGGCCTAAACGAAGGAATTTGGCTAAAATCCCATGATCCTGTGTCTGTACCCCGAGTCCAATTTTTGGGGCCGTTTCCAATCAACCTGCCAAATTTCGGCCAATTCCGGCACCGTCGCGACAAATTACGAAATTGTTCCTGGTGCGGTTTGGAAATTAATTATTCGGAGGCCTAAACGAGGAAATTTGGCTTAAATCCCGTGATCCCGAGTCTGTGCCCTGAGTCCAATTTCTGGGGCTGTTTCCAATCAACCCGCCAAATTTCGTCCCATTTCGACACCGTCGCGACTAATGACGAAATTGCCCCCAGTGCGATTTTTCTTTGTTAATTTTCTGTCCAACACTTCTTCAACCTAACATAATTACTATGAAAATTAATTATTCGGAGGCCTAAACGAAGGAATTTGGCTAAAATCCCGAGATCACGGGTCTGTGCCCCAAGTCCAATTTCTGGGTATGTTTCCTATCAACCTGCCAAATTTTGGCCCATTCCGACACCGTCGCGACAAATGACAAAATTGGCCCTGGTTCGGTTTTGCGTTGTTACTTTTTTGTCCAACGCATCTTCAACCTGGCATGATTAATACGGAAATAAATTACTCGGAGGCCAAAACGACAAAATTTGGCAAAAATCCCATGATCCCGGGTCTGTGCCCCAAGTCAATTTCTCGGGCTGTTTCTAATCAACCCATCGAATTTTGGCCCATTTTGACACCGTCGCGACAAATGACGAAATTTCTCCTGGTGTGGTTTGTCATTGTTAATTTTCTGTACGACACCTCTTCAGCCTGACATAATTAATACGAAGATTAATTATTTGGAGGCCTAAACGATGGAATTAGCCTAAAATCCCGAGATCCCGGGTCTATGCCCAGAGTCCAATTTCTGGGGCCGTTTCCAATCAGCCTACAAAATTTCAGCTCATTCTGACACCGTCGCGACAAATGACGAAATTACTCTTGGTGCGGTTTTGCGTTGTAAATTTTTTGTCTAAGACATCTTCAACCTGACATAATTAATACGGAGATTAATTATTCGGAGGCCTAAACGAAGGAATTTGGCTAAAATCTCGTGATCTCGAGTCTATGCCCCGACTCCAATTTCTCGGCCGTTTCCAATCAACCAGCCAAAATTTCGGCCCATTCCGACACCGTCGTGACAAATGACAAAATTGGCTCTGGAGCGATTTTGCGTTTTTAATTTTCTATCCAAAACATCTTCAACCTAACATAATTAATTTGAAAATTAATTATTCGGAGGCCTGAATGAAGGAATTTGGCTAAAATCCCATGATCCCGGGTATATGCCCCGAATCCAATTTCTCGGGCCGTTTCCAATCAACCTGCCAAATTTCCGCCCCCTCCGACACCGTCGTGAAAAATGACCAAATTACCCCTAGTGCGGTTTTGTGTTGTTAATTTTCTATCCAACACTTCTTCAATCTGACATAATTAGTACGAAAAATAATTATTCGGAGGCCTAAACAAAGGAATATGACCAAAATCCCGTGATCCCGAGTTTGTGCCCGAGTCCAATTTTCGGGGCTGTTTCCAATAAACCTACCAAATTTCGGCCCATTCCGACACTGTCGGGACAAATGACAAAATTGTCCCTGGTGCGATTTTGGGTTGTTAATACTCTGTCCAACACATTTTCAACCTGACATAATTAATACGAAAATTAATTATTCGGAGGCCTAAATGAAGGAATTTGGCTAAAATCCCGTGATCCCAGGTATGTGCCCCAAGTCCAATTTCTCGGGCCATTTTCAACATGCCAAATTTCGGCCCATTCCGACACCGTCGCGACAAATGACGAAATTACCCCTGAAGCAATTTTGCGTTGTTAATTTTTTGTCCAACACTTTAACCTGACATAATTAATGCGGAAATTAATTATTCGGAGGCCTAAACAAAGGAATCTGCCTAAAATCCCGTGATCCCGGGTCTATACCACGGGTCCAATTTCTCGGGCTGTTTTCTATCAACCTGCCAAATTTCGGCCCATTCCGACACTGTCATGACAAATGACGAAATTGCCCCTGGTGCGGATTTTCTTTCTTGATTTTCTGTCCAACACTTCTTCAACCTGACATAATTAATACGGAAATTAATTATTTGGAGGCCTAAACGAAGGAATTTGGCTAAAATCCCATGACCTTGGGTCTGTACCTGAGTCCAATTTTCGGGGCCGTTTCCAATGAACCTACCAAATTTCGGCCCATTCCGACACTGTCGCGACTAATGACAAAATTGTCCCTAGTGCGATTTTGCGTTGTTAATACTCTGTCCAACACATTTTCAACCTGACATAATTAATATGGAAATTAATTATTCGGAGGCCTAAATGAAGGAATTTGGCTTAAATCCCGTGATCCTGGGTATGTGCCCCGAGTCCAATTTCTCGGGCCATTTCAAATCAACATGCTAAATTTCGGCCCATTCCGACACCGTCATGACAAATGACGAAATTACCCCTGAAGCGATTTTGCGTTGTTAATTTTCTGTCCAACACTTTAACCTGCCATAATTAATGAGGAAATTAATTATTCAGTGGCCTAAACGAAGGAATTTGCCTAAAATCCCGTGATCCCGGGTCTATAACCCGGGTCCAATTTCTCGGGCTGTTTCCTATCAACCTGCCAAATTTTGGCCCATTCCGACACTGTCACGACAAATGACGAAATTGCCCCTGGTGCGGATTTTCTTTCATAATTTTCTGTCTAACACTTCTTCAACCTGACATAATTAATACGGAAATTAATTATTTGGGGGCCTAAATGAAGGAATTTGGCTAAAATCCCATGATCCTGGGTCTGTACCCGGAGTCCAATTCTAGGGTCGTTTCCAATCAACCTGCCAAATTTCGGCCCATTCCGGTACCGTTGCGACAAATGACACAATTGCCCATGGTGCGGTTTGGAAATTAATTATTCGGAGGCCTAAACGAGGGAATTTGGCTAAAATCCTGTGATCTCGGGTCTGTGCCCCGACACCAATTTCTGGGGTTGTTTCCAACCAACCTGCCAAATCACGGCCCATTCCGACACCGTCGCGACAAATGACAAAATTGCCTCTAGTACGATTTTGCGTTGTTAATTTTATGTCCAACACATCTTCAGCCTGACATAATTAATACGTAAATTAATTATTCGGAGGCCTAAACGAAGGAATTTGGCTAAAATTCCGTGATCCCGGGTCTATGCCCCGAGTCCAATTTCTGGGGCAGTTTACAGTCAACTTGCCAAATCTCGGCCCATTCCGACACCGTCGTGACAAACGACGAAATTGCCCCAGGTGCGATTTTTCTTTGTTATTTTTCTGCCCAAGACTTCTTCAACCTGACATAATTAATACAGAAATTAATTATTCGGAGGCCTAAACGAAGGAATTTGGCTAAAATTCTGTGATACCGGATCTGTGCCCCGAGTCCAATTTCTGGGGCCGTTTCCAATCAACCTCCCAAATTTCAACCCATTCCGACACCGTCCCAACAAATGAAAAAATTGCCCCTGGTGTTGTTTTGCATTGTTAATTTTCTGTCCAACGCATCTTCAACCTGACATAATTAGTGCGGAAATTAATTATTCAGAGGCCTAAACGAAGGAATTTGGCTAAAATCCCGTGGTCCCGAGTTTGTGCCCCGAATCCAATTTCTGGGGCCGTTTCCAATCAACCTGCCAAATTTCGGCCCATTCTGACACTGTCGCGACAAATTACGAAATTTCCTCGGGTGCGGTTTTTCTTTGTTATTTTTCTGATTAATACGGAAATTAATTTTCGGAGGCCTAAACGAAGGAATTTGGCTAAAATTCCGTGATCCTGGGTCTGTGCCCCGAGTCCAATTTCTGGGGCAGTTTCCAATCAACCTACAAAATTTCGGCCCATTCCGACACCGTCGCGACAAACGATGAAATTGCCCCTAGTGCGGTTTTGCGTTGTTAATTTTCTGTCCATCACATCTTCAGCCTGACATAATTAATACGTAAATTAATTATTCGGTGGCCTAAACGAAGGAATTTGGCTAAAATCCTATGATCCTGGGTCTGTGCCCCGAGTCCAATTTCTGGGGCCGTTTCCAATCAACCTACAAGATTTCGGCCCATTCCGACACCGTCGCGACAAATGATGAAATTGCACCCGAAAATTAATTATTCGAAGGTCTAAACTAGGGAATTTGGCTAAAATCCCGTGATCTCGAGTCTTTGCACCGAGTCCAATTTCTGGGGCCGTTTCCAATCAACCTGCCAAATTTCGACCCATTCCGACACCGTCACGACAAATGAAAAAAATTCCCCCCGGTGCGATTTTGTGTTGTTAATTTTCTGTCAAATACATCTTCAGCCTGACATAATTAGTGCGAAAATTAATTATTCGGAGGCCTAAACGAAGGAATTTGGCTAAAATCCTGTGATCCCTAGTTTGTGCCCCGAGTCCAATTTCTAGGGTCGTTTCCAATCATCCTGCCAAATTTCGGCCCATTCCGACACTGTCACAACAAATGACGAAATTTTCCTGATTACGATTTTTCTTTGTTAATTTTCTATCCAACACTTCTTCAACCTGACATAATTAATACGGAAACTAATTATTCGGAGGCCTAAACGAAGGAATTTGTCTAAAATCCCATGATCTTAGGTCTGCGCCCCGAGTCCAATTTCTCGAGTCATTTCCAATCAACCTGCCAAATTTCGGTTCATTCCGACACTGTCACGACAAATGACGAAATTTCCCCTGGTGCGATTTTTCTTTTTAATTTTCTGTCCAACATATCTTCAGCCCGACATAATTAATACGGAAATTAATTATTCGGAGGTCGAAATGAAGGAATTTGGCTAAAATCCCGTGTTCCTGGGTCTGTGCCCCGAGTCCAATTTCTGGGGCTGTTTTCAATCAACCTGGCAAATTTCGGCCCATTTCGACGCCGTCGCTACAAATTACGAAATTTTCCCTAGTGCGGTTTGGAAATTAATTATTTGGTGGCCTAAACGAGGAAATTTAGCTAAAATCCCGTGATCTCAAGTTTGTGCCCCGAGTCCAATTTCTGGGGCCGTTTCCAATCAACCTACCAAATTTCGTCCCATTCCGACACCGTCACGACTAATGACGAAATTGTTCCTCGTACGATTTTTCTTTGTTAATTTTCTGTCCAACACTTCTTCAACCTGACATAATTAATACAGAAATTAATTATTCGGAGGCCTAGACTACGAAATTTGGCTAAAATCCCGTGATCCCGGGTCTGTGCCCCGAGTTCAATTTCTGGGTCCATTTCTTATCAACCTGCCAAATTTCGGGCCATTCCGACACCGTCGCGACAAATGACAACATTGCCCCTGGTGCGGTTTTGCGTTGTTAATTTTCTGTCTAACACATCTTCAACTTGACATAATTAATACGAAAATTAATTATTCGGAGGCCTAGACTACGGAATTTGGCTAAAATCCTGTGATCCCGGGTCTGTGCCCCGAGTCCAATTTCACGGGCCGTTTCCAATCAACCTACCAAATTTCAGCCCATTCCGACACCGTCGCGACAAATGACAAAATTTCCTGCGGTGCAGTTTTTCTTCGTTAGTTTTCTGTACGACACCTCTTCAACCTGACATAATTAATATGGAAATTAATTATTCAGAGGCCTAAATGATGGAATTAGATTAAAATCCCGTGATCCCGAGTCTGTGCCCCGAGTCTAATTTTTGGGGCCATTTCCAATCAACCTACGAAATTTAGGCCCATTCCGACACCATCGTGACAAATGATGAAATTACCCTTGGTGCGATTTTGCATTGTTAATTTTCTGTCCAACACATGTTCAACCAGACATAATTAATAAGGAAATTAATTATTCGGATGCCTCAATGAAGGAATTTGGTAAAATTTCGTGATCCCGAATTTGTGCCCCTACTCCAATTTCTCAAGCTATTTCCATTCAACCTGCCAAATTTCGGTCCATTCCAACATCGTCGCGACAAATGACGAAATTGCCCCTGGTGCGGTTTCGCGTTGTTAATTTTTTGTCCAACACTTCTTCAACCTGCCATAATTAGTACGAAAATTAACTATTCGGAGTCCTAAACGAAGGAATTTATGTAAAATCCCGTGATCCAGGGTCTGTGCCCGAGTCCAATTTCTGGGCCCGTTTCCAATAAACCTGCCAAATTTCGACCCATTCCGACACCGTCGCGACAAATGACAAAATTGTCCATGGTGCGATTTTACGGTGTTAATTCTCTGTCCAACACATTTTCAACCTGACATAATTAATACGGAAATTAGTTATTTGGAGGCCTAAACGAAGGAATTTGGCTAAAATCCCGTGATCCTGAGTCTGTGCCTCGAGTCCAATTTCTGGGGCCGTTTCCAATCAACCTGTAAAATTTTGGCCCATTCCGACACCGCCGCGATAAATGACAAAATTGCCTCTGGTGCGGTTTTGTGTTTTTAATTCTCTGTCCAACACATCTTCAAACTGACATAATTAATATGAAAATTAATTATTCGGAGGCCTAAACGAAGGAATTTGTCTAAAATCCCGTGATCTCGGGTTTATGCCCCGAGTCCAATTTCTAGGACCGTTTCCAATCAACCTGCCGAATTTCGGCCCATTCCGACACCTTCGCGACAAATGACGAAATTGCCCCTGGTACGATTTTGCGTTGTTAATTTTCTATCCAACACATGTTCAATCTGACATAATTAATACGAAAATTAATTATTCGGAGGCCTAAACGAAGGAATTTGGCTAAAATCCCGTGATCCCAGGTCTGTGCCCCGAGTCCAATTTCTGGGGCCGTTTCCAATCTACCTGCCAAATTTCGGCCAATTTCGACACCGTCGCGACAAATGATGAGATTGCCCCTGGTGCGGTTTTGCGTTGTTAATTTTCTATCCAACACATCTTCATCCTGACATAATTAATACGAAAATTAATTATTCGAAGGCGTAAACGAAGGAATTTGGCTAAAATTCCGTGATCCCGGGTCTGTGCTCTGAGTCTAATTTCTGGGGCCATTTCCAATCAACCTGCCAAATTTCGGCCCATTCCGACACCGTCGTGACAAATGAGAAAATCGCCCCCTAGCGCAGTTTTTGTTTCAAATCAACCTGCCAGATTTCAGCTAATTTCGACATCGTCGCGACAAATGACAAAATTGCCCCTGGCGAGGTTTTTGTTTCCAATCAACCTGTACAATTGAAGCCCATTTCGACAACGTCATGACAAATGACAAAATTGCCCCTGGCAAGGTTTTTTTTTCCGATCAACTTGTCAAATTTTAGCCCATTCCGACACTGTCGCAACAAATCACAAAATTGCCCCTGGCACGATTTTTATTTCTGATCAATCTGCTAAATTTCAGCCCATTCCGACACCGTCGCGATAAATGACAAAATTGCCCCTGTCGCGATTTCTATTTCCGATCAACCTGTCAAATTTTAGCCCATTCCGGCACTGTCGTGACAGATCACGAAATTGCCCCGGGCATAATTTTTGTTTCCAATCAACCTGCCAAATTTCAGCCCAATTCGACACCGTCGTGACAAATGATGAAATTGCCCCTGGCGCGGTTTTTGTTTCTAATCAACCAGCTAAATTTCAGCCCATTCCGACACCGTCGCGACGAATGACGAAATTGCCCCTGGCACGATTTTTGTTTCCAATCAACCAGCCAAATTTCGGCCCATTCCGACACCATCACGACAAACGACGAAATTGCCCCTGGCGCGATTTTTGTTTCCAATCAACCCGCCAAATTTCGGCCCATTCCGACATCGTCGCGAGAAATGACGAAATTGCCCCTGGCGTGGTTTTTATTTCCAAACAACAGGCCAAATTTCAACCCATTGCGACACCGTCACGACAAATGACGAAATTACCCCTAGCGCGATTTTTGTTTCCAATCAACCAGCCAAATTTTATCTCATTCCGACATCATCGTGACAAATGACAAAATTGCCCCTGGCGCGGTTCTTGTTTCCAATTAACCTACCAAATTTCAGCTCATTCCAACAGCTTCGCGACAAATGACGAAATTGGCCATGGCGCGATTTTTGATTCCGATCAACCTGTTAAATTTTAGCCCATTTCGACACCATCGTCACAAATTACAAAATTGCCCTCTGTACAATTTTTGTTTCCAATCAATCTGCCAAATTTTTGCCCATTCCGACACCGCCTCGACAAACGACAAAATTGCCCTTGGAGTGATTTTTGTTTCCAATCGACCTACAAATTTTCGCCCATTCTGAAACCGTCGCGATAAATGACAAAATTGTCCCCGTGCGGTTTTTGTTTCCAATCAACCTTCAAAATTTCAGCCCATTCGAACACCGTCGTGACAAATGACAAAATTGCCCCAGGTGCAGTTTATGTTTACAATCAACCTGCCAAATTTCAGCCAATTTTGACACCGTCATGACAAATAATAAAATTGCCGGTGGCGCGATTTTTGTTTCCAGTCAACCTGCCAAATTTAAGCCCATTTCGACACCGTCGTATCAAATGACAAAATTGCCCCTGGCGCAATTTTTGTTTCCGATCAACTGGTCAAATTTTAGTCCATTCCGACACCGTCGCGACAAATGACAAAATTGCCCTTGGCACGATTTTTGTTTCCAATCAATCTGCTAAATTTCAGCCCATTCCGACACCATGGCGACAAATGACAAAATTGCCCCTGGCGAGGTTTTTGTTTCAGATCAACCTGTCAAATTTCAGTCCATTCCGACACCATCGTGACAAATGACGAAATTGCCCCTGGCGTGATTTTTGTTCCCATCAACCTGCCAAATTTCAGCCGATTCTGATACCATCGCGACAAATGACAAAATTACCCTGGCGCGATTTTTGTTTCCAATTAACCTGCCAAATTTTAGCCCATTTCGATAACGTCGCGATAAATGACGAAATTGCCCCTAGCGCGATTTTTGTTTCAAAAATCAATCTGCTAAATTGTAGGAATTTCGACACCATCGCGACAAATGATAAAATTGACCCTGGCGCGATTTTTGTTTCCAATCAACTTGCTAAATTTCAGCCCATTCGGACACCATCGCAACAAATGATAAAATTGCTCATGGAGCAGTTTTTGTTTCCAATCAACCTGCCAAATTTAAGCCAACTCCGACACCGTCGCAACAAATGAGAAAATTGCCCCTGGCGCGATTTTTGTTTCCAATCAACCTGCCAAATTTAAGCCAACTCCGACACCGTCGCAACAAATGAGAAAATTGCCCCTGGCGCGATTTTTGTTTCCAATCAACCTGCCAAATTTCAGCCCATTTTAACACCGTTGTGACAAATGACGAAATTGCCCCTGGCACAATTTTTGTTTCCAATCAACCTGCCAAATTTCAGCCCATTCCTACACCATCTTGACAAATGACGAAGTTTTCGCTGGCGCGATTTTTGTTTCCAATCAACCTGTCGAATTTCAGCCCATTCTGACACCGTCGCGACAAATGACGAAATCACCCCTGGCGTAGTTTTTATTTCCAATCAACCTGCCAAATTTCAACCCATTCCGACACCGTCACGACAGATTGCCCTTGGAGCGATTTTTGTTTCCAATCAACCTGGCAAATATCAACCCATTTCAACACCATAACGACGAATGACGAAATTGCCCCGGCGCGGTTCTTGTTTCCAATTAACCTGCCAAATTTCAGCAAATTCCGACAGCGTCGTGACAAATGATGAAATTACCTCTGACGCGGTTTTTGTTTCCGATCAAGCTATCAAATTTTTGACCATTCTAACACCGTCGCGACAAATGACAAAATTGCCCTTGGTGTGATTTTTGTTTCCAATCAATCTGTTAAATTTCAGCCCATTCCGACACTGTCGCGACAAATGACAAAATGGACCCTGACGCGATTTTTGTTTCCAACGAACCTGCCAAATTTCAACCCATTCTGACACTGTCGCAACAAATGACAAGATTGATCCTGGAACGGATTTTGTTTCCAATCAACCTGCCAAATCTCAGCCCATTCCGACATCGTCGCGACAAATGACGAAATTGCCCTTGGCGCAATTTTTGTTTCCGATCAACCTGTCAAATTTCAGCCCATTGGGACAACGTCGTGACAAAAGATAAAATTGCTCCTGGTGCGATTTTTGTTTCCAATCAACCTGCCAAATTTAAGCCCATTCGGACACCTTCGAGACAAATGACGAAATTGCCCCTGGCGCGATTTTTGTTTCCGATCAACCTATGAAATTTTAGCCATTCGGACACCGTCGCGACAAAACACGAAATCACCACAGGAACGATTTTTGTTTCCAATCAACCTGCCAAATTTTAGCCCATTCCGACACCGTCGCATCTAATGACGAAATTGCCCCAGGCGCGATTTTTGTTATCAATCAACCTGCCGAATTTCAGCCCATTTCGACATCGTCGCGACAATGATGAAATTACCCCTAGCGCGATTTTTGTTTCCAATCAACCTCCCAAATTTCAGCCCATTCCGACACCGTCGCGACAATTGACGAAATCGCCCCTGGCGTGGCTTTTGTTTCAGATCAACCTTCCAAATTTCAGCCCATTCCGAGACTGTCGTGACAAATGACGAAATTTCCCCTGGCGCGATTTTTATTTCCAATCAACCTGCCAAATTTCAGCCGATTCTGATACCATCAAGACAAATGACGAAATTGCCCCTGGCGCGATTTTTGTTTCCAATCAACTAGCCAAAATTCAGCCCATTTGGACATTGTCGCGGCAAATGACGGAATTACCGTTGGCGCGATTTTTGTTTCCGATCAACCTGCGAAATTTCAGACCATTCCGATACCGTCGCAACAAATCACGAAATTACCCTGGGCGCGATTTTTGTTTCCAATCAACTTGCCAAATTTCAGCCCATTCCGACACCATCGTGACAAATAATAAAATTGCCCTTGGCACGATTTTCGTTTCCAATCAACCTTCCAAATTTCAGCCCATTCCGTCACTGTCGCGACAAATGACGAAATTACCCCTAGCGCCGTTTTTGTTTCCAATCGACTAGCCAAATTTTAGCCCATTCCGACACCATCGCGACAAATGACGAAATCGCCCCTGGCGCGATTTTTATTTCCAATCAATCTGCTAAATTTCGACCCATTCCGACACCGTCGCAACAAATGACAAAAATGCCCCTGGCGCAGTTTTTGTTTCCAATTAATCAGCCAATTTTCAGCCCATTCCGACAATGTCGCGACAAAGGATGAAATTGCCCCTGGCACGATTTTTGTTTCAAAAATCGATCCGCTAAATTTCTGCGCATTTCGACACTGCCGCGACAAGTGACAAAATTGCCCCTGGCGCGATTTTTGTTTCCGATCAACCTGCCAAATTTCAGCCCATTCGGCCACCATCACGACAAATGACGAAATTGCCTCTGGCGCGATTTTTGTTTCCGATCAACCTGTGAAATTTTAGTCCATTCCGACACTGTCGCGACAAATCACGAAATTACCTCGGG
This sequence comes from Olea europaea var. sylvestris, assembly GCF_002742605.1. Lineage (NCBI taxonomy): Eukaryota > Viridiplantae > Streptophyta > Magnoliopsida > Lamiales > Oleaceae > Olea > Olea europaea. Next base: position 15,748,895 of record NC_036253.1, on the reverse strand, counting down.
CGCGATTTTTGTTTCCAATCAACCAGCCAAATTTGAGCCCACTCCGACATTATCGTGTCAGATGACGAAATAGCCCCAGGTGCAATTTTTGTTTCCAATAAACCTCCTAAATTTAAGCCCATTCCGATAGCATCGCACCAAAAAATAAAATCGCCCCGGCGCGGTTTTTGTTTCCAATCAACCTGCCATATTTCAGCCCATTCTGACATTGTCGCGACACATGACAAAATTGCCTCTGGAGCGATTATACGTTGTTCATTTTTTGTCCAACACATCTTCAACCTGACATAATTAATATGAAAATTAATTATTCGGAGGCATAAAGGAAGAAATTTGGCTAAAATCCCATGATCTCGGGTATGTGTCCCGAATTCAATTTCTCAGGCCGTTTCCAATCAACCTACCAAATTTCGGCCCATTCCGACACCGTCGCGACAAATGACGAAATTGCCCCTGGTGCAGTTTCGCGCTGTTAATTTTCTGTCCAACACTTCTTCAACCTGACATAATTAGTACGAAAATTAATTATTCGGAGGCCTAAATGAAAGAATTTGGGTAAAATCCCATGATCCCAGGTCTGTGCCAGAGTCCAGTTTCTGGGGCCATTTCCAATAAACCTGCCAAATTTCGGCCCATTCCGACACCGTCGCGACAAATGACAAAATTATCCCTAGTGCGATTTTGCGTTGTTAATTCTGTGTCCAAAACATTTTCAACCTGACATAATTAATACGGAAATGAATTATTCGGGGGCCTAACCGAAGGAATTTGGCTAAAATTCCGTGATCCTGAGTTTGTTCCTCGATTCAAATTTCTGGGGCCGTTTCCAATCAACCTGCAAAATTTTGGCCCATTCCGACACCGTCGCGACAAATGACAAAATTGCCCCAGGTGCGGTTTTGCGTTTTTAATTCTCTATCCAACACATATTCAAACTGACATAATTAATAAGAAAATTAATTATTCGGAGGCCTAAACGAAGGAATTTGTCTAAAATCCCGTGATTCCGATTCTGTGCCTCGAGTCCAATTTCTAGGGCCGTTTCCAATCAACCTGCCAAATTTCGGCCCATTCCGACACCATCGCGACAAATGACCAAATTCCCCTAGTGCGACTATTCTTTGATAATTTTCTATCCAACACTTCTTCAGCCTGACATAATTAATACGAAAATTAATTCTTTGGAGGCCTAAACGAAGGAATTTGGCTAAAATTCCGTGATCCCGGGTCTGTGCCCCGAGTCCAATTTTTGGGGCCGTTTGCAATCAACCTGCCAAATTTCGGCCCATTCAGACACCATCGTGACAAATGATGAAATAGCCCCTGGCGCGGTTTTGCGTTGTTAACTTTCGGTGTAACACATCTTCAGCCTGACATACTTAATATGAAAATTAATTATTCGAAGGCCTAAACGAAGAAATTTGGCCAAAATCCCGTGATCCTGTGTCTGTACCCCGAGTCCAATTTTTGGGGCCGTTTCCAATCAACCTGCCAAATTTCGGCCCATTCCGACACCGTCGCGACAAATTACGAAATTGTCCTCATTGTGGTTTGGAAATTAATTATTCGGAGGCCTAAACGAGGAAATTTGGCTAAAATCCCGTGATCCCGGGTCTGTGCCCTGAGTCCAATTTCTGGGGCCGTTTCCAATCAACCTGCCAAATTTCGTCCCATTTCGACACCGTCGCGACCAATGACGAAATTGCCCCTGGTGCGATTTTTCTTTGTTAATTTTCTGTCCAACACTTCTTCAACCGAACATAATTACTATGAAAATTAATTATTCGGAGGCCTAAACGAAGGAATTTGGGTAAAATCCCGTGATCATTGTTCTGTGCCCCAAGTCCAATTTCTGGGTCTGTTTCCTATAAACCTGCCAAATTTTGGCCCATTTCGACACCGTCACGACAAATGACAAAATTGGCCCTGGTTCGATTTTGCGTTGTTACTTTTCTGTCCAACACATCTTCAACCTGACGTAATGAATACGGAAATTAATTATTCGGAGGCCTAAACGACGAAATTTGGCTAAAATCCCGTGATCCCGAGTCTGTGCCCTGAGTCCAATTTCTCGGGCCGTTTCTAATCAACCCAACGAATTTCGGCCCATTCCGACACTGTCGCGACAAATGACGAAATTTCCCCTGGTACGGTTTGTCATTGTTAATTTTCTGTACGACAGCTCTTCAACCTGACATAATTAATAACAAAATTAATTATTTAGAGGCCTAAACGATGGAATTAGCCTAAAATCCCGGGATCTCGGGTCTGTGCCTCGAGTCCAATTTCTGGGACAGCTTCCAATCAGCCTACAAAATTTCAGCCCATTCTGACACCATCGCAATAAATGACAAAATTACTCTTGGTGCAGTTTTGCGTTGTAAATTTTCTTTCTAACACATCTTCAACCTGACATAATTAATACGGAGATTAATTATTCGGAGGCCTAAATGAAGGAATTTGGCTAAAATCCCGTGATCTCGGGTCTATGCCCCGACTCCAATTTCTCGGGCTGTTTCCAATCAACCTGCCAAATTTCGGCCCATTCCGACACCATCGCGACAAATGACAAAATAGCCCCTGGAGCGATTTTGCGTTTTTTATTTTCTGTCCAACACATCTTCAACCTAACATAATTTATACGAAAATTAATTATTCAGAGGCCTAAATGATGGAATTTGGCTAAAATCCCGTGATCCCAAGTATGTGCCCCAAATCCAATTTCTCAGGCCGTTTCCAATCAACCTGCCAAATTTCGGCCCATTCCGACACTGTCGCGACAAATGACAAAATTACCCCTAGTGCGGTTTTGCATTGTTAATTTTCTGTCCAACACTTCTTCAACCTGACATAATTAGTACGAAAATTAATTATTCAGAGGCCTAAACGAAGGAATTTGACTAAAATCCCGTGATCCCGGGTTTGTGCTCGAGTCCAAATTTCGGGGCCGTTTCCAATAAACCTGCCAAATTTCGGCTCATTCCGACACTATTGCGACAAATGACAAAATTGTCGCTGGTGCGATTTTGCGTTGTTAATACTCTGTCCAACACATTTTCAACCTGACATTATTAATAAGGAAATTACATATTCGGAGGCCTAAATGAAGGAATTTGGCTAAAATCCCGTGATCCCAGGTATGTGCCCGGAGTCCAATTTCTCGGGCCATTTCAAATCAACATGCCAAATTTTGGCCCATTCCGACACCGTTGCGACAAATGACGAAATTACCCCTGGAGCGATTTTGCGTTGTTAATTTTTTGTCCAACACTTCAACCTGACATAATTAATGAGGAAATTAATTATTCGGAAGCCTAAACGAAGGAATTTGGCTAAAATCTCGTGATCCCTGGTCTGTACCCCAACTCCAATTTCTGGGGCCGTTTCCAATCAGCCTGCTAAATTTTGGCCCACTCCGACACCGCCACGATAAATGACAAAATTGACCTTGGTGCAGTTTTGCGGTGTTAATTTTCTGTCCAACACATCTTTAACCCGACATAATTAATACGAAAATTAATTTTTCAGAGGCCTAAACGAAGGAATTGGGCTAAAATCCCGTGATCCTGGGTCTATGCCCCGAGTCCAATTTCTCCGGTTGTTTTCAATCAACCTACCAAATTTGGACCATTCCAACACCGTCGTGACAAATGACGAAATTGCCCCTCGTGCGATTTTGTGCTGTTATTTTTCTATCCAACACATCTTCAGCCTGACATAATTAATGCATAAATTAATTATTCGGAGGCCTAAACGAAGGAATTTGGCTAAAATCCCGTGATCCCTGGTCTTTACCCCGAGTCCAGTTTCTGGGGCCGTTTCCAATCAACCTACCACATTTTGGTCCATTCCGACACCATCGCGACAAGTGACGAAATTGCCCCAGGTGCAGTTTTGCGTTGTCAATTTTTTTGTCCAACACATCTTCAGCCTGATATAATTAATACGAAAATTAATTATTCGGAGGCTTAAACGAAGGAATTTGGCTAAAATCCTGGGATCCCAAGTCTGAGTCCCGAGTCCAATTTCTGGGGCCGTTTCCAATCAACCTGCCAAATTTCGGACCATTCCGACACCGTCGCGACAAATGACGAAATTGCCCCTAGTGCGATTTTGCGTTGTTAATTTTCTGTCCAACACATCTTCCCCCAGACATAATTAATACGAAAATTAATTATTCGAAGGCCTTAACGAAGGAATTTGGCTAAAATCCCGTGATCCCAGGTTTGCGCCACGAGTCCAATTTCTGGGGTCGTTTCCAATCAACCTGCCAAATTTCGGCCCATTCCGACACTGTCGAGACAAATGACGAAATTGCCCCTGGTGCGATTTGGAAATTAAATATTCGGAGGCCTAAACAAGGGAATTTGGCAAAAATCCCGTGGTCTCGAGTCTGTGCCCCGAGTCCAATTTCTAGGGCCGTTTCCAATCAACCTTCCAAATTTCATCCCATTCCAAAACCGTTGCGACAAATGACAAAATTGCCCCCGTTGCGGTTTTTCTTTGTTAATTTTCTGTCCAACACTTCTTCATCTTGACATAATTAATGAGAAAATTAATTATTCGGAGGCCTAAACGAAGGACTTTAGCTAAAATCCCGTGATCTCGGGACTATGCCCCGACTCCAATTTCTGGTGCGCCGTTTCCAATCAACCTGCCAAATTTCGGCCAATTCCGACACCGTCACGACAAATGACGAAATTGCCACCGGTGCAGTTTTGCGTTGTCAATTTTCTGTCCAACACATCTTCAGCCTGACATAATAAATACGGAAATTAATTATTCAGAGGCTTAAACGAAGGAATTTGGCTAAAATCTCGGGATCCCAAGTCTGAGCCCCGAGCCCAATTTCTAGGGCCGTTACCAATCAACCTGCCAAATTTCGGACCATTCCGACACCGTCGCGACAAATGACGAAATTGCCCCTGGTGCAATTTTTCGTTGTTTATTTTCTGTCCAACATATCTTCAGCCAGACATAATTAATACGAAAATTAATTATTCGGAGACCTTAACGAAGGAATTTGGCTAAAATCCTGTGATCCCGAGTCTGCGCCACAAGTCTAATTTCTACGGTTGTTTCCAATCAACCTGCCAAATTTTGGCCCATTCCGTCACTATCGCGACAAATGACGAAATTGCCCCTGGTGCGATTTGGAAATTAAATATTCGGAGGCCTAAACAAGGAAATTTGGCAAAAATCCCGTGGTCTCGAGTCTGTGCCTCGAGTCCAATTTCTGGGGCCGTTTCCAATCAACCTTCCAAATTTCGTCCCATTCCAAAACCGTTGCGACAAATGAAGAAATTGCCCCTGGTGCGGTTTTTCTTTGCTAATTTTCTGTCCAACACTTCTTCAACTTGACATAATTAATGAGGAAATTAGTTATTCGGAGGCCTAAACGAAGGAATTTGGCTAAAACCCCGTGATCTCGGGACTATGCCCCGACTCCAATTTCTAGTGCGCCGTTTCAAATCAACCTGCCAAATTTTGGCCCATTCCGACACCGTCACGACAAATGAGAAAATTGCCCCTAGTGCGGTTTTGCGTTGTTGATTTTCTGTCCAACACATCTTTAGCCTGTCATAATTAATACGGAAATTAATTATTTGAAGGCCTAAATGAAGGAACATGGATAAAATCCCGTGTTCTCGGGTCTGTGCCCCGAGTCCAATTTCTGGGGCAATTTCCAATCAACCTGCAAATTTCAACCCATATCTAACACCGTCGCGACAAATAACGAAATTGCCCCTGGTACAGCTTTTCTTTGTCAATTTTCTGTCCAACACTTCTTCAACCTCACACAATTAATACGGAAATTAATTATTCGGAGTCCTAAACAAAGGAATTTGACAAAAATCCCGTGATCTCGGGTCTATGCCCTAAATCCAATTTCTCGGGCCGTTTCCAATCAACCTGCCGAATTTTAGCCAATTTCGACACCATCGTAACAAATGACAAAATTACCCCTGGTGCGATATTTCTTTGTTAATTTTCTGTCTAACACTTCTTCGACCTGATATAATTAATACGGAAATTAATTGTTCGTAGGCCTAAATGAAGGAATTTGGCTAAAATCCCATGATCCCGAGTATGTGCCCCGAGTCCGATTTCTCGGGCCGTTTCAAATCAACCTGCCAAATTTCGGCCCATTTCGACACCGTCGCGACAAATGACGAAATTGTCCTTGGTACGATTTCACGCTATTAATTTTCTGTCTAACACTTCTTCAACTTGACATAATTAACGAGGAAATTAATTATTCAAAGGCCTAAATGAAAGGAATTTGGTCAAAATCCCGTGATCCCGGGTTTGTGCCCCGACTCAAATTTCTGGGGCCGTTTCCAATCAACCTACCAAATTTCAGCCCATTCCGACACCGTCACGACAAATGACAAAATTACGTTGTTAATATTCTGTCCAACACATCTTCAGCCTGACATAATTAATACGAAAATTAATTATTCTGAGGCCTAAAAGAAGGAATTTGGCTAAAATCCTGTGATCCTGGGTCCGTGCCCCGTCTCTAGTTTCTGGGGTCGTTTCCAATGAACCTTCCAAATTTTGGCCCATTCCGACAACGTCACGACAAATAACAAAATTACCCCTGATTTGGTTTTGCGTTATTAATTTTCTGTCCAACACACTTCAGCCTGACATAATTCATACGGAAATTAATTATTCGGAGGCCTAAACTAAGGAATTTGGCTAAAATCCCGTGATCCCGGGTCTGTGCCCCGAGTCCAATTTATGGGGTCATTTCCAATCAACCTGCCAAATTTCGGCCCATTTCGACACCGTTGCGACAAATGACGAAATTGCCCCTGGTACGATTTTTCTTTGTCAATTTTCCGTCCAACACTTTTTCAACCTGACATAAATAATACGAAAATTAATTATTCAGAGGCCTAAATGAAGGAATTTCGCTAAATTCCTGCGATCACAGGTCTGTGCCCCGAGTCCAATTTCTGGGTTCGTTTCCAATCAACCTGCCAAATTTCGGCCCATTCCGACACTGTCACGACAAATTACGAAATTGCCTGTGGTGCGATTTTACGTTGTTAATTTTCTGTCCAACACATCTTCAGCCTGACATAATTAATACGAAAATTAATTATTCGGAGGCCTAAACGAAGGAATTTGGCTAAAATCCTGTGATCCCGGGTCTGTGCCTCGAGTCCAATTTCTGGGGCCGTTTCCAATCAACCTGCCAAATTTTGGCCCATTCGGACACCGTCGTGAAAAATGACGAAATTTCCCCTGGTACGATTTTTCTTTGTTAATTTTCTGTCCAACACTTCTTAAACTCGACATAATTAATAAGAAAATTAATTATTCGGAGGCCTAAACGAATGAATTTGGCTAAAATCCCATGATCTCGGGTCTGTGCCTTGAGTCCAATTTCTGCGCCCGTTTCCAATCGACCTGCCAAATTTCGGCCCATTCCGACACCGTCACGACAAATGACGAAATTGCCTCTGGTGCGGTTTTGTGTTGTTAATTTTCTATCCAACACATCTTCAGCCTGAACTAATTAATGCGAAAATTAATTATTCGGAGGCCTAAACGAAGGAATTTGGCTAAAATCTCGTGATCCTGGGTCTGTGCCCCGAGTCCAATTTCTAGGGCTGTTTCCATTCAACCTACCAAATTTCGGCCCATTCCGACACCGTCGCGATAAATGAAGAAATTGCCCCTGGTGCGGTTTTGCGTTGTCAATTTTCTATCCAACACATCTTCAGCCTGACATAATTAATACGAAAATTAATTATTCGGAGGCCCAAACGTAGGAATTTGGATAAAATCCCGTGATCCCAGGTCTGAGCCCCGAGTCTAATTTCTGGGGTCGTTTCCGATCCACCTGCCAAATTTCGGCCCATTCCGACACCGTCACGACAAACGACAAAATTGCCCCTGGTGTGGTTTTACGTTGTTAATTTTTTGTCCAACACATCTTCAACCTGACATAATTAATACGGAAATTAATTATTCGGAGGCCTAAACGAAGGAATTTGGCTAAAATCCCGTGATCTCGGGTCTATGTCCCGAGTCCAATTTCTTGAGCCATTTCCAATTAACCTGCCAAATTTCGGCCCATTCCGACGACGTCGCAACAAATGAAGAAATTGCCCTTGGCGCGGTTTTGCATTGTTAATTTTCTATCCAACACTTCTTCAACCTGACATAATTAATGAGGAAAATGAATTATTCGGAGGCCTAAACGAAGGAATTTGGCTAAAGTCCCATGATCCCGGGTCTGTGCCTCGACTCCAATTTTTGGGGTCGTTTCCAATCAACCTACCAAATTTCGGCCCATTCCGACACCATCACGACAAATGACAAAATTTCCCTTGATGCGGTTTTGCGTTATTAATTTTATGTCCAACACATCTTCAGCTTGACATAATTAATTCAAAAATTAATTATTCAGAGGTCCAAATGAAGAAATTTGGCTAAAATGCCGAGATCCCAGGTCTGAGCCCCGAGTCCAATTTCTGGGGTTGTTTCCAATCAACCTGCCAAATTTCGGCCCATTCCGACACCGTCACGATAAATGCCAAAATTGCCCTTGGTCCGATTTTGCGTTGTTAATTTTTTTGTCCAACACATCTTCAAACTGACATAATTAATACGAAAATTAATTATTCGAAGGCCTAAACGAAGGAATTTAGCTAAAATCCCGTGATCTCAGGTCTATGTCCCGAGTCCAATTTCTCGGGCCATTTCCAATCAACCTGCCAAATTTCGACCCATTCCGACGACGTCGCGACAAATGATAAAATTGCCCCTGGAGCGGTTTTGCGTTGTTAATTTTCTGTCCTACACTTCTTCAACCTAACATAATTAATGAGGAAAATGAATTATTCGGAGGCCTAAACGAAGGAATTTGGCTAAAGTTCCGTGATCCCGGGTCTGTGCTCCGACTACAATTTCTAGGGTCGTTTCCAATCAACCTGCCAAATTTCGGCCCATTCCTACACCGTCACGAAAAATGACAAAATTACCCCTGATGCGGTTTCATGTTATTAATTTTTTGTCCAACACATCTGTAGCCTAATATAATTAATACGAAATTGAATTATTCCGAGGCCTAAACGAAGGAATTTGGCTAAAATCCCATAATCTCAGATCTGTGCCCCGAGTCCAATTTCTGGGGTCGTTTCCAATCAACCTGCTAAATTTCGGCCCATTCCGACACTGTCACGACAAATGACAAAATTGCCCCTGATGCGGTTTCACGTTATTAATTTTCTGTCCAACACATCTGCAGCCGGACATAATTAATACGAAAATTAATTATTCGGAGGCCTAAATGAAGGAATTTGGCTAAAATCCCGTGATCCCGAGTCTGTGCCCCGAGTCCAGTTTCTGGGGTCGTTTCCAATCAACCTGCCAAATTTCGGCCCATTCCGACACCTTCGCGACAAATGACGAAATTGCCTCTGGTGTGGTTTTTCCTTGTTAATTTTCTGTCAAACACTTCTTCAACCTGACATAATTAGTAGGAAAATTAATTATTAGGTGACCTAAACGAATGAATTTGGCTAAAATACCCGGATCCCAGGTCTGAGCCCCGAGTCCAATTTCTGGGGTCGTTTCCTATCAACATGCCAAATTGTGGCCCATTCCGACATCGTCGCGACAAATGACGAAACTGCCCCTGTGCGATTTTGCGTTGTTAATTTTCTGTCCAACACATCTTCAGCCAGACATAGTTAATACGGAAATTAATTATTCGGAGGCCTTAACGAAGGAATTTGGATAAAATCCCATGATCACGGGTCTGTGCCACGAGTCCCATTTTTGGGGCCGTTTCCAATCAACCTGCCAAATTTCGGCCCATTTCGACACTGTCGCGACAAATGATGAAATTGCCTCTCGTACGATTTGGAAATTAAATATTCGGAGGCCTAAACGAGGGAATTCGGCAAAAATCCCTCGATCCGAATCTGTTCCCCCGAGTCCAATTTCTGGGGCCGTTTCCAATCAACCTTCCAAATCTCGTCCCATTCCGACACCATTGCGACAAATGACGAAATTGCCCCTGGTACGGTTTCTCTTTCTTAATTTTCTGCCCAACACTTCTTCAACCTAACATAATTAATGAGGAAATTAATTATTCGGAGGCCTAAACGAAGGAATTCGGCTAAAATCCGTGATCTCGAGACTATGCCCCGACTCAAATTTCTGGTGCCGTTTCCAATCAACCTGTCAAATTTCGGCCAATTCCGACACCGTCACGACAAATAACAAAATTGCCCCTGGTGCGATTTTGCGTTGTTAATTTTCTGTCCAACACATCTTTATCATGTCATAATTAATACGAAAATTAATTATTTGAAGGCCTAAACGAAGGAATTCGCTAAAATCCCGCGATCCCGGGCTGTGCCCCGAGTCCAATTTCTACGGCCGTTTCCAATCAACCTGCCAGATTTTGGCCCATATCCAACACCGTCGTGACAAATTACAAAATTGCACCTGGTACGATTTTTCTTTGTTAATTTTCTGTCTAACACTTCTTCAACCTCACATAATTAATACGGAAATTAATTATTCGGAGGTCTAAACGAAGGAATTTGGCTAAAATCCCGTGATCCCAAGTATGTGCCTCGAGTCCAATTTCTGGGGCCGTTTCCAATCAACCTGCCAAATTTCGGCCCATTCCGACACCATCGCGACAAATGACGAAAATTGCCCCTGATACGGTTTTGCGTTGTTAATTTTTTGTCCAACACATCTTCAACTTGATTAATTATTCAGAGGCCTAAACGAAGGAATTTGGCTAAAATCTTGTAATCCCAGGTCTATGCACCGAGTCCAATTTCTGGGGTCCTTTCCAATCAACCAGCCAAATTTGGGCCCATTCCGACACTGTCGCGACAAATGACGAAATTTCCCGTGGTGCTGTTTTGCTCTCTTAATTTTCTGTCCAACACTTTTTAAGCCCAACATAATTAATACGGAAATTAATTTTTCGGAGGCCAAAACGAAAGAATTAGGCTAAAATCCCGGGATCCCGACTATGTGCCCCGAGTCCAATTTCTCGGGCCGTTTCAAACCAACCTACAAAATTTCGGCAAATTTCGACGCTGTCGCGACAAATGACGAAATTGCCCATGGTGCGGTTTTTCTTTGTTAATTTTCTGTCCAACACTTCTTCAACCTGACATAATTAATACGGAAATTAATTATTCAGAGGCCTAAACGAAGGAATTTGGCTAAAATCCCATGATCTCAGGTCTGTGCCCCGAGTCCAATTTCTGGGGCCGTTTCCAATCAACCTGCCAAATTTCAACCCATTCCAACACCATCGCGACAAATGACAAAATTGCCCCTGGTACAGTTTTGCGTTGTTAATTTTTTGTCCAAAACATCTTCAACCTGACATAATTAATATGAAAATTAATTATTTGGAGGCCAAAACGAATGAATTTGGCTAAAGCCCCGTGATCCCGGGTGCCTCGAGTCAAATTTCTCTAGTCGTTTCCAATCAACGTGCCAAATTTCGGCCTGTTCCGACACCGTCACGACCAATGACGAAATTTCCACTAGTGCTATTTTTCTTTGTCAATTTTCTGTCCAAGACTTCTTCAACCTGACATAATTAATACGAAAATTAATTATTCGGAAGCCTAAACGAAGGAATTTGGCTAAAATCCCGTGATCCCGGGTATGTACCCCGAGTCCAATTTCTGGGGCCGTTTCCAATCAACTTGCCAAATTTTGGCTCGCTCAGATGCCGTTGCGACAAATGACGAAATTGTCCCTAGTGCTATTTTGCGTTGTTAATTTTCTGTCCAACACATCTTCAGCCTAACATAATTAATACGAAAATTAATTATTCGGAGGCCTCAACGAAGTTATTTGGCTAAAATCCCGTGATCTCGGGTTTATTCCCCGAGTCCAATTTTTGGGGTCGTTTTCCAATCAACCTGCCAAATTTCGGCACATTTCGACACCGTCACGACAATTGACAAAATTACCCCTTGTGCGGTTTGGAAATTAATTATTCGGAGGCCTAAACGAAAGAATTTGGTTAAAATCCCGTGCTCCCGGGACTGTACCCCAAGTCCAATTTTTGGGGCCGTTTCCAATCAACCTGCCAAGTTTCGGCCCGTTCCGACTCCATTGCAAAAAATGACGAAATTGTCCCTAGTGCTATTTTGCATTGTTAATTTTCTGTCCAACACATCTTCAACCTGACATAATTAATACGAAAATTAGTAATTCGGAGGCCTAAACGAAGGAATTTGGCAAAAATCTCGTGATCCTGAGTATGTGCCCCGAGACCAATTTTTGGGGCCGTTTCCAATCAACCTGCCAAATTTTGGCCCATTTCGACACCGTCGTGACAAATGACGAAAATGCTCCGGGTGCGGTTTTTCATTGTTAATTTTCTGTCCAACGCTTCTTCAACCTGACATAATTAATACGGAAATTAAATATTCGGAGGCCTAAACGAAGGAATTTGGCTAAAATTCAGTGGTCCCGGGCCTGTGCCCCGAGTCCAATTTCTGGGGCCGTTTCCAATCAACCTGCCAAATTTCAGCCCATTCCGACACCTTCGTGACAAATGACGAAATTGCCCCTGGTGCGGTTTTGCGTTGTTAATTTTCTGTCCAGCACATCTTCAACCTGATATAATTAACGCGAAAATTAATTATTCGGAGGCCTAAACGAAGGAATTTGGCTAAAATCCCGTGATCCCGAGTCTGTGGCCCGAGTCCGATTTCTGGGGCTGTTTCCAATCAACCTACCAAATTTCGGCCCATTCCGACACCGTCGCGACAAATGACAAAATTTCTCCAGGTACAGGTTTGCGTTGTTAATTTTCTGTCCAACACATCTTCAGCCTGACATAATTAAAACGGAAATTAATTATTCGAGGGCCTAAACGAAGGAATTAGGATAAAATCTCGTGATCCCGGGTCTATGCCCCGAGTCCAATTTCTGGGGCCATTTCCAATCAACCTGCCAAATTTCGGCCAATTCCAACATCGTCGCGACAAATGACATAATTGCCCTTGGTGCAGTTTTGCGTTGTTAATTTTCTGTCCAACACATCTTCAGCATGACGTAATTAATACGAAAATTAATTATTCGGAGGTCTAAACGAAGGAATTTGGCTAAAATCCCGTGATCCCGGGCCTATGCCCCGACTCCAATTTCTGGGGCCGTTTCCAATCAACCTGCCAAATTTTGGCACATTCTGACACCGTCGCGACAATTGACAAAATTTCCCCTGGTGCGGTTTGGAAATTAATGATTCGGAGGCCTAAACGAGGGAATTTGGCTAAAATCCTGTGATCCCGGGTCTGTGCCCCGAGTCCAATTTCTGGGGCCGTTTCCAATCAACCTCCCAAATTTCGGCCCATTCCGACACCGTCGCGACAACTGACAAAATTTCCCCTGGTGCGGTTTGGAAATTAATGATTCGGAGGCCTAAATGAGGGAATTTGGCTGAAATCCCGTGATCCCAGGTCTGCGCCCCGAGTCCAATTTCTGGGGCCTTTTCCAATCAACCTGCCAAATTTCGGCCTATTCCGACACTATCACGACAAAAGACGAAATTGCCCCTGATGCGGTTTATTTTTGTAAATTTTCTGTCCAACACTTCTTCAACCTGACATAATTAATACGAAAATTAATTATTCAGAGGCTTAAATGAAGGAATTTGGCTAAAATCCCATGATTTCGAATCTGTGCCCCGAGTCCAATTTTTGGGGCCGTTTCCAATTAACCTAACAAATTTCGGCCCATTCTGACACCGTCACGACAAATGACAAAATTGCCCCTGGTGCGATTTTACATTGTTAATTTTCTGTCCGACACATCTTCAATCTGACATAATTAATACGAAAATTAATTATTCAGAGGCCTAAACGAAGGAATTTGGCTAAAATCCCGTGATTCCCAACAAGAGCCCCAACTCCAATTTCTCGGGCCGTTTCCAATCAACCTGCCAAATTTCGGCCCATTTCGACACCATCGCGACGAATGACGAAATTGTCCCTGGTGCAGTTTTTCTTCATAAATTTTCTGTCAAACACTTCTTCAACTTGACATAATTATTACGAAAATTAATTATTCAGAGGCCTAAATGATGGAATTTGGCAAATATCCCGTGATCCCAGGTATGTGCCCCAAGTCCAATTTCTCGGGCTATTTCCAACCAACCGGCTAAATTTGGCCTATTCCGACACCGTCGCGACAAATGACGAAATTATCCCTGGTACGGTTTTGCGTTTTTAATTTTCTGTCCAAGACATCTTCAGCCTGACATAATTAATATGAAAATTAATTATTCGGAGGCCTAAACGAAGTAATTTGGCTAAAATCCCGTGATCTCAGGTTTATGCCCCGAGTCCAATTTCTGGGGCCGTTTCCAAGCAACCTGCCAAATTTCGGCACATTTCGACACCGTCGCGACAATTAACAAAATTTTCCCTGGTGCGATTTGGAAATTAATTATTCGGAGGCCTAAACGAGGGAATTTGTTTGAAATCCCGTGATCCCGGGTCTGTGCCCCGAGTCCAATTTCTGGGGCCGTTTCCAATCAACCTGCCAAATTTTGGCATGTTCCGACACCGTCGCGACAAATGACGAAATTACCCTTGGTGCGGTTTTGCCTTTTTACTTTTCTGTCCCACACATCTTCATCCTGACATAATTAGTACGAAAATTAATTATTCGGAGGCCTAAATGAAGTAATTTGGCTAAAATCCCGTGATCTCAGGTTAATGTCCCGAGTCCAATTTCTGAGGCCGTTTCCAACCAACCTGCCAAATTTCGGCACATTCCGACACCGTCGCGACAATTGGCAGAATTTTCCTTGGTGCGGTTTGGAAATTAATTATTCGGAGGCCTAAACGAGAGAATTTGGCTGAAATCCCATGATCCGGGGTCTGTGCCTCGAGTCCAATTTCTGGGGCAGTTTCCAATCAACCTGCCAAATTTCGGCCCATTCCGGCACCGTCACGACAAAAGACGAAATTACCCTTGGTACGATTTTTCTTTGTTAATTTTCTGTCCAACACTTCTTCAACCTGACATAATTAATACGAAAATTAATTATTCGGAGGCCTAAACAAAGAAATTTGGCCAAAATCCCGCGATTCCGGATCTGTGCCCCGAGTCCAATTTTTGGGGCCGTTTCCAATCAACCTGGCAAATTTTGGTCCATTCCGACACCGTTGCGACAAATGACAAAATTGCCTCTGGTGCGGTTTTATGTTGTTAATTTTCTGTCCGACACATCTTCAATCTGACATAATTAATGAGAAAATTAAGTATTCGGAGGCCTAAACGAAAGAATTTGGCTAAAATCCCGTGATCCCGGGTAAGAGCTTCGACTCCAATTTCTCGGGCCGTTTCCAATCAACCTACCAAATTTTGGCCCATTCCGATACCGTCGCGACAAATGACGAAATTGCCCCTGGTGCAATTTTTCTTTGTAAATTTTCTGTCAAACACTTCTTCAACCTGACATAATTATTACGGGAATTAATTATTCAGAGGCCTAAACGAAGGAATTTGGCTAAAGCCCCGTGATCCCGTGTCTGTATCCTGAGTCCAATTTCTGGGGTCGTTTCCAATCAACCGGCCAAATTTTGGCCCACTCCGACACCGTTGCGACAAATGACGAAATTTCCCGTGGTGCGGTTTTTCTCTCTTAATTTTCTGTCCACCACTTCTTCAGCCTGACATAATTAATAAGGAAATTAATTATTCAGAGGCCTAAATGATGGAATTTGGCAAAAATCCCGTGATCCCGAGTATGTGCCCCGACTCCAATTTCTCGGGCCGTTTCCAACCAACCTGCCAAATTTTGGCCCATTCCGACACAGTCCCGACAAACGATGAAATTACCCCTTGTGCGGTTTTGCGTTTTTAATTTTCTGTCCAACACATCTTCAGCCTAACATAATTATTCAGAGGCCTAAACAAACTAATTTGGCTAAAATCTCGTGATCTCGGGTTTATGCCCCCCGAGTCCAATTTTTGGGCCCGTTTCCAATCAACCTGCCAAATTTCGGCACATTTCGACACCGTCGCGACAATTGACAAAATTTCCCTTGGTGCAGTCTGGAAATTAATTATTCGAAGGCCTAAACGAGGGAATTTGGCTGAAATCCCATGACCCCGGGTCTGTGCCCTGAGTCCAATTTCTAGGGCCATTTCCAATCAACCTGGCAAATTTTGGTCCATTCCGTCACCGTCACGACAAAAGACGAAATTGCGCCTGGTGCGATTTTTCTTTGTTAATTTTTTGTCCAACACTTCTTCAACCTGACATAATTAATAAGAAAATTAATTATTCGGAGCCCGAAACGAAGGAATTTGGCTAAAATCCCATGATCCTGGATCTGTGCACCGAGTCCAATTTTTGGGGCCGTTTCCAATCAACCTACCAAATTTCGGCCCATTCCGACACCATCGCGACAAATGACAAAATTGCCCCTAGTGCGGTTTTACGTTGTTAATTTTCTGTCCGACTCATCTTCAATCTGACATAATTAATAAGAAAATTAATTATTCGGAGGCCTAAACGAAGGAATTTGGCTAAAATCCCGTGATCTCAAGTCAGAGCTCAGACACCAATTTCTCGGACCGTTTCCAATCATCCTGCCAAATTTCGGCCCATTCCGACACCGTCGCGACAAATGACGAAATTGCCCCTGGTGAAGTTTTTCTTTGTAAATTTTCTGTCAAATACTTCTTCAACCTGACATAATTATTACGGAAATTAATTATTCGAAGGCCTAAATGAAGGAATTTAGCTAAAATCCCGTGATCCCGGGTCTGTATCCTGAGTCCAATTTCTGGGGTCGTTTCCAATCGACAGACCAAATTTCGGCCCATTCCGACACTGCCGCGACAAATGACGAAATTTCTCGTGGTGCGATTTTTCTCTTTTAATTTTCTGTCCAACACTTCTTCAGCCTGACATAATTAACACGAAAATTAATTATTCGAAGGCCTAAATGAAGGAATTTGGTTAAAATCCCGTGATCCCGGGTCTATGCCCCAAGTCCAATTTCGGGGGCCATTTCAAATCAACCTACCAAATTTCGGCCCATTTCGACATCGTCGCGACAAATGACAAAATTGCCCCTAGTGCGATTTTGCGTTGCTAATTTTCTGTCCAACACATCTTCAACCTGACATATTTAATACGAATATTAATTATTCGGAGGCCAAAACGAAGGAATTTGGCTAAAATCCCTTGATCCCGAGTCTGCACCGAGAATCCAATTTCTCTGGTCGTTTCCAATCAACCTGCCAAATTTCGGCCCATTCCGACACCATCGCAACAAATGACAAAATTGCCCCTGGTGCGATTTTGCGTTGTTAATTTTCTGTCCAACCCATCTTCAACCTAACATAATTAATACGAAAATTAATTATTCGGAGGCCAAAACGAAGGAATTTAGCTAAAATCCAGTGATCTCGGGTCTATGCCCCGAGTCAAATTTCTCTGGCCGTTTCCAGTCAACCTGCCAAATTTCGGCCCGTTCCGACACCGTCGCGACAAATGACGAAATTTCCCCTGGTGCTGTTTTTCTTTATTAATTTTCTGTCCAACACTTCTTCAACCTGACATAATTGTTCCGAAAATTAATTATTCAGAGGCCTAAACGAAGTAATTTGGCTAAAATCCCATGATCTTGGGTTTATGCCCCGAGTCCAATTTCTGAGGTAGTTTCCAATCAACCTGCCAAATTTCTGCACATTCCGACACCGTCGCGACAATTGACAAAATTGCCCATGGTGCGGTTTTTCTTTGTTAATTTTCTATCCAACACTTCTTCATCCTGACATAATTAATACGGAAATTAATTATTCGGAGGCCTAAACGAAAGAATTTGGTTAAAATCCCGTGATCCCGGGACTGTGCCCCGAGTTCAATTTTTGGGGCCGTTTCCAATCAATTTGCCAAATTTCGGCCCATTCCGACACCGTCGCGACAAATGACAAAATTGCCTCTGGTACGATCTTGCGTTGTTAATTTTCTGTCCAACACATCTTCAACCTAACATAATTAATACGAAAATTAATTATTCGGAGGCCAAAACGAAGGAATTTGGCTAAAATCCATTGATCCCTGGTCTGTGCCCCGAGTCCAATTTCTCTGGTCGTTTCCAATCGACCTGCCAAATTTCAGCCCATTCCGACATCGTCGCGACAAATAACAAAATTGCCCCTGGTGCGGTTTTGCGTTGTTAATTTTCTGTCCAACACATCTTCAACCTGACAGAATTGTTACGAAAATTAATTATTCGGAGGCCAAAATGAAGAAATTTGGCTAAAATCCATTGATCCCGGGTCTGTGCCCTGAGTCCAATTTCTCTGGTCTTTTCCAATCAACCTGCCGAATTTCAACCCATTCCGACATCGTCGCGACAAATGATAAAATTTTCCCTGGTGCGATTTTGCTTTGTTAATTTTCTGTCCAACACATCTTCAAACTGACATAATTAATACAAAAATTAATTATTCGAAGGCCAAAATGAAGGAATTTGGCTAAAATCCCGTGATCCCGGGTCTGTGCCTCGAGTCCAATTTCTCTGGCCATTTCTAATCAACCTGCAAAATTTCGGCCCATTTCGACACTGTCGCGACAAATGACGAAATTTCTTCTGGCGCTGTTTTTCTTTGTTAATTTTCTGTCCAACACTTCTTCAACCAGACATAATTGTTACGAAAATTAATTATTCGGAGGCCTAAACGAAGTAATTTGGCTAAAATCCCGTGATCTCGAGTTTATGCCCCGAGTCCAATTTTTGGGGTCGTTTCCAATTAACCTGCCAAATTTCGGCACATTCCGACACCATCGCGACAATTGACAAAATTGCCCCTAGTGTGATTTTGCGTTGTTAATTTTCTGTCCGACACATCTTCAACCTGACATAATTAATACGGAAATTAATTATTCGGAGGCCTAAACGAAGGAATTTGGCTAAAATCCCATGATCCCGGGTATGTGCCCCGACTCCAATTTCTGGGGCCGTTTCCAATCAACCTGCCAAATTTCGGCCTATTCCGACACCGTCGCGACAAATGACGAAATTGCCCCTGGTGTGGTTTTACGTTGTTAATTTTTAGTCCAACACTTCTTCAACCTGACATAATTAGTACGGAAATAAATTATTCGGAGGCCTAAACGAGGAAATTCGGCTGAAATCCCATGATCCTGGGTCTGTACCCCGAGTCCAATTTCTGGGGCCATTTCCAATCTACCTGCCAAATTTTGGCCAATTCCGACACCGTCGCGACAAATGACGAAACTGCCCATGGTGCGGTTTTTCTTTGTTAATTTTCTGTCCAACACTTCTTCATCCTGACATAATTAATACGGAAATTAATTATTCGGAGGCCTAAACGAAGGAATTTGGCTAAAATCCCGTGATCCTGCGTATGTGCCCCGACTCCAATTTCTGGGGCCGTTTCCAATCAACCTGCCAAATTTCGACCCATTCTGACACCGTCGCGACAAATAACAAAATTGCCCCTGGAGCGGTTTTACGTTGTTAATTTTTTGTGCAACACATCTTCAACCTGACATGATTAATATGGAAATTAATTATTCGGAGGCCTAAACGAAGGAATTTTGCTAAAATCCCATGATCTTGGGTATGTGCCCTGACTCCATTTTCTCGGGCCGGTTCCACTCAACTTGCAAAATTTCGGCCCATTCCGACATCGTCGCGACAAATTACGAAATTGCCCCTGGTGCTGTTTTGCGTTGTTAATTTTCAGTCCAACACTTCTTCAACCTAACATAGTTAGTACAGATATTAATTATTCGGAGTCCTAAACGAAGGAGTTTGGCTAAGATCCCGTGATCCCGGGTATGTGGCCCGACTCCAATTTCGGGGGCCGTTTCCAATCAACTTGCCAAATTTCGGCCCATTCCGACAGCGTCACAACAAATGACGAAATTTTCCCTGGTGTAGTTTTTCTTTGTAAATTTTTTGTCCAACACTTCTTCAACCTGACATAACTATTACGAAAATTAATTATTCGGAGGCCTAAATGAAGGAATTTGGCTAAAATCCCGTGTCCCTGGTCTGTACCCTAAGTCCAATTTCTAGGGTCGTTTCCAATCAACCTGCCAAATTTCGGCACATTCCGACACCATCGCGACAATTGACAAAATTGCCCATGGTGCGATTTTTCTTTGTTAATTTTCTGTCCAGCACTTCTTCATTCTGACAGAATTAATATGGAAATTAATTATTCGGAGGCCTAAACGAAAGAATTTGGTTGAAATCCCGTGATCCCAGGACTGTGCCCCGAGTCCAATTTTTGTGACCGTTTCCAATCAACCTGCCAAATTTCGGCCCATTCCGACACCGTCGCCACAAATGACAAAATTGCCCCTCGTGCGATTATGCGTTGTTAATTTTCTGTCCAACACACTTCAACCTGACATAATTAATGCAAAAATTAATTATTCGGAGGCCAAAATGAAGGAATTTGGCTAAAATCCCTTGATCTCGGGTCTATGCCCCGAGTCCAATTCCTCTGGTCGTTTCCAATCAACCTGCCAAATTTCGGCCCATTCCGACACCATCGCGACAAATGACGAAATTTCCACTGGTGCTATTTTTCTTTGTTAATTTTCTGTCCAACTCTTCTTCAACCTGACATAATTAATACGAAAATTAATTATTCGGAGGCCTAAACGCGGGAATATGGCTAAAATCCCGTGATCTCGGGTATGTGCCCCGAGTCCAATTCCTGGGGCCATTTCCAATCAACATGCCAAATTTTGGCCCGTTCCGACATCGTCACGACAAATAACGAAATTGTCCCCAGTGCGGTTTTGCGTTGTTAATTTTCTGTCCAACACATCTTCAGCCTGACATAATTAATACGAAAATTAATTATTTAGAGTCCTAAATGAAGGAATTTGGGTAAAATCCCGAGATCTCGGGTCTTTGCCTCGAGTTCAATTTCTCGGGCCGTTTCCAATCAACCTGCCAAATTTTGGCCCATTCCGACACCGTCTCGACAAATGACAAAATTGCCATGGATGCGGTTTTTCTTTGTTAATTTTTTGTTCAACCTGACATAATTAATGCGAAAATTAATTATTCGGAGGTGTAAACGAAGGAATTTGGCTAAAATCCCGAGATCTCTGGTCTATGCCCCGAGTCCAATTTCTCAGGCCGTTTCCAATCAACCATTCGAATTTCAGCCCATTCCAACACCGTCGTGACAAATAATAAAACTGTCCCTGCTACGATTTTTCTTTGTTAATTTTATGTCCAACATTTCTTCAACCTGACATAATAAATACGGAAATTAATTATTCGGAGGCCCAAATGAAGGAATTTGGCTAAAATCCCGAGATCTCGGGTCTTTGCCCCGACTCCAATTTCTTAGGCCGTTTCCAATTAGCCCTCCAAATTTCTGCCCATTCCGACACCGTCGCGGCAAATGATAAAATTGCCCCTGGTGCTGTTTTTCTTTGTTAATTTTCTGTCCAACATTTCTTCAACCTGACATAATTAATACGGAAATTAATTATTCGGTGGCCTAAATGGAGGGATTTGGCTAAAATCTCGAGATCTTGGATCTTTGCCCCGAGTCCAATTTCTCGGGCCTTTTCCAATCAACCTGCCAAATTTTGGCCCATTCCGACACTGTCGCGACAAATGACAAAATTTCTAGGGGTGCTGTTTTTCTTTGTTAATTTTCTGTTCAACCTGACATAATAAATACGAAAATTAATTATTCGGAGGCGTAAACGAAGGAATTTGGCAAAAATCTAGAGATCTTGGGTCTTTACCACGAGTCCAATTTCTTGGGCCGTTTTCAATCAACCTGCCAAATTTTGGCCCATTCCGACACCGTCGCGATAAATGACAATTTTGCCCCCAAGTGTGGTTTTTCTTTGTTAATCTTCTGTTCAACCCGACGTAATTAATACGAAAATTAATTATTCGGAGGCCTAACCGAAGGAATTTGACTAAAATCCTGAGATCTCGAGTCTTTGCCTCGAGTCCAATATCTCAGGCAGTTTCCAATCAACCCTCCAAATTTCGGCCCATTCCGCCACCGTCGTGGCAAATGACAAAATTGCCCCTGGTGCGGATTTTCTATGTTAACTTTCTATCCAATATTTCTTCAACCTGATATAATTAATACGAAAAAAACTATTCGGAGGCCTAAACGAAGGAATTTGGCTAAAATCTCGAGATCTCGGGTCACAAAATCGAGTCCAATTTCTCAGGCCGTTTCCAATCAACCTGCCAAATTTCGGCCCATTCTGACACCGTCGTGACAAATGACAAAATTGTCCCTGGAATGGTTTTTCTTTGTTAATTTTCGGTTCAACCTGACATAATTAATACAAAAATTAATTATTCAAAGGCCCAAATGAAAGAATTTGGCCAAAATCCCGAGACCTCGGGTCTTTCCCCGAGTCCAATTTTTCTGGTCGTTTCCAATCAACCCTCCAAATTTCAGCCCATTCCGACACCGTTGCTGCAAATGATAAAATTGCCCATGGTGCGGCTTTTCTTTTTTAATTTTCTATCCAACACTTCTTCAAGCTGACATAATTAATACGAAAATTAATTATTTGGAGGCGTAAACGAAAGAAATTTCCTAAAATACCGTGATATCGGGTCTGTGCCCCGACTCTAATTTCTGGGGCCGTTTCCAATCGACCTACCAAATTTTGGCCCATTCCGACATCGTCGCGACAAATGACAAAATTGCCCTTGGTGCGGTTTTGCGTTGTATATTTTCTGTCCAACACTTCTTCAACCTGACATAATTAATACGGAAATTAATTATTCGGAGGCCTAAACGAAGGAATTTGGCTAAAATCCCGTGATCTCGGGTTTGTGCCCCAACTCCAATTTTTGGGGCCGTTTCCAATCAACCTGCCAAATTTTGGCCCATTCCGACACCGTCACGACAAATGAAAAAATTGCCCCTGGTGCGATTTTTCTTTGTTAATTTTTCGTTCAACCCGACATAATTAATATGGAAATTAATTATTCGGAGGCCTAAACGAAGGAATTTGGCTAAAATCCCGAGATCTAGGGTCTCCGCCCTGAGTCCAATTTCTGGGGCCGTTTCCAATCAACCTGCCCAATTTCGGCCCATTCCGACACCGTCGCGACAAATAACAAAATTGCCCCTAGTGTGATTTTGCGTTGTTAATTTTCTGTTCAACACATCTTCAACTTGACATAATTTATATGGAAATTAATTATTCGGAGGCCTAAATGAATGAATTTGGCTAAAATCCCATGATCCTGGGTATGTGCCCCGACTCCAATTTCTAGGACTATTTCCAATTAGTCTACCAAATTTCGGCCCATTCTGACACCATCGCGACAAACGATGAAATTGCCCCTGGTGCGATTTTATGCTGTTAATTTTCAGTCCAACACTTCTTCAACCTGACATAATTAGTACGGAAACTAATTATTCGGAGGCCTAAACGAAGGAATTTGGCTAAAATCCCGCGATCCCGGGTATGTGCCTCTGCTCCAATTTCTCGGGTCGTTTCCAATCAACCTGCCAAATTTCGGCCCATTTCGACACCGTCGCGACAAATGACGAAATTTCCCCTGGTGCAGTTTTTCTTTGTTAATTTTCTGTCCAACACTTCTTCAACTGGACATAATTATTACGGAAATTAATTATTCAGAGGCCTAAACGAAGGAATTTGGCTAAAATCTCGTGATCCCATGTTTGTACCCTGAGTCCAATTTTTGGGGCCATTTCCAATCAACTTGCCAAATTTCGGCCCATTCCGACACTGTCGCGACAAATGACGAAATTGCCCCTCGTTTGATTTTGCGTAGTTAATTTTCTGTCCAACACATCTTCAACCTGTCATAATTAATACGAAAATTAATTATTCTGAGGCCTAAATGAAGGAACTTGGCTAAAATCCCGTGATCCCGGGTCTGTACCCTGAGTCCAATATCTGGGGCCGTTTCCAATTAACCTGCCAAATTTAGGCCCATTTCGACACCGTCGCGACAAATGACAAAATAGCCCCTGATGTGATTTTGCGTTGTTAATTTTCTGTCCAACACATCTTCAACATGACATAATTAATACGGAAATTAATTATTCGGAGGCCTAAACGGAGGAGTTTGGATAAAATCCCGTGATCCAGGGTATGTGCCACAAGTCCAATTTCACGGGCCGTTTCCAATCAACCTGCCAAATTTCGTCCCATCCCGACGCCGTCGCGACAAATGATGAAATTGCCCATGGTGCGATTTTGCGTTGTTAATTTTCTGTTCAACGCTTCTTCAACCTGACATAATTAATGGGGAAATTAATTATTCGGAGGCCCAAACGAAGGAATTTTGCTAAAATCCCATGATCCCAGGTCTCTACTTGAGTCCAATTTCTGGGGCCGTTTCCAATCAACCTGGCAAATTTCGCCCCGTTTCGACACCGTCGCGACAAATGGCAAAATTGCCCCCGGTGCGGTTTCGCATTGTTAATTTTATGTCCAACACATCTTCAACTTGACATAATTAATACGAAAATTATTTATTCGGAGGCCTAAACGAAGGAATTTGGGTAAAATCCCGTGATCCCGAGTATGTACCCCGAGTCCAATTTCTCGGGCCGTTTCCAATCAACCTGCCAAATTTCGGTACATTCCGACACTGTCGCGACAAATGACGAAATTGCCCTTGGTGCAGTTTTATGTTGTTTATTTTCTGTCCAACACATCTTCAACCTGACATAATTAATATGAGAATTAATTATTTTGAGGCCTAAATGAAGGAATTTGGCTAAAATCCCTTGATCCCGGGTGGCCCATTCCGACACCTTCCCAACAAATGACAAAATCGCCCCTGGTGCAGTTTTGCGTTGTTAATTTTTCTCTCCAACACATCTTCAACCTAACATAATTAACACGGAAATTAATTATTCGGAGGCCTAAACGAAGGAATTTGGCTAAAATCAATTGATCCTGAGTATGAGTCCCGAGTCCAATTTCTCGAGCCGTTTTCAATAAACCTACCAAATTTTGGCCCTTCCGACACCGTCGCGACAAATGACAAAATTGCCCCTGGTGCGATTTTGTGTTGTTAATTTTCTGTCCAACACTTCTTCAACCTGACATAATTGATGAGGAAATTATTTATTCGGAGGCCTAAAGAAGGAAATTCGCTAAAATCCCGTGATCCCGGGTCTGTGCCCCAAGTCCAATTTCTGGGGCCGTTTCCAATCAACCTGCCAAATTGCGGTCGATTCCGACACCGTCGCGACAAATGACGAAATTGCCCCTGGTGCGATTTTCCTTTGTTAATTTTCTGTCCAACACTCCTTCATCTTGACATAATTAATATGAAAATTAATTTTTCGGAGGCCTAAACGATGGAATTTGGCTAAAATCCTGTGATCTCGAGTCTATGCCTCGAGTACAATTTCTGGGGCCGTTTCCAATCAACCTGCCAAATTTCTTCCCATTCCGACACCGTCGCGACAAATGACAAAATTGCCACTGGTGCGTTCTGTGTTGTTAATTTTCTGTCCAACACATCTTCAACCTGACATAATTGATGAGGAAATTAATTATTCGGAGGCCTAAACTCAAGAATTTGGCCAAAATCCCGTGAACCCGGGTCTATGCCTCGAGTTTAATTTTCGGGGCCGTTTCCAATCAATCTGCCAAATTGCGCACCATCGCGACAAATGACGAAATTGCCCCTGGGGCGATTTTTCTTTGTTAATTTTCTGTCCAACACGCCTTCATCCGGACATAATTAATACGAAAATTAATTATTCGGAGGCCTAAACAAAGGAATTTGGCTAAAATCCCGTGATCCCGGGTTTGTGCCTCGAGTCCAATTTCTGGGGCCGTTTACAATCAACCTGCCAAATTTCGGCCCATTCCGACACTATCGCGACAAATGACAAAATTGCCCCTGGTGCGATTTTGCGTTGTTAATTTCCTGTCTAACACATCTTCAACCTGACATAATTAATACGAAAATTAATTATTCGGAGACCTAAATGAAGGAATTTGGCTAAAATCCCGTGATCCCAGGTCTATGCTCCGAGTTCAATTTCTCGAGCCGTTTCCAATCAACCTACAAAATTTCAGCCCATTCCGACACCTCTGCGACAAATGATGAAATTTCCCCTGGTGCGGTTTTCTTTGTTAATTTTCTGTCCAACACTTCTTTAACCTGACATAATTAATACGAAAACTAATTATTTGGAGGCCAAACAAAAGGAATTTGGCTAAAATCTTGTGATCACAGGTCTGTGCCCCGAGTCCAATTTCTTGGGCCATTTTCAATCAACCTGCCAAATTTCGGTCCATTTCGACACCATCGCGACGAATGACGAAATTGCCCTTGGTCCGATTGTACGTTGTTAATTTTCTGTCCAACACATCTTCAAGTTGACATAATTAATGCGAAAATCAATTATTCTGAGGCCCAAACGAAGGAATTTGGCTAAAATTCCGTGATCTCGAGTCTATGCCCCGAGTTTAATTTCTGGGTCATTTCTAATCAACCTGCTAAATTTCGGCACATTCCGACACCGTCGTGACAATTGACAAAATTGCCCCTGTTGCTGTTTGGAAATTAATTATTCGTAGGCCTAAACGAGGGGATTCAGCTAAAATCCCATGATCCCGGCTCTGTGCCCCGAGTCCAATTTCTGGGGCCATTTCCAATAAACCTGCCAAATTTTAGCCTATTCCGACACCATCGCGACAAATGACGAAATTGCCCATGGTGCGATTTTTCTTTGTTAATTTTCTGTCCAACACTTCTTCAACCTAACATAATTAATACTAAAATTAATTATTCGGAGGCCTAAATGAAGGAATTTGGCTAAAATCCCGTGATCCCAGATCTGTGCCCCAAGTCCAATTTCTGGCGCCGTTTCCAATAAACTGCCAAATTTTAGCCCATTCCAACACCGTCGCGACAAATGACAAAATTACCCCTGGTGCGGTTTGTCTTTGTTAATTTTATGTCCAACACCTTTTCAACCTGACATAATTAATACGAAAATTAATTATTTGGAGGCCAAAACGAAGGAATTTGGCTAAAATCCCGTGATCCCGAGTCTCTGCCTCGACACCAATTTCTTGGGCTGCTTCCAATCAACCAGTGAAATTTTGGCCTATTCCGACGTCGTCACGACAAATGACGAAATTTCCCCTGGTGCGGTTTGTCTTTGTTAATTTTCTGTCCAACACCTCTTCAACCTGACATAATTAACACGAAAACTAATTATTTCGGAGGCCTAAACGAAGGAATTTGGCTAAAATCCCGTGATTCCGGGTCTGTGCCCCTAGTTTAATTTTTGGGGTCGTTTCCAATCAACCTGCCAAATTTTGGCCCATTCTGACATCGTCGTGATAAATGACGAAATTGCCCCGATGCGGTTTTGCATTGTTAATTTTCCGTCAAACACATCTTCAACCTGACATAATTAATACGGAAATTAATTATTTGGAGGCCTAAACGAAGGAATTTGGCTAAAATCCCGTGATCCCGAGTCTATACCCCTTGTCCAATTTCTGGGGCCTTTTCCAATCAACTTGCCAAATTTCGGCCCATTCCAACACCGTCGTGACAAATGACAAAATTTCCCTTGGTGCGGTTTTTCTTTGTCAATTTTCTGTTCAACACTTCTTCAGCCTAACATAATTAATACGAAAATTAAGTATTCGGAGGCCTAAACGTAGGAATTTGGCTAAAATCCCGTGATCCCAGGTCTGTACCCTGAGTCCAATTTCTGGGGCCGTTTCCAACAACCTGCAAAATTTTGCCCATTCCGACACCGTCGCGACAAATGACAAAATTGCCCTTAGTGCGGTTTTCTGTTGTTAATTTTCTGTCCAACACATCTTCAGCCTGACATAATTAATGCAAAAATTAATTATTCGGAGGCCTAAACGAAGGAATTAGGCTAAAATCCCATGATCCCGGGTATGTGCGCCGACTCTAATTTCTCGGGCCGTTTCCAATCAACCTACCAAATTTCAGCCCATTCCGACACCGTCGTGACAAATGACGAAATTGCCCCGGGTGCGGTCTTACGTTGTTAATTTTCTGTCCAACACTTCTTCAACATGACATAATTATTACGGAAATTAATTATTCGGAGGCCTAAACGAAGGAATTTGGCTAAAATCTCGTGATCCTGGGTCTGTGCCCCGAGTCCGATTTCTGGGGCCGTTTCCAATAAACCAGCCAAATTTCAGCCCATTCCGACACCGTCGCGACAAATGACAAAACGGCCCCTGGTGCAGTTTGACTTTGTTAATTTTCTGCCCAACACTGCTTCAACCTGACATAATTAATACGGAAATTAATTATTCGGAGGCGGCCTGAATGAAGGAATTTGGCTAAAATCCCGTGATCCCGGGTCTGTGTCCCGAATCTAATTTCTCGGGCTGTTTCCAATCAACCTGCCAAATTTCGGCCCATTCTGACACCGTCGCGACAAATGATGAAATTTCCCCCCGTGCGGTTGTCTTTGTTAATTTTCTGCCCAACACCTCTTCAACCTGACATAATTAATATGGAAATTAATTATTCGGAGGCCAAAACTAAGGAATTTGGGTAAAATCAAGTGATTCCGGGTCTGTGCCCAGAGTCCAATTTCTGGGGTCATTTCCAATCAACCTGCCAAATTTCGGCCTATCCCGACACCGTCGTGACGAATGGCGAAATTGCCCCTGGTGCGGTTTTGCGTTGTCAATTTTCTGTCCAACACTTCTTCAACCTGACATAATTAATAGGGAAATTAATTATTTGGAGGCCTAAACGAAGCAATTTGGCTAAAATCCCGTGATCCTGCGTCTGTGCCTCGAGTCCAATTTCTAGGGCCGTTTCCAATCAACCTGCCAAATTTTGGCCCATTCCGACACCGTCGCGACAAGTGACGAAATTTCCCCAGGTGTGATTTTTCTTTGTTAATTTTCTGTCCAACACTTCTTCAACCTAACATAATTAATACAAAAATTAATTATGTGGAGGCCTAAACGAAAGAATTTGCCTAAAATCCCGTAATCCCGGGTCTGTACACGGAGTCTAATTTCTGGGGCCGTTTCCAATCAACCTGCCAAATTTCGGCCCACTCCGACACCGTCGTGACAAATGACAAAATTGCCCATGGTGCGGTTTGGAAATTAATTATTCGAACGCCTGAACGAGGGAATTTCGTTAAAATCCCGTGATCACAAGTCTGTGCCCCAGCTCCAATTTTTGGGGCCGTTTCCAATCAACCTGCCAAATTTCGGCCCATTCCGACACCATCGCGACAAATGACAAAATTGCCCCTGGTACAGTTTTACGTTGTTAATTTTCTGTCCAACACATCTTCAGCTTGACATAATTAATACGGAAATTAATTATTCGGAGGCCTAAATGAAGGAATTTGGCTAAAATCCTGTGATCCCGGGTCTATGCCCTGACTACAATTTCTGGGGCCGTTTCCAATCAACCTGCCAAATTTCGGCCCATTCCGACACTGTCGCGACAAATGACGAAATTGCCCCTGGTACGATTTTTCTTTGTTAATTTTCTGTCCAACACTTCTTCAAACTGACATAATTATTACTAAAATTAATTATTCGGAGGCCTAAATGAAGGAATTTGGCTAAAATCCTATAATCCCGGGTCTGTAGCTGGAGTTTAATTTCTAGTGCCGTTTTCAATCAACCTGCCAAATTTAGGCCCATTCTGACACCATCGTGACAAATGACAAAATTGCCCATGGTGCGGTTTGGAAATTAATTATTCGGAGGCCTAAATGAGGGAATTTGGCTAAAATCCCGTGATCCCGGGTCTATACCCCGAGTCCAATTTCTAGGGCTGTTTCCAATCAACCTGCCAAATTTCAGACCATTCCGACACCGTCGCGACAAACGACGAAATTTCCCCTGGTGCGGTTTGTCTTTGTTAATTTTCTATCCAACACCTCTTCAACATGACATAATTAATACGGAAATTAATTATTCGGAGGCCTAAACGAAGGAATTTGGCTAAAATCCCGTGATCCCGGGTCTATACCCTAAGCCCAATTTCTAGGGCCGTTTCCGATCAACCGGCCAAATTTTGGCCCATTCCGACACCGTCGCGGCAAATGACGAAATTGCCCCTGGTGCGGTTTGTCTTTGTTAATTTTCTGTCCAACACATCTTCAGCCTAACATAATTAATACAGAAATTAATTATTTGGAGGCCTAAACGAAGGAATTTGGCTAAAATCCCGTGATCCCGATTCTGTACCCTGAGTCCAAATTCTGTGGCCGTTTCCGATCAACTGCCAAATTTTGGCCCATTCCGACACGTCGCGACAAATGACGAAATTTCCTCCGGTACGGTTTGTCTTTGTTAATTTTCTGTCGAACACCTTTTCCACCGAACAAAATTAATACGGAACTTAATTATTCGGAGGCCTAAACGAAGGAATTTGGCTAAAATCCCGTGATCCCGGGTCTATGCCCTGAGTCCAATTTCTCTGGTCATTTCTGATCAACCTTCCAAATTTCGGCCCATTCCGACACCGTCGCGAGAAATGACGAAATTGCCCCTGGTGCGGTTTTGCGTTGTTAGTTTCTGCCCAACACATCTTCTGCCTGACACAATTAATACGAAAATTAATTATTCGGAGGCCTAAATGAAGGAATTTTGCTAAAATCCCGTGATCCCGGGTTTGTGGCCCGAGTCCAATTTTTGGTGCTGTTTCCAATCAACCTACCAAATTTCGACCCATTCCGACGTCGTCGCGACAAATGATGAAATTTGTCCTGTTACGATTTTGCGTTGTTAATTTCCTGTCCACCACATCTTCAGCCTGACATAATTAACACAAAAATTAATTATTCGGAGGCCTAAACGATGAAATTTGGCTAAAATTTCAAGATCCAGGATTTTTGCCCTGAGTCCAATTTCTAGGGCCATTTCCAATCAACCTACCAAATTTCGGCCCATTCCTACATCGTCGCGACAAATGACAAAATTGCCCTGGCACAGTTTTGCGTTGTTAATTTTCTATCCAACACATCTTCAGCCTGATATAATAACAAAATTAATTATTCAGAGACCTAAACGAAGGAATTTGGCTAAAATCCCGTGATCCTGGGTCTGTGCCCCGAGTCTGATTCCTGGGGCCGTTTCAAATCAACCTGCCAAATTTTGGCCCATTCCGACACCGTCGCGACAAACGACAAAATTTCCCCTGGTGCAGTTTGTCTTTATTAATTTTTTGTCCAACACCTTTTCAACCTGACATAATTAATACGGAAATTATTATTCAGACGCCTAAACGAAGGAATTTGGCTAAAATCCCATGATTCTGGGTCTGTGCCTCGAGTCCAATTTCTGGGGTCATTTCCAATCAACCTACCAAATTTTGGCCCATTCCGACACCGTCGCGACAAATGACGAAATTTCCCTAGGTACGGTTTTTCTTTGTCAATTTTCTGTTCAACACTTCTTCAGCCTGACATAATTAATAAGGAAATTAATTATTCGCAGGCCCAAACGAAGGAATTTGGTTGAAAACTCGTGATCCCGGGTCTATGCCCCGAGTCCAATTTCTGGGGCCATTTCCGATCAACTCGCCAAATTTCAACCCATTTCGACACCGTCGCAACAAATGACGAAATTTCTCCAGGTACGGTTTTGCGTTGTTAATTTTCTGTTCAACACATCTTCAGCCTGACATAATTCACACGAAAATTAATTATTCGAAGGCCTAAACGACGAAATTTGGCTAAAATTCCGTGATCCCAAGTTTGTGCCCCGAGTCCAATTTCTGGGGCCGTTTCCAATCAACCTGCCAAATTTCGGCCCATTCCAACACCGTCGCGACAAATGACAAACTTGCCCCTGGTACGATTTTGCGTTGTTAATTTTTCGTCCAACACATCTTTAGGGTGACATAATTAATACGAAAATTAATTATTCGGTGGCCTAAATGAAGGAATTTGGTTAAAATCCCGTGATTTCGGGTCTGTGCCTCGAGTCCAACTTCTGGGACCGTTTCCCATCAACTTGTCAAATTTCGGCCCATTCCGACACTGTCACGGCAAATGACGAAATTGCCCCTGGTGCGGTTTTTCTTTGTTAATTTTCTGTGCAACACTTCTTCAACCTGACATAATTAATACGAAAATTAATTATTTGGAGGACTAAACGAAGAAATTTGGCTAAAATCCCATGATCCTGGGTCTGTGCCCCGAGTCCAATTTCTGGGGTCGTTATCAATCAAACCACAAAATTTCGGCCCATCACACCGTCGCGACAAATGACAAAATTGCCCATGGTGTGGTTTGGAAATTAATTATTCGGAGGCCTAAAGGAGGGAATTTGGCTAAAATCCCGTGATCTCGGGTCTATGCCCCGACTCCAATTTCTGGAGCCGTTTCCAGTCAACCTGTCAAATTTGGGCCCATTCCGACACCGTCGTGACAAATGACAAAATTGCCCCTGGTACGATTTTGCATTGTTAATTTTCTGCCCAACACATCTTCAGCCTGACATAATTAATACGAAAATTAAATATTCGAAAGCCTAAACGAAGGAATTTGGCTAAAATCCCGTGATCCCGGGTCTATGCTCCGACTCCAATTTCTGGGGCCGTTTCCAATCAACCAGTCAAATTTCGGCCCATTCCGACAGCGTCGCGTCAAATGACGAAATTGCACCTGGTGCAGTTTTTCTTTGTTAATTTTCTGTCCAACACTTCTTCAACTTGACATAATTAATACGGAAATTAATTATTCGGAGGCCTAAACGATGGAATTTGGCTAAAATTCTGTGATCCCGAGTCTGTGCCTTGAGTCCAATTTCTGGGGCCGTTTCCAATCAACCTGCCAAATTTTGACCCATTCCGACGCCGTCACGAAAAATGACAAAATTGCCCCTGGTGCGGTATTGCGTTGTTAATTTTCTGTCCAACACATCTTCAACCAGACATAATCAATGCGGAAATTAATTATTCGGAGGCCAAAACGATGGAATTTGGGTAAAATCCCATGATCCTGGATCTGTGCCCCGTGTCCAATTTTTGGGGCCGTTTCCAATCAACCTGCCAAATTGCGGCCCATTCCGACATCATCGCGACAAATGACGAAATTTCCCCGAGGCCGATTTTTCTTTGTTAATTTTCTATCCAACACTTCCCCTAGTGCGGTTTTTCTTTGTTAATTTTTTTGTCCAGCACTTCTTCAACCTGACATAATTAATAAGGAAATTTAGTATTCGGAGGCCCAAATAAAGGAATTTGGCTAAAATTCCATGATCCTAGGTCTGTGCCCCGAGTCCAATTTCAAGGGCCGTTTCCAATCAACCTGCCAAATTTCGGCCCATTCTGACACCGTCGCGACAAATGATAAAATTGCACCTGGTGCGGTTTTGCGTTGTTAATTTTCTATCCAACTAATCTTCAGCCCGACATAATTAATATGGAAATTAATTATTCGGAGGCGTAAACGAAGGAATTTGGTTAAAATCCAGTGATCACAGGTTCGTGCCTCGAGTCCAATTTCTGGGGCCGTTTCCAATCAACTTGCTAAATTTCGGTCGATTTCGACACCGCCCTGGAAATTAATTGTTTGGAGGCCTAAACGAGGGAATTAGGCTAAAATCCCGTGACACCTGGTCTGTGCCCCATGTCCAATTTCTAGGGCCGTTTCCAATCAACTTGCCAAATTTCGTCTCATTCCGACACCGTCGCGACAAATGACAAAATTGCCCCTGGTACGATTTTGCATTGTTAATTTTCTGCCCAACACATCTTCAGCCTGACATAATTAATACGAAAATTAAATATTCGAAAGCCTAAACGAAGGAATTTGGCTAAAATCCCGTGATCCCGGGTCTATGCTCCGACTCCAATTTCTGGGGCCGTTTCCAATCAACCAGTCA